>NW_026020063.1:5087772-5571681 GCF_900185275.1 Solanum verrucosum | reverse complement strand
ATCAACCACCACCCAAACCGAATCAAAGCCTCTTCTAGCCTTGGGTAAGCCCACTACAAAATCCATGTTGATTTCTTCCCACTTCTAAGTAGGTATCTCAATGTCTTGAGTTAGGCCACCCGGCCTTTGATGTTCGGCCTTAACTTGTTGACAACTATGGCAACCCGAAACAAATTTTGCAATGTCCTTCTTCATACTGCCCCACCAATACACATCCCTCAAGTCTCTATACATCTTTGTTGACCCCGGATGAATAGAATAAAAAGAATTATGAGCCTCATCAAGGATTCTTTCCCTCACACCATCCACACAAGGAACACATAATCTACCTTGGTACCTAAGGGCACCATCTCCCCCTTGGGAGAAAACCTCCACCTTACCACTACTCACCGAAGCCTTTAATTCTACCAAAGAAGGATCAAGATCTTGCTTGACTATCACCTCATCAACCAAGGAAGACCTTGAACCATCAACAACAACTATTCCTCCACTATCCACCCTTCTAACCAACTCCCAATTTGGCCAATCGATGGACCTCCTTAGCCAACTCTTTACTACCTTCCTCCACATTAGCCAAGCTACCCATGGACACTCTACTCAATGCATCGCCACCACATTAGCTTTCCCCGGATGATAGTGAACACTCATATCATAATCCTTAAGGAATTCTAACCACCTCCTTTGTCTCAAGTTAAGATCTTTTTGCGTGAACACATATTGGAGATTCTTATGGTCGGTGAAGATATCAACATGCACCCCATACAAATAATGACGCCAAATCTTTAAAGCAAAAACCACGGCGCCAATTCAAGATCATGGGTTGGGTAATTTTTTTCATGAACCTTAAGTTGCCTAGAAGCATAGGCTATAACCTTACCACTTTGCATCAACACACAACCCAAACCAATACGGGAAGCATCACAATAAACAACAAAACCTTCTAACCCATCCGGAAGTAACAAAATAGGAGCGGACACAAGCCTTTCTTTCAAAGTTTGGAAGCTTTCCTCACACTTATCCGACCACACAAATTTAGCCTTCTTTTGAGTCAACTTAGTCATAGGAGAAGCAAGAGAAGAAAACCCTTCCACAAATCTCCTATAATAACCCGCTAAACCCAAGAAACTCCTTATATCCGACGGGGTCAAAGGTCTAGGCCAATTCCTAATAACATCGGTCTTCTTAGGATCCACCTTAATACCATCCCCTGACACCACATGGCCTAGGAAAGCAACTTCCTTCAACCAAAACTCACACTTTTCATATTTAGCGTACAACTTCTCTTCCCTCAATCTTTGGAGTACACCCTCAATGACCCTTGTGCTCTTCCTCACCCGAGAATAGATCAAGATGTCATCTATAAACACCACCACAAAAGAATCAAGGTAGGGTTTGAAAACCCTATTCATCAAATCCATAAAGAGAGCCGGAGCATTAGTCAACCCGAAAGACATCACCACAAACTCATAGTGCCCATACCTAGTACGAAAGGCCGTCTTGAAATATCACACTCCTCACCTTCACTTGATGATACCTGACCGAAGATCAATCTTAGAGAAGTGACTAGCCCCATGCAATTGGTCAAATAAATCGTCAATCCTTGGAAGAGGATACCTATTCTTGACGGTGACCCTATTAAGTTGTCGATAATCAATACACATTCTAAGAGACCCATCTTTCTTCTTCACAAACAAAACCGGAGCACCCCAGGGAGAATGACTAGGTCTAATAAACCCCTTCTCTAACAAATCTTTTAATTGCTCTTTCAACTCTTTCAACTCCGCCGGGGCCATACGGTAAGGGGGGATAGAAATAGGTTGAGTATCGGGAAGGAGGTCTATACCAAGATCTATCTCCCTTTCGGGAGGGACACCGGGAAGGTCTTCTGGGAAGACATCTAGAAACTCATTAACAACCGGAATAGACTCAATAGGAGGGACTTTAGACTCCACATCATTGACTCTCACAATATGGTACAAGCACCCTTTGGAAATCAACCTATGGGCTTTAATGCAAGAAATGAATTTCCCCTTCACCACAACATCCGGCTCTCCCACTCAAGGACGGGTTCATTAGGAAATCGAACTTGACTTTACGAGTCCTACAATCAATAGAAGCATAATATGCATGCAACCAATCCATCCCAAGAATAACATCAAAATCCACCATGTTCAACTCAACAAGATCGCAAGGCAACAACTTATTCAATATGCAAACCGGACAATTTCTATACACTTTTCTAGCAACAATAGAGACACCAATGGGAGTAGATACTTCATATGACTCATGCAACAATTCCGACTCGACATGAAATTTTCTAGCAACTAAGGGGGTAACAAAGGAAAGGGTGGCACCCGGATCAATCAAAGTATAAACATCAAGATCAAAGATTTGCAACATACCGGTCACCACATCCGGGGTCTCATTAACACCTTGTCTACCATGCAAAGCATAAAATCGATTGTCCCTTGGGGCACCACTTTGAGAAGCACCTCTACCCAAAGGAGTAGTGTTAGCACTTCGGACCTTGTTGCGGATCTTGGGACACTCAAACCTCTTATGACCCACTTCTCCACATTCAAAGCAAGCACCCGAACCCTTCATGCAAGGACCACCATGCTTCCTCCCACACTTAGGGCATACATCCATAGAACCCACTTCACCTCCCCCTTGAGGTCTAGGAACATTGATAGCAAATCCCCGGTTGACATGAGGGTTTCCTCGGCCTTGATGAAATCTAGCACCCTTAGGGAACCTATTCTCCAATCGGGCCCTCTTGGCCTCGTGCCCCCTTTTCTTCCTCAATTTCTCCTCCTCCATTTGCTCGGCATAAGTCATCAACCGAGACAAATCCATATCTCCAATGAGCATAGCGGACCGACACTCCTCACTAACCAAGTCGGATACACCCATCACAAATTTGTTCATCCTCGACCTAGAGTCGGCCACCAAGTGAGGTGCATACTTGGAGAGTTGGACAAATTTGAGGGCATACTCCCTCACACTCATAGCTCCTTGCTTCAAGTTCATGAACTCCACCAACTTTGCCTCCCTAAGCTCAAGAGGGAAGAACCTATTAAGGAAAGCAAGTTTAAACTCCTCCCACAACACCACATAGCCATTACCTTTCTCACCTTCCATTGATCAAACCAAATTTGAGCAACCCCCTTGAGTTGGTAGGCCGCCAATTCCGCCTTCTCACAAGCACCAACATCCATAATGGTCAAGATTTTGCATACCTCATCGATGAACTCTTGCGGGTCCTCATCCACCTTTGAACCATGGAAGACCGGAGGGTTCATCCTCATGAAATCTCTCACCCTTTCCCCCGGGGTGGTAGTTCGAGGAGCTTGGCTCCTTGTTGCACTTGGTTAGCTACCACTTGTGCAAGCATGGTGAGTGCATCACGGAGCTCACCATTGGTGGGTGGCTCTTCCGGTGATCGGGCCCGTCTTCCCCTCATGTTTGGCATGATGATCTAGCAATCCAAAGAACAAGCGTTAGGGAGGAATCACCTTATCGCACTCTAAGCACGACATAGAACATGAAGAAGGGAAACCTTTCCTAAAACGTTTTGTAGCCTCCCATTCATAGTCGTGGCGCGCTTCACAACCATGATTAGGACTCTACTCAACGCGGTGTGTTGGACTCGAGGATTTAACAACCTAGTGCTCTGATACCAAGCTTGTCACGACCCAAGCCTAGGGCCTAGACGTGACATGGCGAATGAGAACCCGAAGGAACCCCAAACAAGCCTCTCAACTTCTCCATTCGGGAAGTACTTCAACATTAATTAACGGGAAATAGGGACTAAGGGCAAACCATTTCAAATAGACATCATAGAACAAGAGTCAAGCTCATTTACAAAATACTTGTCCAACGCACACCTCTACATACATAGATAGGACGGGGGCCATGACATACTACCGGCTCCCCTCATAGTCAAAATACAATTGCAAGCTAAAGTCTCAAAACATAGGAGTAGGAAACATAACATAGCCCTCGAATCATTGAGGACTCACCAACAACTCGGATAAGCACCGTACTAGCCACGTGAATGGAGAGAAGGATCAAGAGTAGCTCCGGTCCCTACATGGTGACATCATGTAGGCAAAATATGCGTTAGTACTTGGAAGTACTAAGTATGCGGGGTGCAACACAACAATAGACAAGGACACAATCGAAATACAAGAAATAGTTTCATAGGCATTATGAATAACAATATGAGGATGCATGATCAAAGTGAAGTCAAAACATGTTTAAGTAAATCTATACTAATATAGATATCATATGTGTATGCATGATCCAACCAATCTATAACCCCAACTTAGGATGGGGGATGCCGTTCACACCCGGACACCCTGTGGCAAGGTATAAACCCCTCACATGGTTGATGTTGGTCACACCCCAAGCATCCTAGGTGGTGAGATATAAACCTCTCACATGGTTGATGTTGGTCACACCCCAAGCATCCTAGGTGGTGAGATATAAACCTCTCACATGGTTGATGTTGGTCACACCCCAAGCATCCTAGGTGGTGAGATATAAACCTCTCACATGGTTGTCCGGTTCTTTTCCCCCGACCGGGCATGGTCATGCAACACTTTATATAGGAAATTCCATTAGGCTCTAATGCAATCTCACGTATGGAATGAACATATACACAAGCTTAGTTTGTCATCAACACATCTCTGGATTGCCATACATCTCATAACTCAAGCTTTAAAACATCGATTCATCAATTCTCCATAGTTGGACATTTTGTCAAACACCTTGAAGGCATGTAATGGAATCAAAGAGCATGGAAAATAGGGTAGTAATTATGCAGCCAAACCAGTGAACAACCTACAACAACACCTTTTAACACCCACAATACCACATGAAAATCTCCACATCCATTCCAAATTTAGATTCAAGTTCTAGAGTCACAACATGCTCAAAACAATCACTTTTCATGTTTAAAATTAATGTGAGGAAATTACTACAAAGAACAAGACTAATTTATGAATTTAACTTAAACCATGAATTAGTGAGTAGAATAGAGTCTAGGCATTATGAGTGGAAGGACCCATGAGTTCAACACCACATACCTTGAGTTTTTATGAAGGTCTTGAAAGTGTCTTCAATGGAAACTTGGAACTTGGAGCAAGAGTCTCTTCAATCTTGAGGAAGGTTTTGGATTAGGGTTCTTGAGAGAATCTTGAGAGAAAATGTGTCTAAGTATGGGAGAGGTGTTTTGGGAAATGTTTTAGAGATGAGAATTGAACTAATGGTATATAGGAAATAACATATGCCCTTTGGAAAAAAATGGTCCAACACTTAGAAAAAAAAATGAGGTGGGTGAACAGTAAAAACGCTCACTGGAAATTGCATTTCCTGCCGGACAGATTTTACGAAAATGGGCATAACTTTTTCGTCTGAACTCCGAATGAAGTGAAACGAAATGCGTTAGGTAGCTAACTCAAAGGGCTTTCCATGGATATGTTATGGGCCACCCAATTATTTGCGTGCTAGGAGATATGACCCTCCAAAGTAGATCCTCGAAAAAGGCTTCACTTGGAAATTTCGGATTTTGATACGGTTGCTCTAAAATTTGGGTTAGACCCATTTCGCACTCAATTTGACCTCCTAAACAAGAATATGAAGTCAGATTTTTGAAAAATGAAACGGATTTTTTTTATATAGCTAAACAAGTTTCCGGTAACTTCCGAAGCACATTTTTAAGAACTTTTTGGGTCATTTCACTAAGGGTTCTCTTGGGACCAGAAATGGTTCTCGAGTGCTAGCCATGTCCGGGGTGTAGGCTCCGGGCGTGACATATATAGCTTGTTGTTCTCAAGAGACTGTGAGATTAGGTTTAGTTGACCAACATCACTTCGAAGCAATAAGATATTAATGATTGAAATGTAAAAGTGGAGGTTAGAGATAGCAATGTTTTCAAGTGATCTAATTGAATATATTCATTGGTTAGAAAGGGTTATTTGATAGAAAAACGTTTCAATATTACTACACTTGATCGAGTGATGTTAGTGGCTACAAAATATTTATGATCAATGAAGATTTGTTCGAAAAAATTATATTGAACCTAATGAGAAGGAACACAACAATTGAAAAAGTCATATCTCTCGCCCTCCTTAATGATACTTCCAACTTCATCCTCTTTTTGTTTATAATTTTATTGCTTTAGAATTTTCTAATTAAGTAGTTTTAAATAAAAATCATAATGTTAATAATTAAAAAATTGTTCTTACTATTTTTTTAAAAATTTACCCTCCAAAACTCCAAAGGGAAATTTAAATAACTTTTCAAGAAAGAATTAAAATGTTTTCAATTACTTTATATGAAATTTAAATAATATATTTGTTTTTAGCATCTTAATATCAATAAATTGTGATAATAATCCTTATAATATTCTATTAAGCACCTTCAATTTTTAATTAATTGAAATATTCTATTTTTTAATCTTTCGCATGTGAAAATTTCATAAATTTTAAAGGTTATTCATTACTGAATTATTTAAATATTCATGTATTATATTGCATATATATTTCTAATTCATATTTAAGAGTATTGGTATTTCTAAAACAATCTAGATGTAACATACTTTCTACATTAAATGATTGAGAAAATATCATCACAAGAACTAAAATTCAAAATCTACCCTCTCTCTGCTCACTAAAATTCAAAAATTACCCTCTTTTTTCCTTCTTATCAAATTAAATAAAATAAAATTCAAAATTTACCCTCCTAGATCATGACTTCTACTCATCAAACTAAATTCTTGAGAAAATATCACTAAAACTGAAATTAAAAAATTACCCTCTTTACTCCTACTCATTATATTAAATTAAATTAAATCTCAAATTTTCTCTCCTAGCTCCTATTCATCGAATTAAATGCTTAAGAAATTACCAAAACTAAAATTTAAAATTTACCCTCTTAACTCCGACTCATCAAAGTAAATTAAATAAAATTTTAATTTTACCCTCGTAGCTCCTACTCATTAAATTAAATAGTTAAGTAATTATCACAAAAACTAAAATTTGAAATTCGTCCTTTTGACATCTACTCATCAAATAAAATATTGTAAAGAATGAGAGAAACTACTCATTTCATCTTGAAGACATAATGTATTACCATAATCTTAATAATTTTCCTATATACACAAGTTTCTTCACTATCCCTTTGCCTCCAATCCTCTCTCATTTGTATTCTCAAACAACAGAAGTTATCAACTTCTGTAAGTTTCTTCATCAACTCTCTGTTTTTTTGTAAAGAAATAAAAGTAAAATTCTTGTTTGTTTCCTCCAATCAAAGAGTGATCTTTTATGTGTTTTTTTATTTGTGGGGTTCTTTTATCTGATGGTTTGGGGCTTGATTTCTATATAGAGTTTTGATCTTTATGGTGAATAATACATCATTTTTCATTCTAGACTAGTCATGGACTGCACCAAATAAGATGCCATAATTGTTGAAGAGATGATGAGAAATAACAAGAAGACATCAATAAAATCTAGTGAAAATTGTGAAGCAAGTGCTTATCTACATGTGCAGGATTTGAGTGTATCAATGAGGAATACCGGCGGCGTAGGCAATGTTTCAATTATCTAAGTGATGAAGAAGAAGATGTATCTAACAATTTAACGTGTTTGGATATCCCTCTCCTACTAAGGAGTCTAAGGTGCAGCAAATTTTCTCTGACGAGAGCTTGCAGAACAAAGAGCATGAAGTTGAGACTGCAATTGGAACATGAAGATTGGTACAATTCAAAACCTTTGTTTGAAGCAAGATGAAGAATTCTTGTTGATAATTAAGTATGTTTGAGGTAGCACTTGAAACTGTAGGTATTACCTTGAATTCAATCTTCGTTAGAAAAAGAGAAAAAATGGAAAGAGATCTACATGCGATCCTAACTCCTGGTAGCAATTGTAGTCAAGACTTGACTATCCTTTCAGATTCTATATTCTTCAAAAAAAAGCGGTCAGCAAGCGCCAACCTCTTAATATTTTTTGAAGATTTTTTTTTATATTCTTTCCTTTAAAAATAATAATTTTCATTTCCTTTTTTGGGCTGTTCATTGTAAAATGTGACATTAGGGTAATCTCATTAGTGTGAGACACTTATTTTACTTTATTGGGTTGTTCGTCTAAAAAATGTGACATATCTTTTTTCTTTAGGCTTTGAATATCACAAGAAATATCATTTTTCGATTTCATCATGTTCATATTGTACATTTTCTACCGATGTTTTGCTCTCAGATTCTTTGTAGTATTAATCATCTAAAGGATTGATACTACATTTGGCCTGATTCCTGGATGGATAAAATATGTAGGTGCCATAACGGCTAGGTCATATACCTAGTGTGATATTCTTTTATCCTCTTGATAAAAATTGGGACATAAATCATTGGGACAGATGATTAGAGACCATTTCGAGATTTGTCAAGGGATCTTACTACGACAGATTTTTTGAGAATGACCTCAAAAATTCCAACAAGTACCGTCAAAAGTTTGATAGTCAATTTCAAATGATCTCCAGCATCGCTTGAAGTTCAAAGTCCACTTCAAAATCTCTGACATTTCAGAATGGAGCAAAAATAAATTCAAGATACGAGCTACCAACACCTCATACAAATTTCATGTAACACCTCGGTATTGAATGAACTAAATTTAGAAAGAACTAATTTGAAAAGATCCAAGTCGGATATTTTTCAAGTTGTGCTTAAGTTGTGAATTTTGGGTCCACTTCAAATGACCATAACTTTGAGTACATGATGCGTTAGGTAGCCCAGAAGATATCAATAAAATTTCTTTAAATTCTTTTTCCAACGCCACCGAGTTTGCTAAATTTTGAGCTCGTCTGAGGGAAATATGCCAGTTTGAAGTTAGCATGTCTAGTTAAGGAAAGCTACTTGAATTACTAAGGGGTATTTAGATCCTTTCCTTACCCCATCAGATTAAAATGAATTTAGTAAATATTTGGGGTCAAATCTAATTTGGGTTAGTTTTACAATCATAATTTACGCTTAGGGTTTTGAGAGGAGTTCAAGAAGATGAAAAGAGGAGAAACGGGGGAGCGGTTAAGGTTTCTTGCGAATCGAGGATTTATTTCGCCAAATCGAGGTATGTAAGCTTTCATAGTGTTGGATTTGTTCTCCCACACGCCAATCATGATTCACATATTCAAATTCGCCCATGAAGATTGATGAATTTAAGTTCCTAATAAGTATTGCTTTTGTTCTAGAATAACGATGGGTTTTATGTGGTTTTGAAATAAACATATGAGTTTGAGGGGAGTTTTTGAGTACATTCTCGGGCACTTGTATTGGGTGATTGAATCTAAGAAAAACTTGAGAAAAGAAATCGATTCTATATGAATTAGGATCAGAAAATGAGAAGAAACATTCATCAAGAAGTTTTGGGGAGAGGGTGGGGCGGTGTGCCAGAATGTCTGGTGTGGCGGCCCCCTAATGTGACAGAAGGTTTGAGACAGTGCGCCCCCGATGGGTGAGAAGGTCTGGGGTGGTGCGCGAGCAGTGCACGAGAAACCAGTCTCTAAAGTTCAGAGGGTGGCGCCCCGAGCCAGCAGTGCGCCAGGGTCACCTGCCCCCACCTTTTTCCCATTATTTGCTCCGTCTGAGTCCTTTTAAAGTGCACCTTTACTCCCTATTGATTCTAACTACTCTATACTACAACTAAAGATTGAGAGATGGGCTAAGTTATATTTTGGGAGTAGTATTGAGCACCGATATGGGGGAGAGTTCTAACAACTCATAGCCCCAATAAACCATGTAGCTAATGTGGGTAGAAAGGGTTATACTTTTTAGATCATTACTTATTACTTTTAGAGATCTCAGTGGATCCACTTAGATGAGGAGTTTATACCCTCGCAAGGTATATGACATTTCTGGCAGTGTGGGCGAGACGTTGTATCATCACATAGCTCATAGTGATGGTTCGGTTAGAGAATATCTCTAATAGAGTTTATTTAGTATTCTTACATCCAAACTGTGTTATATTGTATTTTCCAATACATTGAGTTGTTATCTATCGATTTTAAACGATTTTCTTTATATCGATTATTGTTATTGTTTTTATCTTGAAATGAGTTGAGATAGAGTTGAGGTTGAGTTGAGTTGAGACGAGGTAAATGGTTTCTTCAGTTCCAGTTCAAGCTTATATCATGTTTCAGATTTCCCCTTGCATGTTCGTACATTCCATGTACTGACACCATTTGGCCTGCATCTTTCATGATTGAGATACAGGTAACCATGATCATCAACCAGGGCTTCGTTGATCTAGTTGAGTTCTAGAGTTGTTTGGTGAGCCTCATTGCTTCCAGAGGATCCCTTATTTATCTATAGTTATTTTAGTTTGTTAGGATGGTTGGGGTCTTGTCCCGACATCCCTTATAGTATTAAAGGCTTCATAGATAGATACACAGTAGTTCATGAGTCTTTTCATTTTCAAATATTAATGTTCTAGACTTGAGTTGCCTATTCTAGGTAGTTGAATATTCTATTATATTCTGATTTTATTATTTGAGTTTATCTTTTAAGATTATTCTATGTTAGGTAAGTCTTCCACTGAGAGTTGAGCAAAGCATAGGGTTCTCGTAGGGCCAGCAATAGTTCTCGAGTGTTGGCGACGTCTATGGTGTAGGCTCGGGGCGTAACATTTCTTACAAGATTTGAGTTACAACAATCACAAAGTGCTCAAGAGCAAAATGATGATTTCTCACATCTGGCCCCATTTTCATACCCATTTTCTCATTAATCTTTTTCTTAAACTTTCTTGATCAAGTTGCTAGCTAAAGCGATATTGTGTCTATTAATCGTTCCTTTTTGAGTTCAGGAATAGATGAAAGCATCAAACGGATGAATCTTTCAAGATAACGAGTCATCCATCTCGTTCAAGTTGGACAATCATCAATCCATCTACCTTGTTACAGTGGACAATCATCGAGCCATCCATCTCGTTACATTGGACATCATTATTTCACCTGCAAAGTGGGCCATAGCATTTTTAATTGACTGAGAGGTCCATGATGAGTCCATAATTTGGACTCATTTAGGGCTTTATTTTGATAGATTTAGTGTCCTCAAATGCATATTTTGTCTCAATAATTGATGTAAATCCTTAAGTTTCATGTATTTGGAGTTTGAGGCAAAACATGGACATTACTTGGCAAAAAGAAACAAGGCGGATGAAAAGACGAAGAAAAGAAGGCCTGAGGATAGCCCAATGCATTAGGCGAGTCGACGAATGGCCTTAATCTCGCCTAAAATTCCAGTGTACTGAGCCTTGAAGGGAATGATCAAGTCGGCGGTGAAAGTAAATAGTTGGCGCGTCACCGAACAGTTCCGCGAAGCAGTACTATAACGCCCAATGATTCAAAATGTGAAGATACTAGAGGCAAAAGTTGAAAGTCTATGAACCAGATCAAAGGACGGATCTCCGAGTGCATTGGCGATCTTGACTAATTGCGGTGAGTGATCCGTCGCAGCACAAACTTTCAAAAACTCTAATACCCGTTTAATTATGTAGCTTAGTATCAAGTAGTATCGAATTATTACTGAATTTTGAGACAGAGTATTTCATTTTGGGTTCTTAGAGCTTTTGGAGACATTTTTGTTGAGCTTGAAGATTTTAAGACTTCCAACTCCATGAAATTGGAAATGGGTGTTGGAGATTCTTCACCCTAGACTCGCTTGAAGTGAATATAAATCATGCCCAATTGATGTTATTTCGATTCAGTATCATTTTCTTCCCTTTCTCTATGTCTAGCTAAAACCCTAATTCTCGGGTTGTGATTTTGTGAATATGGGTAAATTTTATTGTTGGGTGTTTCTTGTTGTTGGTCTATTCGCTATTTAAATGTGATTTCCTTTAGTAGTTGTGTTTGAACTTAATGAGATTGTAGTGGGAAATGTGATTTCATCTTATTGTTTTTGGCTTGCTCAAGAGAGAGGTTTTAAAACTAAGACTACTAAATTGATAGCCGATGGTTATTCGGGGTTCTAAACCGAGTTGATTCGGGGTAAGTTGCTCGAGAGTTGATTGACTATCAATAGCATTTACCCGATAATATATTTTATTCCATATTCCTATCACATCCCAAGAATCTCGTCTCCCTATCTCGTTTCTTTATATATTTGCTGTTTTTAGTTGTTAATTGACTACAAACCTCCATTGATAATTGACATTCGTGTCAACCTCTTTAATTTGTTATGTTTTACTCCATAATGTTTTTAGTTATGGTTAACTCTTGCATGTTCACGCTTAACTCTTAACTCTCAGAAACCGCTCCCTTGGGACTCGATCCCAACCCATTCGGTTGGGTTATATTATTGCATGCGATCGTTAATACTTGAATTGGAAGCTGTGTCAACTGATTACGTCAAATATGAAAATGGCGCCGCTGCCGAGGAGTGGTGTTATTTGAGAATTTTGAGTTGAGTTGAATCTTGCTTTTGTTAGTCGTAGTTTATTTACATAATTTTTAGTTTAGTTTTGTTTGTTTATGTGACTATTTTACGAAGTATTAGTGTGAAGGACAACAATGGCAGTCAAGTAGGCCATTAGACAACATCGGAAATCACAACGATATCCAGGAGCCTTATGCTAATGACCCCCATCTTATGGGCAGTATTGGTGCCATTCGCTTGCCTCCAGCCGAAGGGAATGCGGTATTTCACATCACGAGTACCATGTTGCAACTCTTGCAACTAAAGGAGCTTTTCAGTGGTTTGGCTCATGAGGACCTCATGAACAACTTAGAAACCTTTTAGATGTGTGCGGACCATTCTCTTTCAAGAATAGCTTCCAAGAGTCGGTCCGGTTAAGGTTATTCCCACTTTCATTGATGGGAGAGACGTGCAAGTGGCTGGCTGAATTGCCGCGTGACTCAATCACTTCGTGGGAGGAATTAGTCATCGCATTTAATGTGCAATTTTCCCTCCTTCAAAGATGATGACTCTTCGGGACAGTATTCAAAGCTTTAAGCGTCTAGAAGGGTAACCTATACATGAAACTTCGTTGTGGTTCAAAAAGTTGGTGCTTCAATGCCCAACCCATGGCTTGCCCGACAATGTGTTGCTGCAGTATTTTTACCGGAGTCTGGACTAAGTAAAAAAGGGTGTTGCGGACAAACTTTCTATGGGATGTTTGATGCAGCAACCTTACGTGATAGCTGCTCAACTTTTAGATGGAATGACTACCATAAACATGGTGTGGTACACTCGTGAAGACCACGTCTCCCCTCTCACATTTAAGCTAACTAAGGAGCAGATGGAGAAAGATCAAGAGAGAGACCAAAACATGGCCAAGATCATTACGCGGCTTGACATTTAATCTAAAAATGTCATGGGGGATGGTTCCCGTAGTGTCAATCCCGTGGGGGTCGGGTGTGCAAATCCTGACGAGACAAAGTTTGAAGCCTTGTATAATGAAGTGATCAATTTTCTAGGAAACCAAGGCAGTGATTATCTTTCAAACTTCCCTAGGGAAGGTGGTAACAAAGGTTGGCCTAGAGAGGATAATTGTAAGGATCGTGACAGAGAATGGAGAGACCGAAATCCTAACTAGAAGGATGTGGAGAAGGACATGTATGTGCCTCCCCATGAGCGCCAATAGCCGAAGGATTCAGAATGTGGTAGGTCTGATCAGGATATGCTCTCTCGTATCCTCACCCAAGTTGAAGGTTCAGACATGTTTTTAAAAGAAATGAAAGAAGATGTATCTACCCTTAGCAAGACCGTCATTTCCCATTCAGTGTCGATCAAGTAGTTGAAGACCCAAATAGGACATATATCGTCCCATCTCAATCTAAGACAATAGGGGGGGTTTGCCTAGTGATACTATGGCTAACCCTAAGAATGAGGTTTGAAGGTGGACTTGCGTCGTGCCACCATATTAACTAAGCTGTTATTTGGGAGGCAACCCAAAACTCTGTTTATTGCTTTTGTTTGTGATTTGGTAAAATAATGGTGTGTTGATTGTGCAGGTGGATGTGTGGAGAATGTTCGAAAAGCGCAGGTTGGCGAGCTACAACTCCAGTCAGCGAATCGCCAAAAAGGCCGGCGACCCTGACCCAGATCGCTATTAGGCTCAAGGTAATTTAACATTGAAGTCTGTAAAATTCAGCAAGCCCTAGAAATTATTGGTGAATCGCCGACCATGTCGGCGAACCCGAAGAAGACCATCATTTGGACTCCCACAATAACTGGAGGTCTGCCTAGCATTTCAATCTTCTCGTAGTCAACACCAAAGGTTGGTTTTCTATTCCTCGAGTTGATCTTTTAAAAAATCGTGCTTATTTGCAATTGATCATATCGAGTTGTTTTGTGTTAGGCCTCTCTGATATCTTTCCCGAGTAGTTGTGACTGTTGAATTCCCATAATTGTACGGCTTAAAATGGATTAAAGTTCGAGGGGTTCTGTTTGGTTGTTATGGGTCCTACCTTAATTTCAGTAGTGCATGCTTAGATTTTGTTTTCAGAGGTTGCAAAGGGTTGATTTCGAGAAGTAGGTTAAAAGTAGGCACGTTGGGTCATTTGGCGAGCTGGGTCGAGCTTACCGAACCACTCTACAGTTCGTTTAAGTTCCCTATCTCACCGTTACTTTCAAGTTTTGTTTAATGTTGGATTCCTTAACTTTCGGCAAAAAGCTTGAGATTGCCAAAAGCACTCGACGACTAGCTTAGAGTCTTCTTGATCGCTGTTTTGTCTACCCTCCTCAACCCTTTTTGCACTATAACTTTCGGTGAGACTATTTTGATTCGCTGAAAACTTTCGGCGACATGCCGAAGTTGTTTCCACATCGCCTTCTTACTGCAGTTTTTGAGCTAATTCCTTCGGCGAGCTCGAACTAGCTCACCTAAGAAATTCGGTGAGCTCGAACTAGCTCGTCTAAGAAATTCAGTGATTCACTATCTGGTTTGGCGAGTTTGTCTGCAATTGTTCTGCTTTGCCTTTGTCTAAGTTTTTCTAATTTATATTCAAGACTTTGCAGACATGACTAAATCAAAAGCTGCTGAAAAAATAACAGCAGCCCAAGAGAAGTCCAAAGGGATTGCAATAAATGAAGAGGTCGCTACGTCGAAAGGAGAAGCCACAAAACTTCCCACAACTAGTGGAAAAGGCAAGGTCAAGAGGCCCACTTCTGAAAGGCAGACCATTACCCTAGACCCTAATATTCCTTCATGAGCCAGGAGATTTTGCAGAGCGGTGCTTGTCTTTTTGGCAGACTCACACTCAAAAGACATTGGTGAATTTGGCACTGTTGTTCCCCCCTGAGGTGATCTCTAGCACTGATGCCTTGTCTAATAGTGAGACATCGTGAACTGATGCCCAGACAGATGGAGTGACTACGTAGACAGGATCCTCTCTTTACCTCCCTCTCTGTTTTGTTGTATTTCACTGTTGGATAATTTGTATTTGCATTTGAGGACAAATGATTTTTATTTGTGGTGGGGTGAGGCCCACCTTTGTGTATTGATTGTGACTTTAGTTTTGTTATATTTCGGGCTATGAGATAAATTCGTGTTAAACACTGCTTTTTGTGGAAGGTTTGAGCTTGTGGCTCCGTGCTTTTAATTGCTAATGATTTTTGACCCTTCCAAAAAATTTTGCCACCCCTTTTGTGTTAAATGTGGCCGTTCTTTCACAATTTTGAGTACCGATTCCTATCAATACCTGGTGACTTAAATAGTGCTCATAATCGAACGAACATGAATGTGCGGCTAAGACGAGGCCAAATGAAATTGCATAGACAATATGTGAACTCTTTGCATCTCTTTGTGACTAGCCTATTATCGAATTGAATCTCTTGTGATTAACGTTGCACACTAGGGAAAGTGTGGAGTCTTGTTTGACTTCAGTGTCAATGCCTTGTGTGATGAGCTTACCATGAACTATGGATGGTGAATCCTATAATTTTCCCCGTTGGTCCAGTTGACTAAGTTATGTGAACTCTTGAGATGATCTTAGGAAACTTTAAAGAGTGTGATCTAATTTAACATATACCTCTTTCTTGGCATACCCGGTGAGCGTGTGAACCTCTTTTGAACACCCTTTGAGCCTAAACTTTTTCTTGGAAGAAACTTGATGAAAACATAACCTTTCTCAACCCATTACCCATAATCCTCATGATTTGTGGTTTGTTTGAATAGCCAACTTAGGACAAAATCCTAACTTGGGGGTGTGGTGAAATGAGATGGTAAATCAAGAAGTGCAAGAAAGTCCCTTTTACCCATGGTTTTGAGAAAAATGGAACCTCTCCATATAAAAATAAATAAAAAAAGACAGAAAAGAAAGAAAAAGAAAAAGAGTTAAAAAGTTGTGGAATAAAGTTGTGAAAATACAAAGAAAATGGGGTTTGCAACTATCCATGAAAAGTGAATAATGGGACAACTTAAGAGCACGAATGTCAATGACGAATAAAAGGAAATGAAGTGTTGTTCACACCACATTTCATGAGGACTATAGCTATTGAGCCTAAAAGATCATACCCTTACACTCAACCCCATTACAATCCTTGAAAAGACCAGTGTGATCTTGAGTGAGCTGAAATAAGTGTTGATTGGAAAATACAGGCAAACCTATGGGTGAAATCATGCATTGTGTTCATCTTTGTGAGTGTGAGCGTTGCAATTGATTGCAAAGCCTTTAAATTGTGAACCATTATGTGTTAATATGGAATAATTCTTTGTGTGAGGGAATTTGAACACTTTGGTTGAGCTTGAACTTGTATTTGAAGCAAGTATTGTGAGCTTGAGAATCTTTGGTAATGGTATGTCACAACTTGAATCTTTGAGTATACAATTGATCATTGAACGAGTAAGTTGAGTCTTGTATGTACATTCATGATTGAGTTTTGTGTAGAACTGTTTGAGACACCCTTTTTGAACTGCTGAACTTGAGTTTTATTTGAGGACAAACAGAAGTTTAAGTTGGGGTGTTGATGAGTCCACAATTTGGACTTATTTAGGGCTATATTTTGATTGAATTAGTGTTCTCAAATGCATATTTTGTCTTGATATAAATCCTTAAGTTTCAGGTATATGGAGTTTAACGCAAAGCATGGACATTACTTGGAAAAAAGGAACAAGGCGGCTGAAAAGATGAATAAAAGAAGGTACGAGAATTGTTGAATGCATTAGGCAAGATGCCGAATGGCCTTAATCTCTGCTAATATTCCAGTGTGCTGAGCCCTGAAGGAAAAGACCAAGTCATCCGTTAAAATGAGCAGTCGGCGTGTCGCCAAACAGTTTCGTGAAGCAGTACTATATCACCCAATGATTCAAAATGCAAATATGTTGAAGGCAAAAGATTAAAGGGGATGAACCAGATCAAAGGGTGGATCGCCGAGTGCATCGGCGATCCCGAAATTGCGCCGAATAATCCGTTGCAACACAAATTTTAAAAAATTATAATTACCCATATAATTTTGTAGCTTAGTATGAAGTAGTATCAAATTATTAATGTATTTTGAGACATAGAATATTTCATTTGGAGTTCTTAGAGTTTTTGGGAGACATTCTTCTTGAGCTTGAAAATTTGAAGACTTCCAACTCCAAGAAATTGGAAGTCGGTGTTGGAGATTATTCATCCTAGACTCATTTGAAATGAATATAAATCATACCCTGTTGATGTTATTTCAATTTGGTATCATTTTCTTCCCTTTTTTTCCTATGTGTAGCTAAAACTCCAATTCTTGGGGTGTGAATATGGGTTAAATTTATTGTTGGGTGTTGCTTATTGTTAATCTATTCGCTGTTGAAATGTTATTTCATTTAGTAGTTGTGTTTGAACTTAATGAGATTGTAGTTTCAAATACGATTTCATCTTAGTGTTTTGGCTTGCTCGAGAGAGAGGTTTTAAAACTAAGAGTACTAAATCGATAGCCGGTGGTTATTGGGTCGTCATGGGTTTAGCTCAAGAGAGTGAATCCTAGGCCTTCTCCCACACATTCAACTCGACAGGGTGAATGGACTAAGGCGGAGGTTGTGCTTAATTGTTGAAACTCAGTGTTCAAGAGAAATCGAGTTGATTCGGGGTAAGTTGCTCGAGAGAGAATTTACCCCCACTAAAGTCTAGCTTAGTTACAAATGGTCAGCAATTTACTATCAGTAGCATTTACACGATAGTATATTTTATCCCATATTCCTATCACATCCCAAGAATCCCATCTCCATATTCATATCTTTATATTTTTGATGTTTTTAGTTGTTAATTGACTACAAATCCCCCCTCCCCCCCCCCCCCGCCCCATTGATAATTGACATTTGTGTCAACCCCTTGATTTATCATGTTTTTACTCAATAATGTTTTTTGGCTATGGTTAACTCTAGCATGTTCGCGCTTATCTCTTAATTCTCATAAACCGCACCCTTGGTTGGGTTACCTTACTATTGTACGATTGTAGACACTTGAATTGAAAGTTGTGTCAGTTGATTACGTTAAACATCACAAACCTGTGATGAAGTCCATATTGATCATCTCAAACTTCCATTCCAAAAGCTTCTTCCATGATCCATTCCAAAAGCTTCTTCCTGAAGCCACAACACATCTTTGTGGAATCCAAATGAATAGAATATATGGAACTATAAGCTTCTTCCATGATCCTTTCTTGGAGTTCATCCACCCTTGGTTCACACAACCTACCTTAATTACTCAATACACCATTTTCCCCTCGTTCAAAAACCATTACTTTTCGCTTCTGAACATTTGCCTTCAATTCAAGAAAAATAGGATCTTGGTATTGTTTCTCCTTAACTTCAGACACTATTGATAATTCAGCCCTATTCATCACCACTACTCCTCCCTCTCTAGAATCCACTAGTTGAACTCCCAATCATGCAAGTCTATGCACATCTCTTGCTAGCTCTTTCTTCTCTTCCTCAAAATGGGTGGTACTACTCATAGACAACCTGCTCAAGGCATCAACAACAACATTAGCCTTACCTGAGTGGTAAATAACACTTATGTCATAATCCTTGAGTAATTCTAACCACCTCATTTGTTTGAGATTAAGCTCTTTTTGACTAAACACATACTGAAGAATCTTGTGATTGGTGAACACATCCACATTAACACCATAAAGATAATGGCGCCATATTTTCAAAGAAACTACTACAACAACCAACTCTAAGTCATGGGTGGGGTAGTTCTTCTCATGAACTTTAAATTGTCTGGAGGTGTAAGCTATAACCTTGTCATTCTGCATCAATTCACAACTAAAACCAAATCTAGATGCATCACAATAAACAACAAATCCTTGCGTACCTTTTGGTAAGGTCAATACTGGGGCAGTAGTCAACCGCTTTTTCAATTCCTGAAAAATTTTCTCACAAGCTTCAAACTATTGAAATTTCACTGTTTTCTGAGTTAACTTGGTCAAAGAAGATGAAATAGATGAGAACCGTTCTAGGAATCTTCTATAATAGCCAGCCAAACGCAAGACACTCTTAATATCAGTTGGAGATGTGGGTCTAGGCCAATTCTGCTCTGCCACTATTTTTTGGGTATCAACTTTAATTCCCTCTCTAGCCATAATGTGGCCTAAGAATGACACATAATCAACCCAAAACTCACACTTAGAGAACTTGGCATATGACTATCTATCCTTTAGAGTTTGGAGAACTATTCTCATATGACTAGCATGATCTTCCTCATTCCTCGAATAGATTAGTATGTCATCAATGAATACGATAACAAATATATCTAAATAAGGTTTGAATACTCTATTCATAAGGTCCATGAACGTTGCAGGCGCATTGGTCAAACCAAAGGACTTAACTAGGAACTTATAGTGACATATCGGGTCCTGAATGATATCCTTTTAATATCACATTCCTTTACCCTCAATTGATGGTAGCCTGATCTGAGGTCTACCTTAGAGAAACAAGTAGCACCCTGATGCTGATCGAAAAGATAATCAATTCTTAGAAGAAGGAATTTATTCTTGATGGTAACCTTGTTCAACTAGCATTAATATATACCCATTCAAAGGGAACCATCTTTCTTCCTCACAAATAAGACCGGAGCACCCCAAGGTGAGACGCTTGGCCAAATAAATCTCTTATAAAGGAGATCTTTCCACTGCTCTTTTAGCTCTTTCAAATTTGCTGGAGCCATTCTCTATGTTGGAATAGATATAGGACGAGTATTTGGAAGAATGTCTCTACCGAAGTCTATTTCTCTCTTAGGAGGGACTCCGGGAAGATCATCAAGAAAGACTTTTAGAAACTCTTTTACTACTGAAACTGACTAAATAGAAGGTATCTCAACACTAGACTAATTAACTCAGACTAAGTGATAGACACACCCCTATGAAACTAACTTTCTCGCCTTATGGTATAAAATGAAATAACCCTTAGGCACTGCTGAATTGCTACTCCACTCTATAATTGGCTCATTAGGAATTTGGAACCTCACAACTCAAGTCCTACAGTCAATGGAGGCATAACAGGCATGAAGCCAATCCATACCAATAATGACATCAAAATCTACCATGTCTAACTAAACTAAATTAGCCATGGTATTCTTGTGATTGATGGAAACGACACAATCACGATATACTCGCTCAGCTAGAATTGACTCCCCAACAGGTGTAGAAACACAAAAAGGTTCACTAAGTTTCTCAAAAAGAACATCAAAATTATTTGCAACATAAGAAGTAACAAAAGATAAACTTGCTCTTGGGTCTAGCAAAGGATAAACATCAAGATTAAAGACTTTGATCATACTAGTGACAATATCTCAAAAATTATCTTGCTCTTAATGGCCAGTGATCGCATAAAGATAGTTTGTTCTTCCGTCAGTACCAAAAGTAGTTCCTCTAGGTGTAGCCAGTCTCGTGGAGTAACTGATAAAGATTAGGCTCTATTTCCCTGAATCACATTACCTTGCCGGTTCTTAGGACACTCTTTCATAAAGTGACCCTCTTGTCTACACATGAAACAACCTGTAGAGACATCGCATCACGTACCTGGGTGGGTCCTACAACACTTAGAACATGCACAAGCCCAGTTATATCCTTGTGCCACACTACCTTGAGATGTGCTGGGAATTCTGACTATTATACTCACCTTTGTTTCTGTGTATAGGTGCACTAGAAAATGATGGAAAAGGTCCCCTTTGCTTTTGTTGGAAAGAAGACCGGTTCACATTATTTCTCTGCTGCCCGAATTCATTCCCTGTCCTTGCTTTCTTGTTTCTAAACTCCTCCCTGTCTCTCAGCTTCTCTTCCTCAACCTGCTGCACGTAGACCATCAACATTGATATATCCATGTCACCAATTAGCATCGCTGCCTTGCTATCTTTGCTTGACACACGGGATAACCAAGCAACAAAAAGACTCATCCTGCTTCTCATATACGCAACCATCTCCGGGGAGTATCGGGAAACTTGGGTGAGCTTCAAGTTGTACTCATGAACACTTAGTGAATCTTGCTTAAGAGTAAGAAACTTTTTTACCTTGGCCTCTCCCAGTTGTCGGGGAAAGAAACGCCCCAAAAAGGCCTCCTCAAAATAAGCCCAACTCGCAAGTGGTTCTCCCTTAGCTCTACCCTTCTTCCACTGGTCAAACCAAGTCCTAGCAACATTCTTCAGTTGATATGAATCTAGTTGTACTTGCTCAGCATCGGCAACGTGCATAACCTCAAATACCTTTTTCAGTTTCTCAATAAAACTCTACGGATCCTCAGTAGTTCTTGAACCAGTAAAACTTGGAGGTTTCATCCTTAAGAACACTCAGATCCTCGAAGTATCAGTCACTTATTGTCTAGCTTCTCTTTGTTTCCTTACCTGGTTAGTTACAACTTGGCTTAACATTCGAATCGCTTCCCTGAACTCAGCATTCATGACTTTACCTTGGGGTTGCACTTCTCGTGCATTAGGTACCCCTTGGTCCTAAAATTTCCTCATAGCAAGACGACCTCAGATAAATCTTCGTGGAGGCATGATTAACTGAAACAAAAGCACAAGCATGAATTAGAAGAAACATTTTAGAGATCAAACTCTAACACACAAAATGAGTATGAAAGAAGTGAGGTAATTTCCCAAGTGTTCCAGCCTCCTAATTATAGATGTGGTGCACTTCACATCAATAACTAGGGCTCTATAGACACAACTTCATAGACTCCCTAGTACTCTTGAACTCTGGCCTCTAATACCAAGTTTGTCACGCCTCGAGCCTACACGCTTGGCAGGACTGGCACTCAGAACCATTGCTGGCCCTAAGAGAACCCTTGGCCTGACTTACTTACTCAGTGGAAGACTCTAAGCATTATTACAATGATCAAATGCACTTAAAAAACAACGGGCTCAAATTGAACTCAAAATGTTTAAGGAGAAAACATTCAACTAGCCATAAATGGAAACTTAAATCTTAACATAAGAAATAACAATGTAAAAACAACTGGATTACTAACAGTCTATAAAGCCTTTAAAACAAGGAGGGAAGTCGGCATAAGACCCCCGATCATCCTAACAACAAAAGTGCTGACGCAATGTGAAAGGAGTCTTCGTGAAAGCAAAGAGGCTCACAAACTAACTCTGAGTGCTCAAGTGGATCAACGAGGCAGTGGATGTTGATTCTGGTTACCTGTGTCTGCATCATAAACTGATGCAGGCTATATGGCATCAGTACATTGAATATACAAGTATGCGAGGGGAATGCTAAACAAGACATAAGCTTGAAAAGAATTTGAAAAGAACACTTAGCTTGGTACAGTTGTACTCAACTTATGAATAACTCAACTGAAATGCAAAGTAAAACGACAATAATGGTACAGTTGTACAACGTATTTAAAACAGTAGAAGCAACACAATTTGTTAAAGAGATGCAAAATATCAACTCTGTTTACATGTAAAGTAATATAAAACTGTGGGAGTTTCTCTAACCGACAACTACCACTATGAGCCTAAGTGATGATACAACGTCATACCCCCTCTACCAGAACCGTCCTATACTTTGTCATCATATATAATTCCTTAAGTAAGTGGATCCACTAGTCTATGCTTAAAAGCACTAAGGAATCATCTAAAAAGTATGATCCTTTCTACCCATGATGGCTAAATGGTTTATGGAGACTTGAGTTATTATGAACTCGCATTGCCACATCGGTGCTCAACACTACTCCCAAAAATATACTTAGCTCATCCATTTTAAAAAGAAAACTCTTTCTTTGGTTTGAGATAATTACTCAAACCGTAGCTTAAAGGCTCTCTTGGAAATTGGTGTTTCCTTTCTTGCTCAAATGTGGAAATATTTTTAAATCTTGCGAATACTTAGTTCCCATATAATCTTTGAAGAAATGAACTTGTACTCTTATTGTTTAGTTAACTCAAAGCATAAGTGTAACACTCCGACTTTTAAAAATGTCTAAATTAACTCGTATCTTCATGGAAAGACCAGGAGGGTGAGTAATAAATTAAAAATGATGTTTTATGTGATATTTTAAGTGTTCAAGTGTGGTATCTCAATTTTTGAAGTTACGTAAGTGACAAAATAAAAGTTGGCGAAAGTTACTGTAAATTCCTTTTTTAAGATTTGTCTGAAATTTGAGTCAAATGTCTCGGACGTTTCCACCCAATCTAGTAAGAGATATGGTTCCCGCGAGGCATGAAATCGAAGATCTACGAGTCTAGTTTCCAACGCATCAAAACGTTTCTTCATATGTTTTCGTAATAGAGAGATATTAACGTTTTCGTGGGACTGCGCAAGGAGGCACGTGAGGTGGGGCCCTAAGTCGGTGGAATGTTACATAGATCTTCACCTTCGACTTTTTTCACCATTTTTAAGCTAAAAATTAGACAAATTAGAGAAACCCATTTCTAGGATCAAGTAAAATATAGATTTTCTCGACTTAAGTCCTTGACGAAAATTGTTCTACGCGTTGGGCTCAACATCGTGGTATAATTTGTTTTATCGATTGCATAGCATATCACATTTTATTGTTGGGACAACAAGGGTTTGGATGTATTTGAAGGTCATGAAGCGTATTACGACCTTAAGATCGAGTATCGAGGGAGTATTGAGTAAAAGTCATTAGGCCACGTGAATTTAGCGAAAAAGGTATTCTTAAGAGTCTCGCCTATGAAAGGTGTTATGCGATTTGGCAAAAAGGGAAAGTTTAGTCCAAGATTCATTGGGCCATACCGGATGCTTCGAAGGGTAGGACTAGTGGCTTATGAGTTAGAATTGCCTTTGGGGCAAAAATCTGTACATCCAATTTTCCATGTATCGATGCTACGGAAGTGTGTAGGATACCCTTCTCGGGTTGTCCCAGTTGAGGATGTTCAAATCACAGAGGAGTTGTCCTACGAGGAAACTCCAGTTGCTATATTAGTTCGACAGGTCCGAAAATTGAGGACCAAAGAGGTGGCTTCAGTTAAAGTATTGTGGAGGAACAAAAATAGAGAAGAGGTGACTTGGGAAGCTGAGGATGGCATGAGGTCCAAATATCCTCACTTGTTTCATACCCCAGGGTGTTGTCATATTACTTTATATTAAGGCAGTAAAATAAGATACCTATATATATATATATACTATTGCTTATTATTATTATTGTGGTTGTCATTGTATATCTGCTCGCACTATGGTGGTGGAGCTATAACGCTTAGCTATTTATGTTGTCATGTGCGATGTCTAGGTTAGAAATTTTACATTTCAGGTTCCTGGATAGTGACATTTACAAAGGATACACTGCCTAAATTTTGGCAACTCCTAAGGACTGAACAGAGTGACTCGAATTTTTCATTCGAGGACGAATGTTTCTAAGGGGGGAAGGATGTAATACCTTGACTTTTAAAAACGTCTAAATTAACTCGTATCTTCATGGAAAGACAAGGAGGGTGAGTAATAAATTATAAATGATGTGTTATGTGATATTTTAAGTCTTCAAGTGTGGTATCTCAAGTTTTGAAGTTAGGTAAGTGATAAAATAAAAGTTGGCGAAAGTTACTGTAAATTCCTTTTTAAATATTTGTCTGAAATTTGAGTCAAATGTCTTAGACATTTTATCCCAATATATTAAGTCTTAGACATGAAATCGAAGATCTACGAATCTAGTTTCTAACACATCAAACTGTTTGTTCATACAACTTCATAATAGAGAGATATTCACATTTTCGTGGGACAACGCAAGCAGGCACGTGAGGTGGGACCCTAAGTCGGTGGAATGTTACTTATATCTTCTCCTTTGACTTTTTTCACCATTTTTAAGCTGAAAATCAGAGAAATTAGAGAAACCCATTTCTAGGATCAAGTGAAATGTAGATTTTCTCGACTTAAGTCCTTGACGAAAGTTGTTCTACGCGTTGGGCTCATCATAGTTGTATAATTTGTTTTATCGATTGCGTAGCATATCACATTTTAGTGTTGGACATCAAGGGTTTGGATATATTTGAAGGTTTTGAAGCATATTACGACCTTAAGATTGAGTATCGAGGGAGTATTGAGTAAAAGTCATTAGGCCACGTGAATTTAGCGAAAAAGGTATGTTAAGGCTATTCCCTACTTATGACATTTTTACTTAAAGTTTAGAAGCAATGTATTTGGATTGTTATCCTTAATATACTTGTAGCCGTGATAGTTGATTGTTGGCTGCTCGAGTTTCAGCAAGACATAAATCCATTTTCACGTTATGGCCACAAATACAAAACAAGCTCCTTACCACAGACAACTTGCTGAAATGGTGAATGCAAGTTGATACTAGATGTGTTATGTACAAAAGACAGGCGAAACACGAGACCACCTATTTTTAGAGTATGCCTTTTCCAGCTCACTATGGGGAAGACTACTCCACTAGACAGTGATAAACCAACCCACAAGTAATACTGGGTAGTAACAACCAAGTAATACTAGATAGTAACAATCAAGTAGGCTTTAAACACCTGAAACAAACAACAAATATGTAGTAAAAAAAAATTGATAGCTGGTTTTTAAGAGACCATGAAAAACAAAGAAGCAAATTAATAACAAGATAACTTTTCATCGCTCAAGCACGCAAATCATTCTTTAAGGCCTAACAATTGGTTATGTACTAGAGTTATCAGAAGTCTCAATAACTTCCTTTAAAAATAAAGATGGTCTTCTGTGCAACTAGGTCGTAACTATGCTTAGCATAAAAGTAGGAAACTTATTGAATATAATACATTTCATGTAACAGGTAGAGTATATTCTTTTCATATAATGTTTGCAAAATAGTTTGCTAAATTACTACACTACTATAAGATTTTAGTTCCTTTAAGTAAGATATCAAAGTATTAGACAAACAGAGAAACTTTAAAATAGACACCCAGGATCACACCTGTAATACACAACTTAAACTTCTACTTTTGGCAAGTAATTATGGGATTCTAAAATTCTTTTAAAAAACGTTTGCCCTACAATATTATCCCTCTTTTTCTATGTTTACAAAAACAAGAAAGACGAGTTGAACAAAACTTAGAATACGACATAAACAGTACATGTGACATAGCCCAACCATGTGCTCTCAAGTTAAAATACATAAATATATATATATATATATATCATATGAAATCTAAACATGAAACTCGGTCACATAGATTCATTAATCAAATTGTACAAACTAAATAGAATAATTTAAGTTGAACACAGAGAGAGAGAGAAATAGTAACCACATACACAAAGAGCCTTTGCCACATAAATTCCAACAAAGCATATCATGTTACAACTAAAGGATGACACAATAAAGCGCCACAATCCATTTAAAAGTGAACCAAGTGAAAAGGAAACAAAAGTACCTGGAAAATAGTGACGAAGGACCATTAGTGGAGAGAGAGGTAACACATCACCAAGCAATTATTTATCCATGATTGCTAAATTTCAACACTCAACATGACATGAAACGTGAAAAAAAATAATGAATTAGAGGAAAAATTTGAGGCGGCCAGCCAATACATGTAAATTGCAAAAAAGGAAATCTTATTTGAGATTCCATTTGATAAAAGTATACATGCAAAACAAGAGAGAAAAAAAGTTAAGAGGGAATAATTTGATCCGAAAACTATAAAGAAGATTAAAAGACAACTTCATTGACATTAATTTGTCATAAGAAAGTTTGAGTCGCATAATCTAAGTAATATTTTCTTGGCTGCATCTGTTCATATTAAATTCTATGTTCACAACTGAATGCTCAACACATGATCTTATCTATTTACGCAAACATTCAGAAATGCTAAAGTTATTAAACCAAAGTTGCCATGAGACATTAAGACAAACACAATAAATGGTCAAGTAAAGTTGAACGAAAAACTCTCATCCCAACCAATTCAACAGCCTGTTGGTCAAAATGTATCTTGAAAATAGTGATGTAAGCAGTTACATTTATTGTATTGTTAATGGAACCATTTATAATTTCCCAATCAAAGAACAAAATTTCCAAATTTGATACCTTTCGTGGATAGTTTAAATAGTTGTAGCCAATTGTGATAACAGTTGTCCTTTGCCAATTAGGCTTCTAAATACCGTAGAAAGTAATCACAAAGCCTTTTGACCTTAAACTGCTAACAGAATAAAGCACTATAATATAAAATTTGGCATACATATTTTCCACGCATCATGATAGTCTAGATTACAATGAAATCCTCTTCTTGAAGTTTTTTAGCTTGAACAGAATTATTTTCTTGAAATCTGCTAGCTCGAACAAAATTGCCTTCACGACTAAAGGCGTAATGCAATCTAAAGTGAGTATGTATGACAGGGGAAAGTTCTAATAGGAAGGCATATATAGTTTAACACGGGCTTAAACTGAGGTTTATCGCTATTAAGCACGAAGTCTGAACAATGAAGAGCCATCATTGGATAACCGATGGGAATTTATGGACTTGAATTTATGTAGTTTGTTTTTAGTGTAGTGTAGGAGAATTTAGAGATGCGGAAGAGTGATCAAAGAGGTGAAATGAAACATTACAGAGGGAAAGTAAAGACGTGGGCAGATAGAGTTTTGCCAAAATGGTGTTTTGTATGCTTTTTGGACCTTCTCTTTCCTAGTTAACAGCTTTGTGGATAGTGAAGTATTAGCAACCAAGTAAAACTTTACAAAGAAGCATACTTGGATGGGGCGTAGGGATTTTGGAGGGCATGATGCTCAACTTTTTAGGCAGTGTGGGAGAAATGATGGTGTTAATTGTATCCGTCCTAAATATTGGCTAAGAGATGAGCTACGATAAACAAAGGCGGCTATAATGCAATAAGTAGAAATAAATGGCATTTTTTTATATATGCATAGAATTCGAAGCGACCAGGCATGCATACAGAGGGAGATTCAAAAAGTGAAGTGATAGCTATAAAGTTCTTGAAGTCATTTTCACCCATTAACCTTGAACACGAAGAGGTCGGGATTAAAATTTCAAACATACTTTAATCTTTCATTTTTCCAGGTAAGAGCTCCATGGCGATGTTAGTCTTAGAAACCTTGTTGAACTGTACTAAGAATCACAATTTGATGGTGTGAAGGGATTTGGAGTGGCAGTGTTCACAACCTATGTTGCTCGGACACTTCAAAAATGGCATCGGTTGCGTGGTGGATCCTTCAAAAGTAGTGCAACTTTGGAGGATCCGACACGGGTGCGGAAACATTTCTGGAGAATCCGAGCAACTTAGTTCAAAACTTGTAAGGCATTTCAGGAGAAGTGTTGAAATTAATTGTGTTGGTGTGAAAGATTTTATAAGAGATGAACGAAAATAAACAAAGGCGACAGTATCATAATAACATGAAATGCATGTAACTATACATAATATTCATAAAGTTCCAAGCCTCTAGCTCTATTGTTTCACAACTCTATTGGGGTTTTCAATGTCAATTAAGGTAAATGGGAGATGTCGAAAGTAACTATCTGGACAATTAACGTAAAGGGAAAAAAATATTGTTAGCGGTATTTTGGGAACGGCAAAGTCAAAAATGTATCGGGAGAGGGGGAAATTGCAGCTTGTAGATTTTTTTTTAAAACCTTCAGAAGTTAAATATATTGTATGGGAAAGAGCTTGACATATCAGAAAGAGAAAAGAGTACCATGGCAGAGTAGTGGGCCAGTGGTTCTTTTTAAAAGCACGGACAGGGCAAAGGGGGAAAAGAACACGGCAGGTTGATAGGTCGTAGGTATTTGTGGTGGCGTTTAAAAAGGAATTGATAAAGCAGAGGTTGAGTTCTGTTGAGGCTGAAGGGGAAGATGTTGTTTCTGTTTATTTTGAACAACTTCAAAGAGAAGAGGGGAAGACGTCGTTTATGTTTTGAGTGTCGGATGGGATGGGATCAGTAAATTTAGATTGATTAAAAGGGGATTCCTCGCTTGCTATGGCATCACGTCGTCGGGCAGAGGATCCTCATTTATTTAAATATATATATATATATATATATAAGATTTTTCTTATAGTTAACAAGGAACCTAAGAATACTCATTTCCACTTTCAGCTCAAGTCAAACACCACACGGTTCTTTCTTTAAGCTCATATGACATTAGATATCAATTTTGTAGCTGTTAGAAATTTTCAACCCAATGTTGAATGTTAAATACAAGGAAACTAAGGTAGCATGAATCATGTTACACCATTTAATCAGAGTAATATGATGGATGAAAAGGAAAAAATAAAATTACTTGGTCATTTTGAAAACTTATCCACAATGTTTTAAATATAATTTTTTACATAGAAATCACAAAAGACAAACACTTCAATACTGATAATTTCATATAAAATGTTACCAGCTACCATCAGAACTGATGATTTTCTGATTAACACAACAATCTGAGAATCAGTAAACGCAAATTTTATCTCAATTCCTAAAGAATATGAAGTCTAAGAAATTAAATCAGAAATCCAATTGAAGAACCCATTCAGTAATTCTAACTTATACTAGAAAAAACATTCAAATTCTATACAAAAATTATCATCATTAATGGAGAAATCGAGCACTGACCTGAATAAGCCCTAGGTTTGTTTCCGAAGAAATTGACAAAACCACCAAACTTGTCTGGATTTTTTGGGAAATCAACTGAAGAAAATCAATTCTTTGGAGAAATTGAGTGAAGTAATCAGATCCTCTGTGATTCAAATCTGACTTTGGAGAAATTGAGTGGATAAATTATATCTTCTAATGGGTTTTGAGCCCTATCTTGGGGAGAAATCGAGTGAAAATACTGATCGATTTTTGTTGCGGTTTGAAGTTTCTATGTGGAATTGCACAAAAATAAGTTTTCTCATCCCCTTCAATTGTATGATTTGGGCGAATGGGGTTTGGTACAGTTTTGTTCTTTTTTTTTTTTTTTTTTGGTAAATATGATATTTAATTCTCGCCTAATTTTAGTATTACCGTCGGCACACTAGTGTTATTATGGGCCAAATATTATACCTTTGTTGTAGGTGAATTATACCGGATATAATTTTTGCCGTTACAGATTGATATTTAACGACCGGTTTTAGGTCCCCTCGTTAAGAAATGGTCGTTAAATGTAGTAGTGAAATTTTGACGCCGCTGCCGGGGAATTTTGGCTTTTAGATTAATTTTAACTGCATTATTGAACTTTAGTCAAATATTTCCTAATTTTACTTTTTCTTTTTCTTTTTGTCTCTCTCAGGTTCTGACTTTAGTGTATGTCAAGTACACGGAGCCAAGGTGAACCACTTACTCCTTATGATCCAGAGTTAAACCGAACTTTGCGAAGAATGAACAATCAAGGAGTTCCAATTAATCCTATCGGAGGCAATCCAGGTGATGAAGTTGAGTTGCAACATCCGAGGGTAGTTGGTGGGAACAACCAGGTTCAGCTGAAAATCAATTGGGAGATGCATTGAGGGTGCAGGATCCACTAGGCCCACGACTGCATGACAACTATAGGGGCAACGTTAATATTGTTGACTCTGATGGACCTCTTGTCCTACCCCCTTTGCCTCCGGGGCACACATTTGTGGTGACCAGTAGCTTGATGCAGATGCTTACAGTGAGGGGCTTGTTCTCGGGGTTGCCATCGAAGGACCCACATGCTCACATAGCCAAACTAAGGGTGGTTTTCAAAAGTTGTGTAGGCCGACCAGACTTCGATATAGATGTCATCAGATTGCGAGTGTTCCCTCTATCACTAACAGGTGATGCTGTTGTATGGTTCACTGAGCTCCCTTATAACTCAATCTATACATGGATCCAACTGAAGGATGTGTTCTTAGCAAGATATTATCCAGTGTCCAAGAAGCTCAATCAGAAAGATAAGGTCAACAATTTCGTTGCATAACCTTGAGAGTCTGTGAGTAGCTCTTGGGACAGATTCACTGCGTTTATAAGAGGTGTTTCGAATCACCGTATTGATGAGGAGTCGCTGAAGGAATATTTCTATCGAGGTCAGGATGACAACAATAAAGCAGTGCTTGATACTATTGCTGGAGGTTCTTATGGTGAGTGCACATACGCACAGATTGCAGTAAAACTAGAGAAGATCTCTCGCAACAATAAAGCATGGATCACTAGGAGGTCAGATACTGGGAGAAACACATTTGTCATTCATGCTACAAATAACCAGTCTGCGGATGAGATTCGTGAGGAGATGGCTCAGATGAGGACCGAGTTGGTGTTGGTATTGAAGCATGTGAGCGGAGGTGCGGAAAAGGTAAATGTTGTGAACTACTTTACTAGAACTCCACCACCAATTGAAGAGTGTTACTATGAAGAGGATGATTATGCGGTGAATGATTAGACGGGTGGTTTCCGACCAAACGCCCAAGGATGCAACACGGACAATTGGCGCCAAGGTCAAGATACCAAGGTTGTAACTATGGCAATTACAACCGATAGGGTCAATATGTCCGGGATTGGAACTTCAATCGCGACAACAACTACAACCGGAACAACTATGGCAATAGAAACGATCGGGTTAGACCTTATGTTCCCCCTCAAAATTGGGAATCTGGTACTAGGGAAGCTGAAGGCAATATGGCGCGTATTGATATGATGCAGAAGATGATAAGAAGGTTTGATGCAACTGATGAGAATGTGAAGGAGATGAGAAACGACTTGTCTGGTATTGGTCAAAAGGTGACGCCCATGCAGTGTCAATAAAGTATCTAGAGCAACAGATGACTTAGTTGTCTACTACAGTGAACCCACATCAACCTAGCACTCTTCCTAGAAACACCATTCAGAATCCAAAGAATGATGGTCATTTTATGAAAGTTACTACTCGAGGGGGTAAACAAACCATTGATCCACATATACCGTGTGTGGTAGATGTTGAGATTAGAAAAGAAGATGATGTGGTAGAGGCTAGAAAAGAGTCTGAGAATGCGACAGAGAAAGAAGCGTAGATATCTCAGAAAGTGGTCCCCATACCTAGAATTCCACCACCTTTTCCACAAAGGTTAGTGAAGAAGACTGAAGATGGTAAGTATTGCAGGTTTATTACTATGTTGAAGCATCTTTCCATCAACATTCCATTGAAAGAAGCTTTAGAGCAAATGTCTGGGTATGCGAAGTTTATGAAAGATATGGTGACAAAGAAAAGGTCTGTGAGTTTTGAAGATGATGATAGATTGCAGCATTGTAGCACTATTGCTACAAGGTCTCTTGTGCAGAAGAAGGAAGATCCTGGTGCCTTCACGATTCCATGTACTATCGGTTGTTACACTTTGCTAAGGCATTATGTGATCTTGGTGTTAACATCAACCTCATGCCATTGTCTATTTATAAGAAGTTGTGTCTAGGTGATCCAAAGCCTACCACGATATGGTTACTTATGGCCGATCGAACCGTAAAAAGGCCCATTGGTGTACTCCATGATGTGCTAGTGAAAGTGGAGTCGTTCATCTTTTCGGCGGATTTTGTGATTCTTGACTATGAGGTTGATTTTGAGGTTCCCATCATCCTTGGGAGACCATTCCTTGCTACAGGGCGTGCGTTGGTTGATATGGAGAAGGGGCAGATGAAGTTCAGACTGAACAATGAAAAAACAACTTTTAATATTTGTAGGTCAATGAAGCAGAGTGGTGAACTCCTAACGGTATCTGCTATAACTTACAGAGTTGAGAGTGGAACAGAAGTGCAAATTGAAAAGTGACTACCTGTTGAGGCACTAGCAGCAGTTATGATGAATTTCCATAGTGATGGTATTGAAGAGTACGATGAGTTGGTAGCTGCACTCGATAGGTGCGAATATCGGTCAAAACCAAAGAAATATGAGTTAGACATGAAGAATCGTTAGTCCCCACCTGCGAGACCATCTATTGTGGAGGCACCGAAATTGGAGCTTAAGGTTTAACCACCATATTTGAGGTACATATTCTTGGGAAAGGATGATACTTTACCGGTAATCATTGCGGCAGATTTGAATGGGCGACAAGTAGAGTCTTTGGTGTCTGTGTTAAAGAGATTCAAGCGAGCTATTAGGTGGACTATTGCGGACATAATTGGGATCCCTCCTGGTATTTGTCTCATAAAATCCAACTCATGCCGGATCACAAAACTAGTATTGAGCACCAAAGAAGATTAAATATGCCTATGCAAGAGGTAGTTAAAAAGGAGTTCATCAAGTGGTTGGATGCTAGAGTTATATATTCATTGCAGATAGTAGTTGGGTGTGTCCTGTTCAATGTGTGCCCAAGAAATGTGGGATTACTGTGGTTCCTAATGAGAGAAACAAGCTTGTTTCGATGCGGCCCATGACTGGATGGAGAGTCTGCATGGACTACCGGAAGCTAAATGCTTGGACAGAAAATGACCATTTCCCTATGCCATTCATGGATCAGATGTTGGATAGACTTGCTGGTAAGGGTTGGTATTGTTTTCTTGATGGTTATTCAGGCTACAATTAGATTTTTATAGCTCTTGAGGACCAAGAGAATACCACCTTCACTTGCCCTTATGGGACTTCCACCTTCAAACGGATGCCATTTGGGTTGTGCAATGCTCCAGCAAACTTACATCATTGTATGATGTCGATATTCTCTGATATGGTGGAGGACACTATTGAGGTATTTATGGATGATTTCTCTAAGGTAGGTGACTCTTTTGATCAATGTCTCGATCATCTGACTGAGGTGCTTAAAAGGTGTGAAGACTGCAATCTGGTGATAAATTGGGAGAAGTGCCACTTTATGGTGAAAGAAGGGATAGTTCTGGGTCATCGGATTTCTGAGAAGGGCATTGAGGTTGATAGAGCAAAAGTAGAGGTAATAGAAAAGCTTTCACCACCTATCTCTGTAAAAGGTGATAGAAGTTTTCTTGGGCATGCAAGTTTCTATAGGAGGTTCATCAAGGACTTCTCTAAAATTGCACATCTATTGTGCAAACTGCTCGAAAAGGATTATATGTTTGATTTTGATAATGTTTTTCTGAGACCATTTGGAAAGTTGAAGGAGAAGTTAGTTACTACACCTATCATTATTTCACCGGATTGGGGACAACCGCTTGAGGTAATGTGCAATGCGAGTTGAGTGGCGCTTGGTGTAGTATTAGGACAGAGGAGAGAGAAAATTATTCACCCTATTTACTATGCTAGCAAAGCTCTAAATGTGGCCCAGAAGAATTATATTGTGACTTAACAAGAACTTCGTGCGGTGGTTTTCGCATTCGTGAAATTTTGATCCTACTTGCTTGGTACTAAGGTCATAATGCATACTAACCATTCTGCATTGAGGTATTTGATAGCGAAGAAGGATGCAAAACTGAGGTTGAATAGATGGGTATTGTTGCTGCAATAGTTTGATTTTGTGGTAAAAGATAGAAAGGGGACCGAAAATCAAGTTGTCGATCACTTGTCCAGATTAGAGGAAGAGGCTATGCTAAAACTTCGTGATAAGGTTGAAATTAATGATGCTTTTCCAGATGAATAAGTATTGGCTGCTTCTCATGATCTGATTCCTTGGTTCGCAGACTTTGCTAATTATTTGGCAAGCGACTTGGTGCCCCCGGACTTGTCTTTTCACCAAAAGAAAAAGTTTATGCATGATGTGAAGAAATTCTTTTGGGATGAGCATTACTTGTATCGTAGTTGTGCTGATGGGATTATTTGTCGTTGTGTGCCCGAGGTTGAGATATTGAGTGTACTTGAAGCATGCCATTCATCGCCTGTTGGTGGGCATCATAGTGGTATTCAGGTTGCGCATAATATTTTGTAGTGTGGGTACTACTGGCCTACCATCCACCAAGATGCTCATGATTTTTCCAAGTCTTGTGATCGTTGCCAAAGAGAATGACGGATTTCAAAGAGGCAAGAGCTTCCTATGAATCCTATACTGGTGATAAAGTTGTTTGATATATGGGCATTGATTTTATGGGTCTATTTGTGAGTTCACATGGGATGAAGTATATTCTTGTTACGGTTGATTGTGTATCGAAGTGGGTGGAAGCAGTTGCGCTCCCCAACAATGAAGGTAAAAGTTTCATCGCATTTTTGAAAAAGAATATCTTCTCCAGATTTGGTACACCGAGGGCGATTATCAGTGATGGAGGTTCCCACTATTTTAATAAGTTGTTCAAGGCGCTACTTGAGATATATGGTATCCGCCACAAAGTAGCCACTCCTTACCATCCGCAGACTAGTGGGCAAGTTGAAGTGTCCAACAGAGAGATCAAATAGATTTTGGCGAAGACTACGAATGCTAATAGAACGTATTGGTCAAGGAAGCTTGATGATGCTTTATGGGCCTATCGCACTGCATACAAGACTCCCATAGGTATGTCTCCTTAACAACTTGTATATGGGAAGTCTTGCCATTTACCGATAGAGCTAGAGCATAAAGCTTTGTGGGCGATGAAAAAGCTAAATTTGGATTAGGGCGCCGCATCTAATCAAAGAATAAATGACTTGAATATGCTTGATGAATTTCACCTAAAAGCTTATGAAAGTTCAGCCTTGTACAAAGAGAAGATGAAGAGGTATCACGATCAAAAACTTGAAAAGCGAGAATTTGTTGTGGGTGATCTTGTGCTCTTATTCAACTCTAGGTTGCGCTTGTTTTCGGGCAAACTCAAATCTGAATGGACCAGGCCATTTTTGCTCACAAAATTGCTCCCCCATGGAGTGGTTGAGCTTGAGAACACTGAAGGAACAAGGTTCATGGTTAACGGGAAAAGGATCAAGATCTATCTGGGAAACGCAGAAAGTGTGCAAGAAGTTGTTAAGGCCTATCATCTTGATGAAGTCTGAGTAATCAAGAGGCCTGCGTCGTGCCGCGACGTTAAATCAAGCGTTGCTTGGGAGGCAGCCCAAGATGTACAATCTAGCTAACGATAAGTGTTTGTTTTCCATCTAATAGTTTTCTTTGTTTAGTTGATTCTCTGTGTTAATTTAGATAGGTGTTTTAGTTTTGTACTAGTGTTGGCAAGAATTAGCATAGGTCCCGTGTCTAAAAAGTGTCCAGAAAATATAAAAATACTGGCCTAATGGTTGCTACATGTGCAGGGACGCAAAGTAAAATCTACAAAAACAGGTCTAGTGCAAAGGTCTACGGACCCCATTGACGGCCCGTAAGTTAACCTACGGACCGTCAATGTCAACTGTAGATCCCAAGTACTATGGCACCCAAGAAGCTAGTCACCAATACAAAACAGGGCAAGTCAAAATCTGTTGTCCCTACCTTCAGGCTAATCGACGAAGATAACGATGTGGCGACGGATCTGGCATACGTTCCTCCCAATACAAGGATCTCTCCCACTGCAGCACAAGTCACTAGAGGCACCCCTCGAAAGGTGATTTCCAACGTAGTCACTGTCTCCAGTCTTATGAGGTCCACACACTGATCGGGTTACCAAGTGGGGCTTCTTCTAGTTCAGAGAATGGGTCTACGTCTGGCTTCGAGTCTACCCATGCTTCGGGATCTGAGTCTAGCCATGCTTCAAGGTCCGAGTCTGCCCGTGTTGAAGGGTCCATTGCTAAATCAGCCACAGGTTCCGGCAAAAATGAACAAGCAGCCTCATCTAATGAGGCCACTAGCTCGGAGTCAGTACCAGCACCATGGAATGATGACCCTACTCTAGTGGCCGGCGAGCCAAATAGATGGTGTGTTGAGGGCCAATGGCAGATTTATAGGGATACCAAGATAAAAAATGACAAAAAGAAGATGGTCCAACTTATTAGAGAGGAGTGCAGAGTCCTCACGGGGGGCTTGCACATTGTCCCCGACATCCACCAACTTTTTATACTTCACAAGTGTGACTGGATGGCTCGAGACCCAAGGTCTTATAGCGAGGAGATTGTGTGGGAATTCTACACCTCCTATGCTGCCACTCTCCGAGGTTCGATCTCCAAGAGGTCCAAGCCCACAGCCTAGGACCCTCTCACTTCCACTATGGTCCGAGATTGTTCGGTGGACATATCACACGCCACCATTAGCCAATTTCTCTATGGCCCTACCACCGGTCACTCTTGGCCACTGAACATAGCAGAGTTTGATTACCTATGGGACATTTTGAGGGGTGGCTCTTTCTAGAGAAATGTTGAGCAGCGGGAGGCTGTTACACTATGGTTGGCTAAACACATTGCTGCAGATGGCAAGCGTGTAGAGTGGGTCACCGCACCACGGTTGGGTATCCGAAAGGCCACACTAAATTTTGTGGCCAAGTTCTTCTGGTTGTTGGTGCGCAACAAGGTGTCGCCTACAAAAACTGACAACCAAGTTACATGGGACAGAGCCTTCATGGTTGCAGCATTAGTAACAAGATTGGAGATGGACTTTGTCCGCATGCTGCTGACAGAGATTCATGAGAGGGCGTTCAAGACTACCACTACTTACCCCTTCCCATGTTTGATTTTTCAGTTGTGCAGGGACTCTGGAGTGCCGATCTAGCACGGTGATAGGCTGATCCACCCTACTGGGACTTTGGATATAGGCCTCATTTGAAATGAGGCAAATGTGGCGGCACCACGCTGAGATCCCCAGGTTGAGGTACCTCCCTTGGGCACAGATCTTGCAAACACGGTGGAGTAGGCACAGGGTGGTGATCCCATTATACCAGGTCACACCGATACTGTCCCGGCCTCCTCTTCTCAGGTCGCTAGTAGGGCTCCTAGCTCATTCAGGTCCACACCACCGTCAAGAGCTACTGTTGTCTCGATGGCCAGACTACATAAATTAGAGGCTCAGATGGCCACGCTACTGCACTACATCCAGTCTTGGACGCAAAAGTCGATAGCAGAGTCTGAGGCCAGAATTGAGAAAAGGGTGGCAAAGTAGACAGAGCAGCAGATCCAGTCAGTTCATAAATGCCTGGATGCGTTTGAGTTGAGGGTTCTAGCCCGACCAGCCCCCGAAACCGATCTTTTCTCCATTTGGGCAGAGTTGGCTAGTCTCTGAGCTGATGTGGATGCCATTCTTGAGATTTTTGGGAATGAGCCAGAGAATGCACCGATGGTATTGTCAGAGGATACCGTTCTTGATGCCCTATTCAGGGTGGACGCAGAGACACAGCTCGATTTCACCCGTGCTTGTGGCAAGAGGCACCATTCTAGTCACCCTTCTAAGACCATTAATGATGCTCGAACAAGAAAAAGGGAGCGTAAGAAGGATGAGCAGGCTAGGAGAGCATCGATATTAGATGAGGAGTTGCGCTAGAAAAGGGCGATTGAGGCTGTTGTTGAGGCATCGAGTTCTTTGCCCGTGAGAATTGATGTGAGCACCACTGATGGTTTAGTTAGAGTTGCGGATAACACTACTGATGGTGATGTCCTTGTTGATACAGGCACTACTTAGGGTGACCTGAGTGTTGATTTAGCGGGCACCGGGTATCCGAACCCACCTAGTTGTTGATAAGTCTTCGGCTCTATGCGTCACAGGTTTGCTTCACCTAATCCATTATTCTTTATTTATTTTTGCACTGGGGACAATTGCACCTTAATATTTTTGGTGGTGGGGTAAATGGATTGTGCGTGATAGGGTGAAGTCTGAGTAACCCAACTCATAATCCTCTCTTGGAGTTTTCTTGCCTGTGTTCTTTTCCACCAAGAGACTGTTTAATTTTTGTTGAACCGGCATGTGTTAGGATAATATTTGTAGAAGCATGAAAAAGAATGAAGCATGATGGCTTGTGAAAAATGATACTCGTCCAAAATTTGTGATGTGTGCTAAATTTGTAGGCTAAGATAAGTTGAATGTGTTGGCTCTGAGTATGACATGATAATGAATCAACTTGATGGCATGACTTAAGCTAAAACTTGAACTGGGTAATCTGATAATCTGATAATGAAACTATGTGCCAAGAGTGTGTGAGAATAGTTGATTGTTCAAACAGTTTTTGTGCCAATCTAGAACTTTCCCGATTAGTCCTGCTAAGACAATCTACTCTAGAGGCTAAGAAGTGATCATAGGCCCTTGTTCTGATAAGTCCACAACTTGCCTAAAAGAAGAATCCAACCAAATGAAATAATGCTCCCTTTGATCCAAATGCTTTGAGCTTAAATTAGACCATTTCTTTCTTAACCCCTAACTCACTTTTCCATAATCTACAATGTTGGCCCCGGTCCCTCCTTGGACATGTGCACCTCAACTTAGGCCAGAAGCCTAAGTTGAGGGTGGCTAATGTAAAAAGTAACTTCAATCTTGGTAGTGATCCGACATCGGGTATTGTGCACCTCAACCAATGGAAAATCCATAAGTTGACGGTGGCTATGAAAGAGGAAACTGAAAGAAAAATGGGTATGAAAAGAGTTTGATGTTGAAAAAGAGAAAAAGAAAAGAGAGGAAAGGATGTGCCTTGTTCAAAGCTAAACTATTTTGTTGAATCCCTAGTTTTTGCACCTTGCTTCCTTGAGCATTATAGCATAGAGTTTTTCTAATTATCAATTTTGAGAAAAAAGGATGGTTGAGGTAAAAGGTAATCAATGATAGCTACAAAGTGCTTAAAAGCCCTCTTTGAAAGAATGTGATATGAAAAAAAACACAAAAGAATGTGACATGAAAAAAAAAAGTTACCTTGATGATGGCCCTGGTCCTTCCAAGGACATCGTGCACCTTAACATATGTAAAGTACGTAAGTAGAGGGTGGCTATTATCAAGGAAAACTAAAAAAAAAATTGATTGAAACATTCTTGAGATGATGAGAACTACTTGTGAAATAATTTTTGAAGAAAGGCCTGAAAATAAAGAGAAGAAAATAATGGGTGATGAAGTCTAAAATTGCAAAGTGCTTAAGGAAGTGTAAGTCACTATTATAAAGTTTTCCTACCTGTCCCCTAGACTACATTACAACCCGTTAAAGTCCAATTTGATTTTATTCAAGCATGTTTAATTAGTGGAGATGTACATAATGGGCAAGTCTATGGTTCTTTGTGCATAAATGTGAATTTTATTTGTGAGTATGAGAGTTGTTCTTGATATGAAGTCCTTAATTTATATTCAATCTTTTGAATTGAGTGTGTGGACTATTTCTTTTTGTGAGGGCACTTGTTTCATGACAGATAGGTGATGTTATTAACTTTCTTTGATGAGAGTAGGAAAGCAAGCTTAAATTTGATGAGTTCAAAGTCCTTTCTTGAGGTTAGGAGGTTAGAGGTTTGTTGCTTATTTGGATGTCTCGCATAATGATTGAGAAGTGTACTTGATAATTTGAAATTGGTATATGGCCTAATTGTTTATATTAACCAAAGTAATGACATTGCTAGTATGATTATTTGGGGATGAACTTTAATGTTTGCTCGAGGACAAACAAAAGTTTAAGTGTGGGGTGTTGATGTGAGGTCAAAATACATATTTTTAATCGTCAAAAAGAGATGCAAAGAGTTCACATATTGTCTATGCAACTTCATTTGGCCTTATCGTCATGTTCGTTCGATTGAGAGCACTATTCAAGTCATCAGTAATGATCGGAACCGAGACTTAAATTTTGAAAAGAACAGCCACATTCAACATACAAGAGGTAGCAAAAATATTTTCGGACGGGTCAAAATCATTTTGCAATTAAGAATCAAAGGAGCCACAAGCTCAAACATCCACGAAAACAGTGAAAACATAATTTTAAATAGAGTAGGCCAAATTATATCACAAAACACGAACATCAATAGCACACAAAGGTGGGCCTCACCTCACCACAAATAAAAGTATTTGTCCTCAAATGCAAATGACGTAAAGTATCCAAACAAGAAAATCAAGTAAGACGGAGAGGGAGGTAAAGAAAAGTCATGTCTATGCAGTATCTCCATCTGTCCAGGTATCTGACTTATCGACTGCTATTTCATTTCGAGGTACGTTTTTGGTGGCAGTCGAACGAATCTTGAAGTTTTCTCCCTGATTGCTCTCACAAACTTTAACTCTTGTAGTGAGAGTGCCAATAGTATCCCTTAGAGGGGTCAATATAGCTACAATAATAGCCTCAATCATCAAGGTGATTGATCTTTCTTCTTGTTCTTTAAAATTCATTGTTCTTATCTTTTGGGTGGCTCGATTTTCCCAGCAACCTTCGGTTTAGCCATGTCTGCAAATCTTCGAGGCAAAGTTAGAAAATATTTAAGCAAAAGAACAGCAGGACAATTTTAAACAAATTTGCCAACCTAGAAATCGAATCGATGAATATCTTGGGCGAGCTAGATTGAGCTTGACGAAGAAATTAGCCTTTAAACAGCAGCCAGTAGGTGATGGGAGAACCACTTGGATAGTCGCCGATGGCTTTCAATGAACTAGAACAGGCCCACCCAAAGTACAGTGCATAAAAGTGCAAGGATGCAGGCAAAGGGCGAAAGAAGAGCCATTTGGCGAGTCGCCGAGTGCTTTGGAAACCTCAGGCTTCTCGACGCAAGTTACATAATCAATCATCAAACAAAACATGAACTCAAGGACGAGATAAGGACATTTAGGCGAACCACTGAGTGGTTCGGCGTGCTCAACCCAGCTTGCCAAACGGCTCATCATGCCTATTTTTGGCCCTAAACTTCTCGTTTTCAACCCCGCAACCCCAAAAAACAAAATTAAATCATGCACGAATGTAATTTAAGGTCTGTTCCATAGCACCCACACACAACCCATCGAGTTTTAAACCAGTTTAAGACATATGATTATGGGAATTCGATAGTCACAACTATCCGAGCAAGGATATCAAATTAAATCATGCATGTAAGCAATCTAATCCTCTTAGGGAGGAGTAGAACACTTCACCAGATCATGCTATTGCAAATGAGTGTAGTTTATGATAAATTAAACTTGGGGCATAGAGAACCAACTTTTTGTTTTACTAAGGAAAGGATTGACATGCTAAGCGGCAATGTAATCCAATTCCGAATACAAATCAGCACTAAAAATATTCTTGAATAATGCGAAAATATAGGAACTAACGTGCAGGTGTGAGTTTGGGATAATAAAAAAAATAGGAAAAGTGAATGATGTTGAAACTTTTAAGCCTTTGGCTTGCAAAACTGTTCAGTTGCACCCATTCGGTGACATTAGTCCGGATCACCGACCCACTAGGCAACACGCAGAGTGATCACTTGACTCGCCGAGTTTTACGGAACCTTCAGTCAAAGTGACGATCCAAACTGTGGTCTTCATCGGGGTCGCCAATATGGTCGGTGCCTCGCCAATAACATCCTGAGCTCACCGAGTTTTACAGACACCAATGTGAATTGGTTTTGGGTCTAACAACGGTCTGGGTCGTGGTCGCCAAACCTTTCGGCGATTCGCGGAATGGGCCTTAAGTTCGCCAATCTGTACTTCTCATTTACTCTCCACACTTCCACCTGCGCAATCAACACACCATTATTCTATTAAAGTAAAAAGCACAACAATAAAGGGTTTTGGGTTTCCTCCCAAACAGTGTCTTAGTTAACGTCGTGGTACGACGCAAGTCTATACTTAAACTCTATATTTGGGGTTAACCATAGTATGACTAGGTAACCCATGTCTTTGTTGCGATTGTAGATTAGGCAATGTATGACCCACGAGGTTCTCAAGCAGCTGGACGGCTATGGAATGAGACCAAATCATTCGCTTCAACCCTTCAATGTTTTCCTTCATTTCTTCCAGTTCTCTATCTTTCTCGGTCACCTTGTTGAGAATGATTGAGAGCATTCCCTCAAGGCGTTTAACCTCATTGTCCTTTGAACTTTGTCGCTCGTGAGGGGGAATTTATTTACCCTTCCTCTTGTACTGGAATTCAATCTTCACCATCTTTTTAGCTAACCCATCCATTTGAGTCATTAGGGAAGCTAACATGAAGTCCATTTCCACTGCTTGGTTCGTTTCAGCCATTTGATTAAGCACTTGGACTGCTATCACATATGGCTGTTTCGCGATGCTTTCCAGAATGAGTTGGTCGACCAACATCTTATTTCCAGGACTAAGACTTCTGTAGAAGCAGTCGAGGAGGATTACATTGGGAATGTCATAGGTTGGACATTGAGTGATCAATTCATTGAACCTTTCCAATGACTTGTGGATCCGTTCACCTTCTAATTGCTTAAAGGTGATGATACGATCCCGAAACATCATTACCTTCAATGGAGGAAATTCCATTAGCTCTTGAGCATTGTTCACCACACCCACTTCCTCTATTTCAACACAAACACGAAGAACAAAACTAAAAATTAAATAAGTAGAACTACAACTAAGAAGAACAAAGAATTCTACTAATCTAAGAATTCTCAAGTGACACCACTCCCCGGCAACAGCGTCATTTTGATGTTTGCGTAATCAAGACACAACTTCCAATACACGTGTCTATGATCGTACACTAGTTTAGTAACCCAACCAAGGATTGGGGTCGAGTCCCAAGGGACTGGGCTTGAGAATTAATAGGAAAATAAAATTAAGTTCTAATTAGTCATAGCTAAGAAATATTTTTGAATACAAATATATTAAATCTAAGGGGATACACAAAAGTGTTAATTATCAAATGGGGGTTTTGTCACAAGTAGGCAAAAACAGTGAAAATAATAAAGAGTGCTAAGCAAGGAGAGGAGATTCTTGGGATGTGATAGGAATACGAAATAAACTAAATTATTTGTTACATGCTTTTAACAGAAAATTCATAGAATATTTATGACTAGGCTAGACTTTAAGGGGGATAAGCTTTCTCTCAAACAACTTACCCGTTTCAAGTGGGTTTCTCTCGAACACCCACTTGCCGCTTAAAGAGCATCCTCCGCCTTAGCCCACTCACTCTCTCAAGATGATTGTGTGGGAATGAGACTAGGGTTCACTCTCTCAAGGTGAACCTCATGTCGACCCACTCCCACCGGCTATCAATTTATGACCTCTCCCTCGAGCAAGCCGTAAACACATATATGAGATTATATTTGCAACTACAACCTCATTGAGTTCATCCACAACCACTAAACAAAATCACATTTATACAATGAATAGACTATCAGCAAACAAGACTCAACAACTAATTTACCCCATATTCACAAAATCACACCCCAAGAATTGGGGTTTTTAGCCACACATGTATAAGAGATAGAAATTTATACCTAAATGAGTTTGGGAGGGTTCTTAAGAGGGTTTTGGAGAAGAAAATTCAAAGGGTTTCATCTTCAAGAATTTGGACTTGGGTCTCTTGGATTCTTCAATTCTAGCATGTATCAAAACTTAAATCTTCATACCCATTTGAATGCAAATTTATTTAGGTATAAATTTCCATCTCTTATACATGTGTGTCTAAAACCCCCAATTCTTGGGGTGTGATTTTGTGAATATGGAGTAAATTATTTGTTGGGTCTTGCTTGCTAATAGTCTATTCGTAATCTAAATGTGATTTTCATTTATTGGTTTTGGATGAACTCAATGAGGTTGTAGTTGCAAATACAGTCTCATATATGTGTTTTCGACTTGCTCGAGAGAGAGGTCTTAAAACTAAGACCATTTAATTGATGGTTGGTGCGAGTGGGTCGACATGAGGTTCAACTCGAGAGAGTGAACCCTAGTCCCATGTACACTCACTCAGCTCAAGAGAGTGAGTGGGTTAAGGCGGAGGCTCCTCTTCAAGCGGCAAGTGGGTGTTCGAGAGAAACCCTCTTGAAATGGGGTAAGTTGTTCGATAGAAAGCTTATCCCCCATAAAGTCAAACCTAGTCATAATTATTCTACGAATTCTCTGTTAAAAGCATGTACCCAACAAGTTAGTTTATTCCATATTCCTTTCACATCCCAAGAATCTCCTCTCCTTGATTAACTCTCTTTGTCATTTTCATTGTTTTTGCCTATTTGTGTTAAAAAACCCCATTTGTTAATTAACACTTTTGTGTCTCCCCTATGATTTAGTGTATTAGTATTCGAAAATGTTTCTTAGCTATAACTAAGTGGAAATTAATTTTATTTTGCTATTAATTATCATGGCCACTCCCTTGGGACTCAAACTCAACCCTTGGTTGAATTACTAAACTATTGCATGATCGTAGACACGTTTATCGGAATTACGCAAACATCACGCCGCTGCCGGGGAGTGGTGTTATTTGAGAATTCTTACATTAGTAAAGTTTTTGTTCTTCATAGTTGTAGTGTACTAACTTTATTTTTAGTACCGTTTTTCTTTGAAGTTATTGATATAGGCAGATACCCTAAGCATGACTGAGGGAAATGGTGGCAACTCGGCTGAGACGAGACAAGAAGTCAAGAGGGACTTCCAGCTAACCGCACTGGTGACTCAGCTGAACGAGTTGGCCATCAAAATATCAGAGGTGGAAAACCAATGCAAGAGTCAAAGGAGGTACATACCTCTTCATGAGCGAGAAAGGTCTATGAGCAATGAGAATAAACATATCGAGGATACATTATTAATCATTCTCCAAAAGCTTCATAAGCAAGATAGAGTGCTGGAGGTGATGAGGGAAAGCGTTGAATTGCCTAATCAGATGAGTGGCTCTCACTCAAGATCAATCAAGTTGATCGAAAACCTATTAGACCACGCATTACCTTATCTTTGCCAAAGCAGTAAAGGAGGGTTGCCTAGTGGCACTAGGTCTAACCCAGTAATGAAGCTTGACTAAGGACTCAAGTTGTGCCACGACGTTAACTAAGGCGCTTCTTGGGAGGCAACCATGGTTTTAACTGTTTTAGCTTGCTTTTATAAATAATGGTGTGTTAGTGGTGCAGGTTTAAATGCGGAAAGTTTTTAGAAAATGCAGAATGGCAAGTAAAATTGTCAGTCGGCGAGTCATCGAAGAGGTTGGTGAGCCTGACCTAACCCTCCGTTTGGCTCAACACAAGTAAATCTATAGCCTGTAAAACTCGGTAAGCTTGAGAAGCAGTTCGAATTATCGCCTACCAGGATGGCGATCACGATTCAAACCGCCGACTTGACTCTCAAGAAATTGTAGGTCCTATAGAAAACGGCAGGGCAGGTGACCACTCGGTAATTCGTCGAGTGAATCGGCGAGTGCGACTAACGTCGCCAAAGGACGTGAACTGGACGGTTTATAATGGCCAAGAGTCTAAGAATTTGAAGTTCTTCACTTTCCCTCGCTTTTAAACTTCACAAACCCATACCAAGGTAGTATTTGCCTTATTTTCACATTTGATTAGTATTTTGGTTGGATGATTTGTGCTCGGAGCTGGATTACATTGCCACCTAGCATTTCAAAATAATTTAATCGGCACAAATGGTTAGTTTTTTAAAGCCCCGAGTTTATTTTGGTAAATTTTGTACTCATTTGCAAAGATCATATCGTATTGTTGTATGTTGGGCCTCTCTAATAGGATTAGAATGCGTAAATGCCTATTTCAATTTGAAAATCTTTCCCATATTGTTTTGATCGTGAAATGCCCGTAGTTTACATGCTTTTAAATGAATGAATTTGTATTGGGTTGCTCTTGCATGTGTTTAGATTGATTGGGTAAAGTCAGAGTAGCCCATATTTGTGCTAAATGATGAAAATTGCTCAATGATAGAGCGGGTGACACCACTTTTAAGAGCAAATATCGTCAAATTGAAAATTTGGCAAAACCAGGAAAAATCTGAGTATCCCGGGGTGATGGGTAGTACGGGTCTTGTTTGAATTTCAATAGTGAATGCTTTGATTTTGCTATCGGGGGTTGTGAGGTTGAATTCGAGAAGGTGGATTGAAAATGGGCACGAAGAGCCATTTGGTGAGCTGGGTCGAGCTCGCCGAACCGCTCGATGGATCGCCTAATGTCTCCATCTCACTCTTAATTTCATGACAAATTGGATGTTTAAGACTGTAACTTTTGGCGAGAAGCCTTTGGTCGTCGAGAGCACTCGGTGACTCACCGAAAGTACTCTTGACCGCCCTTTGTATATTCCCTTGAACCCTTAGTGCACTGTAACTTTCGGTGGATAAACCCTTGATCGCTGAAAGTTGTCGGCGATTCGCCAAAAGAGCCTTCCTATCACCGACTTGCCATTATTTTCAAGCCAATCCCTTTGGTGAACTCGACTTAGCTCGCCAAAGAGGTTCGGTGACTCGCTGAATGGATCGACGAGTTTGTCTGCAATAGATTTTTTGTGCTTATGTTTGATTTTTTCCTAATTTGTCCCGATCTTTTGTAGATATGGTGTGTACAAATCTAACCATGCAACATCAAAAGAAAGCACAGGGCATAACCATAAATGAGGGGGATTCAAATCCTCCAAAGAGGAGAGGGGAAGAACTCCCACCAGGAAACAAAGGAAAAAGAAGGAAGCACATAGCTAGGAAAGGAGTAGCTATTGAAACACAAGTTGATTTTTATGAACTAGAAGATGAGCAGCCTCTAATTAACCGAAGGGATGAGCTCCGGGCTAGATCTCAATCCACATCCACCACCGTCCCTTTAGCTTCCACCCCTCTTGAATCAGATTCAGTGCTAGCACATGAACCTCCAATGGCCCCTACACCCCCCATCGCTCATCCACCTAGACTACTGAATAGATTTAAAGGTGATGGGGTATGGACCATCCTGGGGGAGAAGCTACTATTTATGGAAGGCCTTGAAGGCAAATACCCAGATGTTATGGACACCCTCCGATTCCATGAGTTTGAACAGTTCACGAGGCCCCGAGACCCTTACATTTCTTCTTGAGTTAGGGAATTTTACACAGCTTATGGAGAGTTGGTGCCTAAGAACAAGAAGAAGGCAAGTAAGTTTAGACTGATGAAGTCGGTCATGGTTAGAGACAAGGAAGTTGAGTGCCATAACGAGCATATTAACTCTGTATTAGGTAGACCGCTGCACTCTGTGCTTCCTTATGAGGGGTTTCCTATTGTTCAGTCCCTAGATGATCTAAAGGGTTGGTTGGCTCCGATGATTTCTGACACCACCCTGAGGTGGATTGGGGTAGGAGCTCTTATCGAGAAAAGGGACCTGAACATTGCTGCCAGGTTTTGGTTTGGCTTTATCAGCAGCACCGTTATGCCATCCCAGAATGAGTCCATATTGCGCCATCCTAAGGCGGCATGCCTTGGTTCTATCATGGCTAGGAGACGCATTGACTTATTGTTGCTGATTTCACAAGAGATGGCCATGAGAGCCAAATAGAAGTTGAATTCTCTCCCATTTGCAGTCTTGATCGCTGAGTTGTGCCAGCGTGCTGGAGTACCTCAGGACATTACGAGGGATATTGAGATCACCCCGTCTTCTTCCATTGACATCTGGCATATAGAGGTCAAGTTCACACGAGAGGAGGTTGCAGGAGGAGGGCAGCTCCGACAGATTCTTCCCAGAGGTCGATGTAGACTCGTTACCAACATAGACCCCTTTGCCTACTCCAGCTTCTGAGCCTTCAGGTACACCGACTCCTTCCTCTTCTTCACAGGTCCCAGACGCTTCTTCCTCCTCCCAGCCCACCAAGATTACTCAGGTCATGATCCTGAAGATGGGACAACTAGCCTATTCAATTGATGTGAGAGCGACTCGATTGGAGAGATCCATCCCAGGGATGATTGACCATGCTATCTTGGTTGCAATGACCCCCCTTAGGATCGATATTGATGGTCTTACTACTAGAGTCACTGCTTGCGAGAGCAGACAAGGGGAGACATCCGATGTTTCAACTTTGAAAGCCGAAGTAGCAGACTTGAGAAAGGGCGTAGACTATTTGAAGTCTACCGACTTCACTTCATTGATTCGGAGTGCAGATGACGACGACACTCTTGAGACCTCGGGGATTCCTTCGGCTACCACCGGAGATGTGTAGAGGGGTGGCACAATAGATAATGAGTCGTATGCAGAGACCGAAGAGGAGCTGATAGCAACACATGAGGAGTAGATGATAGAGAGCTGAGAAGAAAGCATATCTAGAGATCGGTCAGATCTTTTGGGGACGGTTGTGTAGCCGGTGATATAGACATCGCCGACTGAGACGTCCACAGAAGCTCTTTGCGGATCCGGCACTGCTATTTCTTCTAAGGTTACTCCGGGCACTGATGCCCATATTTAGAGTACTACACCGGGCATTGAAGCCGCAACAAAATGAGAGACTACATAGACAGGACTTTTCTTTACCTCCCTGTCTGTCTTACTTACATTTACTTTTGGATACTTTCATTCGCATTTGAGGACAAACACTTTTTGTTTGTGGTGAGGTGAGGCCCACTTTACTTTTGTGCATATTTAGTTTGACTATGTTTTGGGTTGTGATCTACTATTGTGTTTATATACTGCTTTTGGTGGATGTTTGAGCTTATGGCTCCTTTTGTTTTAATTGAAAAATGATTTTTGACCCTTCCAAAAAAAATTTACAAATTTTCGCCACCTCTCGTGTGGGAATGTGGCTGTTCTTTTGCAAAATTTGAGTCTCGGTTCCGATCAATACCGATGACTTGAATAGTGCTCATGATCAAACGAACATGAATGTCCAGCTACGATGAGACCAAATGAAGTTGCATAGACAATATGTGAACTTTTTCCATCTCATTTTGACTAGCCTAGTATTGAATTGAGTCTCTTGTGATGATCATTGCACACTAGCAAAAATGTGGAGTTTTGTTTGACTATAGTGTAAATGTCGAGTGTGATGAGCTTACTTTGAAACATGCATGATAGATCCTAGAATTTTCCCCGTTGGTCCGGTCAACTAAGTAAAGCTATCTCTTGATATGATCTTAGGCAATTTTGAAGAGTGTGAGCTAATTTGACATATACCTCTTTTGTGACCTACCTTGTGAGTATGTGAACCTCTCTTGAACACCCCTTGAACCTTACCCTTCTTTGGAAGAAACTTGATGAAGACTAGACCTCTCTTAATCCATTACCTATAATCCTCTTGATTTGTGGTTGATTGAATAGCCAACTTAAGCCAAAAGCCTAAGTTGGGGGTGTGTTGAAAAGAAAAGGAAAAGTCAAGAAGTGCAAGGAAAGTCTCCTGTAACCCATGATGATTGAGAAAAATGGAACCCCTCCATATAGAAAAAGAGATAAAGAAGATGAAAAGAATGAAAAATAAAAGTTGTGGAATAAAGTACAAAAAAATGGGGTTTCCGAAAATCCATGGGAAGTGAATAATAGGATGACTTATGAGAACTAGGAAAAATGATGAAGGAAGAGGAAAGGAAGTGTTGTGAGCACCACATTTCATGAGGATAAAAGTCACTGAGCCTAAATGACCATACCTCTGCACTCAGCCCCATTACAAGCCTTAGAAAGACCTTTTTGATCTTGAGTGAGCTGAAATAAATGTTGATTGGAAAATACGGGCAAACTTATGGGTGAAAGCATGCATTGTGTTCTTCTTTGTGAGAGTGAGCGTTGCATTTGATTCCGAAACATTAAATGATTAAACCTTTGTGTGTGAATATGGAATCATTCCTTGTGTGAGGGCATTTGAACACTTTGGTTGAGCTTGAACTTTCATTTGAAGCAAGTATTGTGAGCATGAGATTCTTTGATATTGGTGAGTCACAACTTGAATCTTTGAGTGCACAATTGATCTTTGCATGAGTAATTTTAGTCTTGTTGTGTATATTCATGATCGAGTCTTGTGTGGCACTCTTCGAGACACACTTTTTGAACGACTGAACTTGAGTTTGCTTGAGGACAAGCAAAAGTTTAAGTTGGGGGTGTTGATGAGTCCACAAATTGGACTCATTTAGGGCCATATTTTGATAGGATTAGTGTCCTCAAATGCATATTTTGTCTCGAAAACTGATAAGATACGTTAAGTTTCAGGTATATAGGCTTGGATACAAAGAATGGACACAATCAAGTGAAAAAGAGACAAAGGCAACTGAAAAAATGAAGAAGTGAAGACTTGAGGATCACAGAACCCATTCGGCGTGTCACCAACAGGTCCCATCCTCGTCTTTTGTTCCAGTGAGCTAAGCCCTGGAGAAAAGGATCAAATCGGCGGTGTAAAGAAGCAGTCGGCATATCGCCGAGTAGTTCCGTGAAGCAGTACTATGTCCCCCCAATGATCCAAAACACAATGATGCTGAAGGAAAGAGAAAGATGGCGATGAACCAGACCAAAGGGCGGATCGCCAAGTTGATCGGCGATCTCGACTAACGTCGCCAAGTGATCCGCTGCAGCACCAATTTTTGAAAACTATAAATACTCGTTAAGAGTTGTAGCTTAGTATCGAAGTTTTAGCCTTGAACAGTGATTTTTCAGTCTTTATTTTTGAGTTCTAAGTTTGAAGAGGGTTTTGAAGAACTTGAAGGTTCAAAGGGTTTCAACTCCAAGGATTTGGGATTGGGTCTCTTGGATTCTTTACTTTTGGCTTCTATCAAGACTTAAATCTTCATACCCATTTGAATGCAAACTAATTTTGGTATAAATTTCTATCTCTTTTACATGTCTAGCTAAAACCCCAATTCTTGGAGTGTGATTTAGTGGATATGGGTTAGATTAATTGTTGGGCCTTGCTTGTTGATGGTTTATTTGTTGTTTAAATGTGATTTCGTTTAGTAGTTGTAGTGGAAGTTAATGAAATTGTAGTTGCAAATATGATTTCACCTTTGTGTTTTCAGCTTGTTCGAGAGAGAGGTCATAAAACTAAGCCAACTAAATTGATGGCAGGTGGGATTGGGTCGACATGAGATTCAGCTCGAGAGAGTGAACCCTAGTCCTTCTCCCACACTCTCAGCTCGAGAGAGCGAGTGGGCTAAGGTAGAGGTGTTCTTCATGCGGCTAGTGAGAGTTCGAGAGGAACCCATTTGATTCGGGGTAAGTTGTTCGAGAGAAATCTTACTCTCACTATAGTCTAGCCTAGTCACAAATAATCAATGAATTTACTATCAAATGCATGTACCCAATGATCTAGTCTAACTCGTATTCCAATCACATCTCAATAATCTCGTCTCCATACATAGTATCTCTCGTTGTTTTCGCGGTTTTTGCTGATTTTTTCGCTCACTTGTAACAAAACCCCCATTTGATACTTGACACGTTTGTGTCACCCACCTTTGATTTTAAATGTTTTTATTCGTTAATGTCTTTAGCTACGACTAATTAGAACTTAATTTTATTTTTTTTATTAATTCTCAAGCCCACTCCCTTGGGACTCGACCCCAACCCTCGGTTGGGTTACTATACTATTGCTCGATCGTAGACACTTGCATCGGAAGTTGTGTCTTGATTATGCAAACATCATGTTGTCATCGGAAAAAAAATAGGGTCTTTTGGTGGCGGCTGTTCTTTTAGAATAGGATAGAAATTTGTTTTTAGGGCTTTTCCCTTCTTGAAAACGTCCCACCACCCACTTATTTTTTTTTACTTAATAAAATTAAATAGGTAATAGTTATACAATAGGCTCAAATCGTGGGCTCGAGACTATGGCCTTAAAAAATATATATGTGTATATAATTCTTATCCTCATTTAAAGGTATTTCTAGATTGTGCTAAAAGACAAAAAAGAATATTAATAAAACTAGAAAATAAAATGAATATTAACTAGTGTAACGAATGAAATGAATGACATATAAGAAATGCAATTTAATAAAAAAAATAATGATTTAATCAAACCGAACAAATATATGAGCATATTCAACCAATTGTGACAAAAAAATGTAATCAAAATTAATTGATAAAAATCCTAAAAGTTTGATAAATAAAGATAAGTATCGATAAATCTATTTAAAAAAAAATATTAAAAATATATTTAGAACTATTGAATGAATAAAACTTATAAGTTATGAATTTTGAAAATGTTAGGCCAAAATGCCAACAATTGCCCCTTTCGATGGATATGATTGATTAAAGAACTCATAGACAAATAAAATTGAAAAATAAAATTTTGGTCGAACATATGACCTTCGTATAAAACTAGTGTTTGAATGTGATGGAAGTCGCTCTTCAATTTGTTATCAAAAGGTTACACGTTGTGTTGCGTCCTTGTCGGCGTAGTCTACACCTGTGGCTTAATTAAGATGCATCCTTTTGGATGTTCTCCAAAAAACCAAGATAAAATTCAATAGTAGAGCATAATATAAAGAACAGGATAGCATCCCTTTCGATACTTTTTACCATCTTCTTTGCATGTTTTTGTGGATACGCTATTATCTTGGTTATTGGAAGTCATTCTTGCTTCAAATTCCATGCATGTTAATAACCTTCGTCTTATTGTTGAAGTGTGGTGTGAGTTGATTAAAAAGACAAACAAATCTATCAACATAATCTAAGTATGGTGATAAAATGATTGTCAGTCCATTTGATCCGACAAATGTGAATCCACAGATAGAATATTTGGCAAATTAAAAGCATGTATGTCAGTAGGATGCATGAGAATCCATCGGTAGGATATTTTGCATTATAACTGTTTGTCCATTGGTAGGAAAAATGAGAAGGATCCGTCAGTAGGATATTTTTGGACAAAATAAATGCATGTCCATCGGTGGGACATTTGAGAATCCATTGATAGATCTCTTGAAAAATCTCGAAATGATCTCCAATTATCTGTCCAATAAATTCTATTCCAATTTTTATTAAGAGGATAAAAGAAAATCACAATAGGTACATGATCGAGCCGTCATGGCGCCTACATATTTTGTTCATCCAGGAATCATGCCAAATGTAGTTTCAATCCTTTAGATGATTAATACTGCAAAGAATTTGAGACAACATCATCAGTAGAAAATGTACAATATGAACATGTTGAAATAGAAAAATGATATTTCTTGCAATATTCAAAGCCTAAAAAAAAAGATATATCACATTTTTTTGACGAACGGCCTAATAAAGTAAAATAAGTGTCTCACACTAACGAGATTAGCCTAATGTCACATTTTACAATGGATAACCCAAAAAAGGAAATGTAAATTATTATTTTTAAAGGAAAGAATCTAAAAAAAGGCTTTGAAAATATTAAGAGGTGGGCACTTTCTCACCTCTATTTTTTTGAAGTATTAAATAATGTGAAAAGATAGTCAAGTCTCGACTACAATTGGTATCAGGAGTTAGGATCGCAGGTAAATCTCTCTCCCTTTTTTTCTCTTTTTCTAACAAAGATTGAATTTAAGGTAATACCTATAGTTTCAAGTGGTACCTCAAACATACTTAAGTATCAACAAGATTGTTCATCTTGCCTCAAACAAAGCTTTTAAATTGTACCAATCCTCATGCTTCAATTGTAGTCTCAGTTTCATGCTCTGTGTTCTGCAAGCTCTCTTCAGAGAAAAACCGTTGCACCTTCAACTCCTTTGTAGGAGAGGAATATCCAAACCCCTTAAATCGCTTAGAAACATCCTTTTCTTCATCACTTAGATAATTAAACGTTGTCTACGTCGCTTGTTTTCCTCATTGAGTCACTAAAAATTCTGCCCAAACAGATAAACACTTGCTTCACAATTTTCACTAGATTTTATTGATGTCTTCTTTTTATTTCTCATTATCTCTTCAATAATTATGGCATCTTCTTTGTTGTAGTCCATGACAATTCTAGAATGAAAAATGGGGTATTATTCACAAAAAAGATCAAAACTTTATACAGATATCAAACCCTAAACCATCTTATAAAAGAACCCCACTAACAAAAAAAACATAAAAGATCACTCTTTCATTGATGGAAACAAACAAGAATTTAACTTTTATTTCTTTACAAAAAAAACAGAGAGTTGATGAAGAAACTTACATAAGTTGATAACTTGTATTGTTTGAGAATACAAATGAAAGAGGATTGGAGGCAAAGGTATAGTGAAGAAACTTGTATATATAGGAAAGTTATCAAGATTATGGTAATACATTATGTCTTCAAGAAGAAATTAGTAGTTTCTCTCATTCTTTACAATATTTTATTTGATGAGTAGAAGTCAAAAGGACAAATATCAAATTTTAGTTTTTGTGATATTTTCTTAAATATTTAATTTAATGGGCAGGAGTTGCGAAAGTAAAATTAGAATTTTATTTAATTTACTTTGATGAGTTGGAGTTTAGAGGGTAAATTTTAAATTTTAGTTCTAGTATTTTCTTAAGCATTCAATTTGATAAGTAGGAGCTAAGAGAGAAAAATTGGGATTTAATTTAATTTAGTATAATTGTCACGACCCAGACCGTCGTGATTGGCACCCACACTAACACTCCGGTGGGAGAACCACTACTACAACCTACACTCAAACAAATAATCTAAAAACTAAGGCATTTAAGTTATGGAAGCAAGTTAAATAAACTAAGAAGTTTCCATAACTTCAACAAGGATTCTAAAGAACTAGCTAAACAAATGAGGAAGTAAACAACCAATAACCAGAAAGTTAAGGTACCAAAACTACTAAATCATAACCAAGTCTAAAGCAGGAAGGGATGCAACCCCAATCTAATGAACTATCAACTAGCTAAAACAATTGTCTAAGTCCGAAAATGGTGGACATAGATGAAAGAGAATTCCATGGCAGCCAGAAATATGCTAGCTCACCCTTGAATTTGAAGTTGACGATCACAGATCTTCTAAGCGAGGTCTGTCAATAGCCATTTGAAGATGCCCTGTACTCAACAAAAATAAGAGCAAGTGAAGAATCAGTACACAACCACCGTGTACTGGTAGGATCACGTGGCTATCCCACTAGTGCAACATAAACAAGTTAATAACAACAATATAATCTTGCAATATATTGAACATTTACAATATTGGATATCCCATGCTTCAACAATTACACATTTATCACAAGTATTTTGTCCTCTCATGGAACCCAAACTCAAACTGTTAGTGCACTGGAACGTGGTACCCGATCCCATAGTTATGCTGGAACGTTGCAATCTGATCTCATTTTATGTCGGAACGTGGCAATCCAATCCAAAGTTAATTGATCCATCACACCACAATCATAAACACAAGTATACTTTCAAGTCATACATTCAAGAGTGATTCATGGCATACAATCATTCAGTTTTCTCATTTACAACAAGTGTGATTCAACAATGCAACATTCGTGTACCGGCATGCATCATAATGAAGCCATAACAAGAATACATCACACAATCATAGAATCACAAATATCACCTACCTTGAAACAAGCTTGAAACTCTAAGAAACTTGATCCTTCCCTTTTGGGATTCATTCCACTTGTTCTTGGTCTATAAATAATCAATATAATACAGGAATCAATAAACAATCGCTAGTTACCCGGATTAGTAGCAATTCTATGAACCATAGATCAAACCCATGATCCCAACCAACCAATTTAGGGTTGTCTTCACCATAGAATTCATAACAAAACCCTCCCCCATCAATATTCACCAATTCAATTGCGTTCTACGGATCGAAATGGATTTAGGGAGTGAAAAGCTTACCTTTAGACTAAAGAATGGTAAAAAATGAGTAGAAATCGCCTCGGGGTCGTTCCTTAGCTCTAAAAGTTGAAAAGTGCCAAATAAGGTCGTTTAGAGGTTTATTAAAGACATTATGTCGTGTCTGGCCCACCACAACAACCCTCATCCCGCTGTAGCGACTGCGCCAGAGTGACCAGACTGCCCGCCAGAGCAGCATTCTCGAACAAGCGAGCTATTCGTCTTTCATCTTCGATTTTAAGTCACGTCTATCCCTGTAACGACCCGAGAGCACTCCCTAGTCGTTACCAGCATATTCGACCTCGAAGAGGTCTTATACAAGCCCTTAGCATTTGTCATAACATGTATCATAGATTAAAATCATGGAAAATTCAAAACTTTTACTTTGGAAGTTCAACTTCACTTCATATATGAAAAATAGAATCTAACTTCGTCACAATGCACCATCTAGACATAGAAGAATCAAAAATGGGACTTAGCCCTTACATCAATAAGAAGTCTTGAAAATAGGAAGTACAACATTGTCTTTTAACATAAGCAAAGAACTAAACATAGAAGTTAGATCATAAGGTCTTGTCCTCAGACTTGATGACTCACCAACTTGGGGAAGCAACTCCAAGTGTCTTGAAAAGTAAGCTTGAATCCTCAATGGCCCAAACCTAAATGTTTGGGAAAAGGGAGAAAATATGGGTTAGTACAACACACGTACTAAGTATGGCCACTATGCATAAAACCCATTGAAACATGCATAAAAGGACATTTTATTCAAAACATGTTTTTTGTCAAGTAAATCCAATATGCACACAAATTAGGTATCATAGTCCAAACCAACATAATATCATCCCAACATGTAAACAGCCCAAACAATACTAGTGCAATGCAAAGAATAGAACCCCATAACCTTATTCAAAGCCAAGTATCACATTAAGCAACCTACTTCATGCATACATTCATAAGATAAAATTTCATCATAACTTACCACATTCATAATGATCATACATAACATAGCTTCAACATACATAAGTCATAATAATCATAATAAAAAGAGAACACTACTACAACCATATCTTAGGATCCCACAAGTGCAATGTGCAAGAGAAGTCACATACCCTCCCTTGCACTATGTAGAAACCCTTAAGAAAGCCCTAGTAAGATTTCACACCTTTCATACCTTCATTTACTTTTACATTACGAAAATATTGCAATAACCGACATAGACAATGAGAGCTACATGGAATCCGGTGTTCTACCCCCACATCGAAAAGAGAGGGTTAACACTTGCCTAAGGTGTAACCATTCATACATAGCTATCTAGGTGATCCACTAAGCTAGAGTCCTATGTGGGCACATAGATAATGGTCAAGGAGATTGCTTCTAGAAACCCTAACTTACTAAACGTGGGGGTTTCCATCTCATGAGACAACACATACCGTAGGTAATCCAGACTTGCTAAACGCGAGGAAACCCATGTGGGGAGCCGGACTTACTAAACGTGAGACCCCCATCTCATTTACATGCCCTTTCACTTTATATTACACTACAATCCTGAGAACTACCTTTCAATCATATAGCAATCATACCATAATATACATACATACTTCATAGCTAATTCAAGTGTAAAGGGTTAATGATAAGGAAACTAGGTCATCAACACCACAACAACACATTAGGTATAGCATCATTACAATCTAAGTAATTCACCTTTCATACTTGACTTCAAAGAAGAACCAACATTCATACCTTCTTACCCTTCGTGGGACATCCATACCTCAATTACCAAACAATTCATAACCAATACATAATACAAGGTAATTCATGAAGTAATAACATAATCAACATCAATATAAGCAATTGACATATTCCCTTCATAGACTTCAAGGCTTCATTCAAAGACTCAACCCTAATTTCATAGAAATTATACATAACCTAGTGTAGAATCATCATATAAACATGATTTACATAACATCACATTCAATTCATAGCCTTCAATCATTATCCAACACAAACTAGGGTTAGAATTAGGAAAAGAAGGAGAAACATGGGTCTCATGGGGAATTCTTCAAGAAACCACCAACACAACATAAATTCATCCATAATTGTTCATATAAAATCAATCAAAGTCAGTTTATAACATCAATTTCACTTTAGAAAGAAAACCCACGTTTTTGGCTTGAAACTTATAAATTGGAGATTTTGAAATTCATCTTGAAGGTGCCTCTTGGGGAAAGGAATCCCAAGAGTGATAAGCAACCATACCTTATAGATGAATTAACCACGAAAATCCAAGTTGAAACCTTGGAGAGTTGGTCTTCTTCTTGAAGTTGCAATCTTCTTCAATGGAGTTCTTGAGAAGAGAGAGATAGTAGAGAGAAGGAGGAACTTTAGGTTTAGATCTTTGGGGTTTTGTGTTTGAGTGATAAAAGTGAGGTAAATTGACTTAAAAATAATTATATAAACGTCCCCTAAAGTACCCTAAATACCCCTCACTTAAATGGACTCTTTAATGAAGTAAAAATAGATTTCTAAATTTCTGCATTTTCGTCGCGGAGCTGTTCCCTGAAGATATTTGGAATTAAATTTCGAGATAGTAGAGTCCGCGACACGACCGTATCGTGAACTGAATTTTTGCTCCTTAGGGGAGCAAGTGGGCGACGCGCCTCTATTCCCTCCAAGTGCAATTTGCAAGCTGCCTTGGCAGCTTGCTTGGTCAAGGTTGGGGACCTCCTCGGGGACCCTTAGGGTTACCCCGGGGCGTCGTATTGGAACATTTTGACCCTATGAACATATATTTACCTATTTTAAACCTTTTTACAAGATTATACCATCATACGATACTCCCAAACCTGCCCAAAACCTAAGGACACACTAGAACACATTCTTCTCTAGTTTCCGGATGTCGTGGTCGTTTCTTGATGTTTAGACTTTTACTCTTCCAAACCAAGTCAGTTACATTAGTTTAGGTTTATAAACATCATTTTAACTTTTTTTAAGTCATTATTCATAAGGTGAGGCTGTAACTTAAGTCATAGAATTTCCAGGGTGTTACAATATCCCCCCTTAGGAACGTTCGTCCCCGAATGTCACTTGGACTTCTTTCTAGGGTGATAATGACTCAAACTAGCAACACAACAACCAGTCACATCAACATCATATCATATAGAAATTTAATCCACAACATCACTATGCTCAAAACTCTTTACTTCACATAAGTATAGGAGGAACTACCTTCTCTATATTTAATGAGCATCAACATATATATTAAGCAATCAACAAGACATTTCTTTAACAAGACAACATCAAGTATGCTCACTACAACTCTCATGAAGACAACATCACACAACATCTATGGGTGCAATTTCAACCATGAGAAACATAATTCATGAAAACTCAAAATACAACCTAAGCATGAATTTTCACAAAGATATGCACATACAAGGAAATCATGTCATAATCATCAACACACATGATTTTTCAATTTATACCTAATTAAGAGAGACTACTAACCTCAACTTTGGCTAGGAGTAGGGGGAAAAAGATGACGGTAGCGGGACTTCATATCGGCCTCGGCCTCCCATGTTGCACCCTCAACTTGGTGGTTTCTCCATAAGACTTTAACGGAGGCAACCTCTTTATTCCTCAACTTCTTAACTTGACGATCTAGGATTTCGACCGGAACCTCTTCATAAGAAAGGTTCTCATTCACCCCTAAACCTTCTAGAGGGAGAATGGACACCGGGTCACCTATACACTTCTTTAACATAGAAATATGGAACACCGGTTGAACCGGGGCCAATTCGATGGGTAATTTCAACTCATAAGCGACATTTCTGACACGCTTCAAGATCTCATAAGGCCCAACATTCTGAGGGCTAAGCTTCTCCTTCTTACCAAACCTCATCACCTCTTTCAAGGGTGAGATTTTTAAGTAGACCCAATCACCTACTTCAAATTCAAGATCTCTCTTTTTGTTATCAGCATAAGACTTTTGCCGACTATGAGCCATTTTCAACCTATCCCTTATAAGTTGAACTTTTTTTGTAGCCTCATAGACTACCTCGGGACCAAGAAGAACAAATTCACCTACTTCAAACCACCCAACCGGAGATCGACACCTTCTACCATAAAGTGCTTCAAAGGGTTCCTAGCAATACTCGAGTGGTAGATATTGTTGTAGGAAAACTCTATTAAAGGTAGGTGGTCATCCCAATTACCTTTGAAGTCAATGACACATGCTCTCAACATGCCCTCTAGGGTTTGGATGGGGCATTCCGCTTGACCATCCGTTTGAGGGTGAAATGCGGTACTAAGTTTCACTTGAGTACCAAGCCCACTTTGGAAAGACCTCCAGAAATGGGAAGTAAATTGGGCACCTCTATTCGAAATAATTGACATCGGGGCCCCATGCAATTTCACAATCTCCTTAATGTACAACTTAGCATAATCTTCCGCCGAATAAGAAACCTTGACGGGAAGGAAATGGGTTGCTTTAGTCAATCTATCCACAATGACCCAAATGGAATCATGTTGCCTACGGGTTTGAGGCAAACCTACCACGAAGTCCATATTGATCTCTTCCCACTTCCAAGTGAGGGTATCAATATCTTGAGTTAGACCTTCCGGTCCTTGGTGCTCGGCTTTGACTTGTTGTCAATTTGAGCACCTAGCCACAAAATATGTTATGTCTCTTTTCATTCCGTTCCACCAATAAATCTCACGTAACTCGCAATACGTTTTGGTGGCTCCCAGATGAATGGAGTATCGGGACCCATGGGCCTCCTCTAAGATTGTCTCTCTTAGGCCATCCACATCCGGCACACATAATCTTCCTTGGTGCCTAAGCACCCCATCTTCTCCTTGAGAGAAAGTTTCTATTGCTTTGTTGAGAACTGACACTTTTAGTTCCATCAAAATCGGGTCAAGATGTTGGTTAGACTTCACGTCAACAACAACCGATGACTCGGAATTATGATGGACCATGACACCTCCTTTTAGGGAATCTTCAAGTCGGACACCCAACCGGGCTAGCCTATGTACATCACGAGCTAACTCCCTTTTCTCTTCTTCCACATGTGACACACTACCCATAGATATACAACTCAAAGCATCCGCAACCACATTTACTTTTCCAGGCTGGTAAAGGACACTCATATCATAATCTTTTAAGAGTTCCAACCACCTCCTTTGTTGGAGATTCAATTCCTTTTGGCTAAACAAATATTGAAGACTCTTGTGGTCGGTAAACACATCCACATGTACCCCATAGAGATAGTGTCTCCAAATCTTTAAAGCAAAGACTACGGCCGCTAGCTCAAGGTCATGAGTTGGATAATTCTTCACATGCACCTTGAGTTGTCTCGAGGCACAAGCTATAACCTTACCATGCTGCATGAGGACACAACCTAAACCCACTCGGGAAGCGTCACAATATACTACAAACCCTTCGGTGCCCTCCGGTAAGGTCAAAACCGGAGCGGAGGTGAGCTTATCCTTCAACAATTGGAAGCTTTTTTCACAAGATTACGACCATTCGAACTTGGACTTCTTTTGAGTTAAGGCCGTTAATGGAGATGCAATAGATGAAAATCCCTCATCAAACCTCCGGTAGTAACCGGCCAAACCCAAAAAGCTTCGGATGTCGGAAGGATTCGAAGGTCTAGGCCAACTTTTGACCACATCAGTTTTCTTTGGATTAACTTTTATACCCTCACTAGAAACAATGTGACCAAGGAAAGCAACCGATCTTAGCCAAACCTCGCACTTGCTAAACTTAGCATAGAGTTGGTGATCTTTGAGGGCTTGCAATACTATCCTCAAATGATTCATGTGATCATCCTCACTTTTAGAGTATATCAAGATGACATCAATAAAGACAATAACAAATGAGTCTAGAAAATTTCTAAACACATGATTCATAAGGTCCATGAAAGCCGTCGGGGCATTTGTAAGACCAAAGGACATCACTAAGAACTCAAAATGACCATATCTTGTTTGGAAGGCTGTTTTCGAAACATCAACACCTCTCACCCTAAGTTGGTGATAACCCAACCTCAAATCAATTTTTGAAAGGTAACTCGCTCCTTGAAGTTGATCAAATAAGTCATCAATCCTAGGGAGTGGATGCTTGTTCTTAATGGTCACCTTATTCAACTATCGGTAATCAATACACATACGAAGAGATCCATCCTTCTTCTTCACAAATAACACCGGTGCACCCCAAGGAGATATACTAGGTTGGATGAAACCCTTATCCAACAAATCTTTGAGTTGAGCTTTTAATTCCTTCAACTCCGCCTAGGCCATCTGGTAAGGATGAATTGAAATGGGTTATGTATCCGACAATAAATCTATGCCGAAATCTATTTCCCGTTCGGGGGGAATCCCAGGGAAGTCATCGGGAAAGACTTCCGGAAAATCCTTCACTACGGGGACTGACTCCAAAGGAGGAATCTCGGACTCAAGATCCTTGACCCTCACAATATGATAGAGACAACCCTTAGAAATTAACTTACAAGCTTTTAGACATGAAATGATCCTTTCCCTAGGAACGAAATTTCCTCCCTTCCATTCTAAAATGAGTTCATTAGGAAATTGAAACTTCACAATTCGGGTCCTACAATCTATGGACGCAAAACAAGCATGAAGCTAATCCATCCCCAATATAACATCAAAGTCTAACATATCAAGTTCCACCAAATCAACCAAAGTGACTCTATTAGCAACTATGGAATCACCCACCGGGGTAGAAACCGAAAAGGGTTTATCTAAGACATCGGGAAGCATATCAAACTTTATAGCCACTAAAGGGGTTACAAAAGACAAATTGGCACCGGGATCCAACAATGCATAAACATTTGTTGAAAATACTTGCAACATACCGGTCACAACATCCGGAGAGCTCTCTTGAGCACCTCGGGATTGGAGAGCATAGAAGTGATTCTTCTTAGGAGCATCGGGATTTGGGCCACTTGCTTGTGCTTGAGCATTTTCCCTTCCTTGAGCCTTTAGCATAGGGCAGTCCCTCCTCATGTGTCCGCTCTTACCACAACATAGCATTTACCCGTGCCAATTAGGCACTTGCCTTTATGTTTTCGACCACACTTTGTACAAATAGGCTTCTCAACATAAGGACCACCACCTCTTGCTTCTTGAGGCTTGGGGGTAGAAACTTTACCTTTGTTGACCCTTGGAGTGTTAGGAGGACCTTGGTTGGAAAACCACTTTTTGAACTTTGGCTTATCTTGGATTTCAAACCTAACGTTAGAAGAATTTCCATCATCGGCCCTTGACTTCTTCAATTCTCTACCAACTCGCTTAAGCTTTTGCTCCTCAATTTGCTCGGCATGAACCATTAGGCGAAAAATGTCCATGCTTGGGATTAGCATAGCCGACCTACATTCATTCACCACAAGATTGGATACACCTATAACAAATTTGTTCATTATAGCTTTAGAGTCCGACACCAAAGTAGGAGCATGCTTGGATAATTGAGTGAACTTGAGGCCATACTCCTTCACACTCATACCCCGTTGACGGAGGTTGATGAATTCTTGCATTTTTCTCTCCCTTAGTTCCAAGGGGAAAAACCTATCAAGAAAGGCCATCTTGAATGTAGCCCAACTTATCAGAACCTCTCTAATAGGTCACCCTCCTTCCATTGTTCATACCACACTTGTGCCACATCTTTAAGTTGATAGGCGGCTAACTCCGCCTTTTCTTGAGAAGACACACCCATAGCCTCTAGAACCTTAGACACTTCATCAATGAACCCTTGTGGATCTTCTTCCACTTTGGAGCCAAAGAAAGTAGGAGGATTCATCCTTGTGAAATCCCTTATCCTAGAAGCGGTAGTGCTAGCATTGGGGTTCACTTGCACCCTAGCATCCCTTGCAACTTGAGTGGCCAACACTTGAGTCAAATTATGAATAGCCGACCTTATCTCAACATTAGACATTGCCCCTTCTTCAATAGGAACTTGAGGGTTTTGAGGAGCTTGAGGGCGAACCACCTCATTCAAATTCTCCTCACCAGCCCTCATTGCGTTGTTCCTTATTGTATTCATTGCCTATAAGCACAAGAGAAGGATTAGAAGAAAAGGACTAAATAAAGTTAAGACTCTTAGGCACGACTATGGAATAACAAAAGAGTGAAAGTTCCTAAGCATCCCGCAGCCTCTCATTCATAAGTGTGGCGCACTTCACACCCATGAACAAGACTTTACTCGACGTGGTATCTTGTGACATGAATTCTACATTATTCTCAACCTTACGCTCTAATACCAAGTTTGTAACAACCCGAGAGCACCCCCTAGTCGTTACCGGTGTATTCGACCTCGAAGAGGTCTTATACAAGCCCTTAGCATTCGTCATAACATGTATCATAGATTAAAATCATGGAAAATTTAAAAAATTTACTTTGGAAGTTCAACTTCACTTCATATATGAAAAATAGAATTTAACTTCGTCACAATGCACCATCAATACATAAAAGTATCGAAAATGGGACTTAGCCCTTACATCAATAAGAAGTCTAGAAACTAGGAAGTACAACAATGTCTTTCAACATAAGCAAAGAACTAAACATAGAAGCTAGATCATAGGGTCTTGTCCTCGGACATGAGGACTCACCAACTTGGGGAAGCAACTCCAAGTGTCTTGAAAAGTAAGCTTGAATCCTCAACGGCCCGAACCTAAATGTTTGGGAAAAGGGAGAAAATATGGGTTAGTACAACACACGTAGTAAGTATGGCTACTATGCATAAAAACCATTGAAATATGCATAAAAGGACAATTTATTCAAAACATGCTTTCTGCCAAGCAAATCCAATATGCACACAAATTAGGTATCATAGTCCAAACCAACATAATATCATCCCAACATGTAGACAGCCCAAGCAATACTAGTGCAATGCAAAGAATAGAACCCCATAACCCTATTCAAAGCCAAGTATCACATTAAGCAACCTACTTCATGCATACATTCATAAGATCATATTTCATCATAACTTACCACATTCATAATGATCATACATAACATAGCTTCAACATACAAAAGTCAAATTAATCATAATCATAAGAGAACACTACTACAACCATCTCTTAAGATCCCACAAGTGCAATGTGCAAGAGAAGTCTCATACCCTCCCTTACACTATGTAGAAACCCTTAAGAAAGCCCTAGTAAGAGTTCACACCTTTCATACCTTTATTTACTTTTACATTAGGGAAATATTACAATAACCGACATAGAGCATGAGAGCTACATGGAATCCGGTGTTCTACTCCCACACCGAAAAGAGAGGGTTAACACTTCCCTAAGGTGTAACCATTCATACATAGCTATCTAGGTGGATCCACTAAGCTAGAGTCCTGTGTGGGCACATAGTTAAGGGTTAAGGAGATTGTTTCTAGAAACCCAAACTTACTAAACGTGGGGGTTTCCATCTCATGAGACAACACATACCGTAGGTAATCCGAACTTGCTAAATGTGAGGAAACCCATGTGGGGAGCCAGACTTACTAAACGTGAGACCCCCATCTCATTTACATGCCCTTTCGGTGCTAAGCATCTAATTCCCTTTTGTAATCATCTTTAGTCATCACATAAGTTCACATTAGCCTTTAATAGACCCTTATGTAGACATCTTACTATAATAGCTCATATGTGTTCATAAGTGAGTAACAATCCTTTCACTTTAGAGACACTTAGCAAGTGAGTAAACCTTTCACTTTACATTACACTACAATCATGAGAACTATCTTTCAATCATATAGCAATCATACAATAATATACATACATACTTCATAACTAATTCTAGTGTAGAGGGTTAAGGATGAGGAAACTAGGTCATCAACACCACAACAACACATTAGGTATAGCATCATTACAATTTAAGTAATTCACCTTTCATACTTGAGTTCAAAGAAGAACCAACCTTCATACCTTCTTGCCCTTTATGGGACATACATACCTCAATTACCAAACAATTCATAACCAATACATAATACAAGGTAATTCTTGAAGTAATAACATAATCAACATCAATATAAGCAATTGACATATTCTCTTATTCCCTTTCATAGCCTTCAAGGCTTCATTCAAAGACTCAACCCTAATTTCATAGAAATTTTACATAACCTATGGTAGAATCATCATACAAACATGAATTACATAACATCACATTCAATTCATTGCCTTTAATCATTATCCAACACAAACTAGGGTTAGAATTAGGAAAAGAAGGAGAAACATGAGTCTTGTGGGGAATTCTTCAAGAAACCACCAATACAACATAAATTCATCCATAATTGTTCATATAACATCAATCAAAGTCAGTTTATAACATCAATTTCACTTTAGAAAGAAGACCCACGTTATTGGATTGAAACCCATAAATTGGAGATTTTGAAATTCATCTTGAAGGGGCCTCTTGGGGAAAGGAATCCCAAGAGTGATAAGCAAACATACCTTATAGATGAATTAACCACGAAAATCCGAGTTGAAACCTTGGAGAGTTGGTCTTCTTCTTAAAGTTCCAATCTTCTTCAACGGAGTTCTTGAGAAGAGAGAGAGTAGAGAGAAAGAGGAACTTTAGGTTTAGATCTTTGGGGTTTTGTGTTTGAGTAAATTGACTTAAAAATCATTATATACATGTCCCTAAAGTACCCCAAATACCCCTCACGTAAATGGACTCTTTAATTAAGAAAAAATAGATTTCTGAATTTCTGCATTTTCGTCGCCGAACAAGTCCGCGACGCAGAGATGTTCCCTGAAGATATTTGGAATTAAATTTTGAGAAAGTAGAGTCCGCGACACGACCGCGTCGTGAACTGAATTTTTGCTCCTTGGGGGAGGAAGTGCGCAACGCGCCTCTATTCCCTCCAAGTGCAATTTGCTTGCTTGGCCAAGGTTGGGGTCCTCCTCGGGGCCCATTAGGGTAGCCCCGGGGTGTCGTATTCAAACATTTTGACCCTATGAACATATATTTACCTATTATAAAACCTTTTTACAAGATTATACCATCATACGACAGTCCCAAACCTGCCCAAAACATAAGGACACACTAGAACACATTCTTCTCTAGTTTCCGAACGTCGTGGTCATTTCTTGACGTTTAGACTTTTACTCTTCCAAACCAAGTCAGTAACATTAGTTTGGGTTTATAAACATCATTTAAACTATTTTTAAGTCATTATTCATAAGGTGAGGCTCTAACTTAAGTCATAGAATTTTTGGGGTATTACACGCCCGCCAAAGCGGCCCCAACGAGACAAAAAGTTATTTTCAAAGAATCCAAATCCCCATTCCACAACACACCTCAAATTAGCAACCCTCAGAAAATACCTTTCACAGTAAGATCAATTCCCAGTGATCTACTCATTCAAATTCAGTTTCGTTAAGTCGTACGGGTTCGTTAACAAGTTATCTAATTGTGCATGCAATCAAAATTGAAAACAACTCACCAGATTGCTACCAGATTTCCCTACACATTGGTGTCTCCAATTTCCTTCAAATCTGGATAAGGTTGGAAAAATTCAAATACTACGAAAAAGTTTCTCCGTTCACAAATTTTCCCCCATTGGCATTTCTATAACGACGGGAACAATTCATTACAATAGATACCAATTTACCCATCAGTCATCCCCGAGTGACAAAACTTAGGAAAAGTAGGGTAAGGAAGAATGAAGTAGTATCTGATTCGACGAACAAATGGGGAGACTTGTCTCGCATGTCCCTCTCGGCTTCCCAAGTAGCTTCCTCGACTGGGCGATGCTTCCATTGAACTTTCACGGACTTAATCTCCTTGGTTCTCAACTTACGCACATCACGATCAAGAATAGAAATCGGTTCCTCCTCATATTGGAGGTCTTTGTCTAGCACAATTGAGTTCCACTTAATGATATAATCTCTGTCACCATGATATCTCTTCAACATAGACATATGAAATATCGGATGAACTCCAGATAGATTAGGGGGTAGAGCCAATCTATACGCCACCAGCCCTACGCATTCAAGAACCTCAAAGGGAGCAATATATCACGGACCTAACTTACCATTCTTACCAAATCTCATCACCCCTTTCATGGGTGATACCTTAAGAAGAATGTTCTCACCTGCCTGAAATTTCATGTCTCTTACCTTGTGATCTGCATACTTCTTCTGTCTACTCTGGGCTTCTAGACGTTTAGCTTGAATACTCCTCACCTTATCTTGAGAGTCCTTCATAAATCAACCCCCAAAGGTTTCATATCTCCAGCCTCAAACCAACTTATGGGTGATCTACATCCCCTTCCATATAATTTCTCAAATCGTGCCATATCAATGCTAGATTGATAACTATTATTATAGGAGAAATCACACAAAGGTATGAATTTATCCCAATGCCCTCCAAAATCAATCGTACATGCTCTCAACATGTCTTCCAACACTTGAATAGTCCTCTCAGATTGTCCATCTGTCTGTGGGTGAAAGGTTGTACTAAAGTGAGTTTTGTGCCTAATTCATCATGCAATTTCATCCAAAACTTGGAAGTGAATTGGGTACCACGATCTGAGATCATAAAAAGGGGCACGCCATGCAGCCTCACTATTTCTTCCACATAAATCTTAGCCAATTGCTCAGCATTATAATCTATTCTTACCGGAATAAAATGGGCTGACTTGGTCAATCTATCAACCACTACCCAAATAGAATAGAACTTCCCCAAAGTCTTGGGAAGACCAACCACAAAATCCATAGCTATTTTTTCCCACTTTTATTCTGGAATTGGCATATTTTGAAGTAAACCCGCAGGCCTTTGATGCTCATATTTCACTGTTAGAAATTTTGACACTTAGCCACAAAATCTACTATGTCTTTCTTAATGCCCGACCACCAATAAATTCGTTTAAAATCTCTATACATCTTGGTCACACCGAATGAATAGAATATCGCGAACCATGAGATTCCGCCAATAATTTTTGAATCAAATCATCAATTCGAGGAACACAAATTCTCCCTTTAACATTGAGTACACCATCCGCATCAAGAGTGGCCTATTGTGCCTTACCATTCGTCATCTTCTTCTTGAGTTCGTTCAAATTTTCATCCTCGAATTGTTTGGCCTTGATCTCATCCATGAATGTGGCCCTCACTTCAATACTAGGTTATACTCCGCCTCTTCCAGAGAGGCCCAACTGCATGAACTTGGACTCTAAGGTCTGAATTTCCTTGGCCAAAGGTCACTTGGTTACACTCAAGTTCGCTAAGCTACCCATACTTACCGTTTTTCGACTCAAAGCGTTTGCCGCAACATTAGCCTTACTCGAATTGTATTGAATGGTCACATCTTAATCTATGAGTAACTCCATCTATCTTCGATGTCTCAAATTCAGATGCTTTTGAGTGAACACATGCTGCAAACTACGATGATCAGTAAACACTTCACACTTAACACCATAAACATAGTGCCGCCAGATCTTAAGAGAAAATACTACCGCCGCCATCTCCAAATCATTGGTTGAATAATTTCTCTCAAGCACCTTCAATTGGCGCAACGCATAGGCTATAAAATTCTTATCCTGCATTAACACAGCGCCCAATCCAGAATGAGAAGCATCACAATAAACTATGAAATCCTTACCTTCCACCGGTAATACTAGGATAAGTGTGGTGGTCAAAAGAGTCTTGAGCCTTTCAAAGCTCTCTTCACATTTTTCAGTCCATTCGAATGGTATTTCTTTTTTGGTCAAATTTGTCAACTGAGTGGCAATGGAAGCAAAATTCTTAACAAATTGATGATAATAGCTAGCGAGTCCCACAAAACTCCTAACCTCCGTCACAGAACTAGGCCAAACCCAATTCTTAACCGCCTGAATCTTTTGAGGATCCACCATTACCCCTTCTTTTGAAACTACATGTCCCAAAAATGCAACCGATTTAAACCAAAATTTATACTTCAAAAATTTGGCATATAACTTTTGCTTCCCAAGAACACCCAAAATAGTACGAAGGTGGTTGGCATGCTCTTCTTCATTTTTCGAATAAATCAAAATATCAGCAATAAAGACTATCACAAAGGAATCAAGAAATGGCTTTAACACCCATTCATCGAACTCATGAAAGTTGCAGGCGCATTGGTCAAACCAAAAGACATAACAAAAAATGCATAGTGCCCATAACGAGTTCTAACGCCGTCTTAGGCGAATCTTCCGGTCTAATTTTAAATTGATGGTAACCGGACCTTAGATCAATCTTAGAGAAAATTGTTGCCCCTTGCAATTGGTCAAAGAGATCATCTATCTGAGGTAAAGGATACTTATTTCGAATAGTGACTCTAATTAATTGTCAGTAATCTATACACATTCTTATACTACCATCCTTCTTCTTAACAAATAAAATTGGAGCACCTCATGGGGAAGCACTGGGCGAATAAATTCCTTATCAAGAAGCTCTTGGATTTGAGCCTTAAGCTATCTCAATTCCGCCGGAGCCATGCGATATGGAGGGATAGAAATGGGGCACGTACCAGGCTCTAAATCAATGCAAAAATCTATATCCCTATCCAGAGGCATACCAGGTAAATCATTTGGAAACACTTCACTAAATTCAGACACCACAGGAATAGACCCAATGAATGGAGCCTCAATCTCAACATCCCTAACCTGAGCCAAATAAGCCAAACAACCCTGCTCTACTAATTTACTAGCCCAAATGGAGGATATAATCTTAGCTTGCTTAGGCTTGTACACCCCTTCCCACTCTAATTTTTCCCTTCCCGAAATTTCTAGAGTTCCAGACTTAGTATTACAATTAAGCACAACATAATAGGGGGACAACCAAGTCATGCCTAATATTATATCAAAGTCAATCATATCCAAAATCACCAAATCAGTACAAGTCTGAAAACACATAAACAAGATAAGACAAGCATGGCAAACATGGGTGACTACGACTGACTCTCCAACAGGGGTAGAAACACGAATGGGAGCATCAAGTATATCATATATCATATCAAACTCGAAGGCAAATCGTACAGATACATAAGAATAAGTGGATCCAAGATCAAATAACACATTAGCCATCCGGTCACAAACAAGAATAGTACCTGTGATCACCGTGTCGGATGCCTCCACTTCATTTTTTCCCGAAAAAGCATAAAATTGAGCTCTTTCATCTGGAAGAGCCACCTTTCTACCTTGTACGCATTACCCTTACCTCCAATACCATTTCCTGTACCTATACAGCCTCGTTGATTACTACTCTAGAAGGCTGTTGTGCGGAATCCAACACACGCGGATGGGGACAACTCTCCTCATATGCCTAGGTTCTCCACAGTTGTAGCAAGTACGATCAAAGGAGAGTCTGCTGCCCAGTGAAGGCGCGACTCCCTGGCTATCCTTAAAATTATAAGATGGAGTCCCCGAGTAGTTACCTGTAGAGGCGGGCATAGCGGACTGTATTGGCTTGGCTGCTAGCGTTGGTCCACCGGATCCTTTAAAATTGGAGCCCTGAAAATTACCTGAATTTTTGGCTCTCTTAGCCAACGCCTTAGCCTGACCGTCTCGCCTCACCCCTTCCACTTTCTTAACATAATCAGCCACTTCATTAAAGCTTTTCCCTGCAGAAGTCATATGAACAAATAATACTTGCAACTCAGAATTCAAACCTCTAATAAACAATCGGATCCTCTCCTCCTCAGTAGTAACCAACTGCGTAGCATATCTGGATAAAGCATGGGACTTGGCCTCATAAGCATCTACAAACATACCACCTACTCTAACGCCATAAATTCATCCTTCTTGCGATAAGATCCCTCAAATTTCTAGGTACATACTTTTCTAGAAACAAAGCATGAAATTGGGTCCAAGTAAGTGGAGGTAAAGTAGAAGATCTGCACTCCATTTAAGCTCTCCACCACTGCTTGGCCTCACCTTGAAGTTGGAAAGAAACAAACTCAACCCCATGTTGGTGAATAATACCCAATTTATGCAGCCTCTTATAACAGTCTAAGATAAACTCATAAGCATCTTTAGTCTTAGAACCAAGAAATATCGGAGGCTTAAGCTTCAGAAACTTAGTTAACATATCATGCTTGTTCCCACTCATAACAGAACCCAACAAAGGATGGAATAAAGCATCAGTACCTACATTTCCACCCGTCTTAGGCGCAGTGCTAGCAACAAGGGGATTAGCAGGAGCTTGAGTCGCTTGAGAAGATGGAAGCACTCCGGGACCAGCCAACCCCTTCAAGAACGCCATAATTTGTTGCGCTAACATCGGATTGATGGGAGGAACCACCATAGTCTCCGCTGGCACCTCTTCATCTTGCCCATTTTCCCCAATATCTCCAACCTTAATATCCTCTTCTATCTCCTCATTATGCGCAGGAGAGTTCTCATTCATGGAAACATTATCAATCGGTACCTCATTCACAGCAGGTGCTACTCTCCCACGGCCTCTACCCCTAGCTCTTCTTTTACCCATGCCTCGACCGCAACCTCTTGTTGCAGGTTCCTTAGCTGGAGCATTGATGGGAGCTGCTGGACGAACACCGTTGAATCTTATATTAACCATTTGTGGACAAAAAAGTGAAAGAGGTTAGATACCAATTTGAATCGCCTCATACCAATTGGAATCAAGTCATAGCACGAAAGGAGACAAGAGAAAAATAGAGATTTCCTAAAGTCTTATAGCCTGTTGAAGAAAAGTAAATGTGTCCCTGTACCGTTCCACGAGACTCTATTAGACTCGTTTTTGTACATCGAGATCAACAAACCTAGGCTCTAATACCAACTTTGTCACGACCCAGACCGTCATGATTGGCACACACACTAACACTCCGGTGGGAGAACCACTACTACAACCCAAACTCAAGCAAATAATCTAAAAACTAAGGCATTTAAGTTACGGGAGCAAGTTAAATAAACTAAGTAAGAAGTTTCCATAACTTCAACAAGGATTCTAAATAACTAGCTAAACAAATGCGGAAGTAAACAACCTAGAACTTGAAAGTCAATGTACCAAAACTACTAAATGATAACCAAGTCTAAAACAGGAAGGGATGCAACCCCAATCTAATGAACTATCAACTAGCTAAAACAATTGTCTAAGTCCGAAAATGGTGGACATAGATGAAAGAGAATTTCATGGCAGCCCGGAAGATGCTAGTTTACCCTTGAATTCGAAGTTGACGATCACAGATATTATAAGTGAGGACTATCAATAGCCGTTTGAAGATGTCCTGTACTCAACAAAAATAAGAGCAAATGCAGAATCAGTACAGAACCACTGTGTACTGGTAGGATCACGCGGATATCCCACTAGTGTAACATAAACAAGTTAATAACAACAATATAATCATGCAATATGTCGAACATATACAATATTGGATATCACATGCTTCAACAATTACACATTTATTATAAGTAGTTGGTCCTCTCATGGAACCCAAACCTAAACTATTAGTGCACCGGAACGTGGTACTCGATCCCATAGTTATACCGGAACATGGCAATCCGATCCCATTTTATGCCGAAATGTGGCAATCCGATCCAAATTAGTTATGTCGGAACGTGGCAATCCGACCGATCACACCACAATCACAAACACAAGTATACTTTCAAGTCATGCATTCAAGAGTGATTCATGGCATACAATCATTCATCTTTCTCATTTACAAAAAGTATGATTCAACAATGCAACATTCGCATACCCGTATGCATCATAATGAAGCCATAGCAAGAATACATCACACAATCATAGAATCACAAACATCACCTACCTCGAAACAAGCTTGAAACCCAAAGAAACTTGATCCTTCCCTTTTCGGATTCGTTCCACTTGTTCTTGGTCTACAAACAATCAATATAATACGGGAATCGATAAACAATCGCTAATTACCCGGATTACTAATAATTCTATGAACCCTAGAGCAAACCCATGATCCCAACTAACCAATTTATAGTTGTCTTCACCATAGAATTCATAACAAAACCCTCCCCCATCAATATTCACCCATTCTATTGCATTCTACGGATCGAAAAATGGATTCGGGGAGTAAAAAACTTACCTTTAGCCTCAGGAATTGTGAAAAATGAGTAGAAATCGCCTAGGGGTCGTTCCTTAGATCTAAAAGTCAAAAAGTGCCAAATAAGGTCGTTTAGGGGTTTATTAACGACATTATGTCACATCTTGCCTACCACAGCGACCCTCATCCCATTATAGCGGCGGTGCCAGAGAAACCAGAATGCCCGCCAGAGCGGCATTCTCGAACCAGTGAGCTATTCGTCATTCAGCTTCGATTTTAAGTCACGTCTCACCCGCCATAGCTGCCACCACCCCGCCACAGCGGCCCTGCCAAAGCGGCCCAAATGAGACAAAAACTTATTATTAAAAAATCCAAATCCCCATTCCACAACACACCTCAACTCAGCAATGCTTAGAAAATACCTTTCACGCTAAGATCAATTCCCAGAGATCTACTCATCCAAATTCAATTCTGTAAAGTGTACGGGTTCGTTAACGAGTTATCTAACTACTCATGCAATCAAAATCAGAAACAACTTACCCGATTGCTACCAGATTTCCCTACACCTTGGTGACTTCGATTTCCTCCAAATCTGGACATGGTTGAGAAAATTCAAATACTACGAAAAAAATTTTCCGCCCCAAATTTTCCCCCGTTGGCATTTCTATAACGATGAGAACTGGTCGTTACAATAATGCGTATGAGTCAAGAGGGTAATTTTCGCAAGAATTTAGTTTGATGAGTAGAAGTCAGGATCTAGGAGGGTAAATTTTAAATTTTATTTTATTTAATTTGATAACAAGAAGCAAAGAGGGTAATTTTTGAATTTTAGTGAGCAGAGAGGGTAGATTTTGAATTTTAGTTCTTGTGATGTATTCTTAAGCATTTAATTTGATATGTAGGAGTCAAGAAGGTAAAATTTTGAATTTAACTTGATGTGTAGATACTAGAAAAGTGAATTTTTATTTTATTTAATTTAATTTGATTAGAAGAAATCACGTAAGTTTCAAATTTTACTTTTTTATGATATTTTCTCAATCATTTAATGTAGAAAGTATGTTACATCTAGATTATTTTAGAGATAACATTACTCTTAAATATGAATTAGCAATATATATTAACTATAATACATGAATATTTAAATAATTTAATAATCAATAACTTTTAAAATTTATAAAATTTTCACATGCAAAAGATAAAAAATGAATATTTCAATTAATTAAAAATTGAAGGGGCAAAATAGAATAGTATAAGGATTATTATCACAATTTATTGATAATTTAGAAGCTAAAACAAATATATTATTTAAATTTCATTTAAAGTAATTGAATACATTTTAATTCGTTCTTGAAAAGTTATTTGAATTTACCTTTGGAGTTTTGGGATGTAAATTTTAAGAAAATAAATAAGAACAAATTTTGAATTATTAATATTATGATTTTTATTTAAAACTACTTAATCAGAATATTTTAAAGAAATAAAAGTATTAATATAAAGAGGATGAAGTTGGAAACAAGATTAAGGAGGGCGAGAGATATGATTTTTCCAATTGTTGAGTTCCTTCTCATTAGGTTCACTATAATTTTTCCGAACAAATCTCCATTAATCATAAATATTTTATAGCCACTAATATCACTCGATCAAGTGTAGTAAGTTTGAAACATTTTTTTTAATCAAATTACCCTATCTAACAAATTAATATATTCAATTAGATCGTGTTAAAACGTTGCTATCTCTAACCTCCAGTTTTAAATTTCAGTCATTAATATTTTAATGCTTCGAAATGGCGTTGATCAACTAAAACCTAATCTCACAGTCTCTTGAGAATAAAAAGCTATAAAACGACATTAATAAGCGGGGGGCTTCAATTAACTACTATCAATGCACAATTATACTTATACTCAAATTATTTGTAGCTTATATGTTTGGGAATCATAACTCAAGTTTCTAATCTTCTTTGACCTGATTAATCTATGACATAATACACCAATATGTCTTTAAACCATCTGATCAAGTCATATTTATGCCCTCCAACTTTGGGTGTGCAAGGGTACTCACATAAACTTGTATAAAGTTGAACAAGTAGATACACATGATTCATACATGACAAAATACACATAGGGCACCACGTAGGACACAAATTTTCATGCCACATATGTTTTTACATCCCTGCTTTATTCAAACAGCACAAAACGTCATGGTGACTCAAAAAAATAATCATTTAAGTCAATTAAGTGTTTTGAAGGAGTCGCCACCTAAGTTTAGGAAAAACTAGGAAACCAATTAAAAGTATCGACAAAACTAATATATTCTAGATAAAGGGTTTAGGTTATTCCGAAGGAAAGGTGTTAGGCAGTCACGACCCGAGCCTACACCCTGGATGTGGCCAGCACTAGAACCATTGTTGGTCCCCAAGCGAACTCTCATACTGGATGGCTACAAGCGGAAGACTAACTCAAGCATACAAAAGTTTAAAACTGAATTAAATTTCATTGAACTCAAACACTCAACCTTTTTAAAAGTCTATACAATACTAAAAATAAAAGTAAATACAGAAACTGATCAACTCTGTCTATCTATGAAGCCTCTACTATTACAGAAGGATATCAGGATAATACCCTCGACATCTCAATACTACAAACAGTAACGTAAAGGTGAAGTCCTCCGGAATATAAGATGGCTCACCAAAGCTGATTGGAATATCACATGACCTCAACGAAATGCCTTTTGATGATCCTGAATACCTGTATCTGCATCATTTCATGATGCAGGCCAAATGGCTCAGTACATGGAATGTACGAGCATGTAAGGGGAATTCTAAAGCATAAGCATAAGCTTGAACTGGTGGAAAAGAAACATACTTACCTTAATCAACTCACTCAACTCAACTCAACTCAACTCCATAAAACATAGTTCAACTCAACTTAGAGAAAATAGGGCTCAACTCAATAGTAAGATATTCAACTCAATGAAACATAGTTCAACTCAACTCAAAGAAATAGGCTCAACTCAACAATAAGATGCTTAACTTAGTGAAACATAGTTCAACTCAACTCTGTGAAACATAGTTCAACTCGGGATACTCAAGGATAAAGAAAAAAAAAGATGCAATATCTGGAAAGCTTTTAAAACAATGCATAATAACTCAGTTGTATGCAAAAATACAATAATAACTCAATTGTATGAAAATATAATAATAACTCTTATTTGTATGTAAAGATACAAAATAACTATGTTTGGGAGATTCCCTAACCAATAACCATCACTATGAGTTATGTGATGATACAACGTCTGGCCTACGCTACCAAAATTGTCCTATACTTTGTCGGGATACAAAACCTACTAACTAAGTGGATCAACTAGTCTATGCTAAAAAGCAATAAGAAATCATCTAAAAATTATAACCTTTTCTACCCACGTTGGCTACATGGTTTATGGGGGCTGTGAGTTGTTAGGGCTCTCCCCCATATCGATGCTCAATACTACTCCCAAAAATATACTTAGCTCATATGTTTTAAAAGAAAACATAACTCTTTCTATGTTTTGAGATTATTACTAAAAAAATCTTTCTCTTAAAAGAGATGGTACTCAAACTGCTCAAAACTCTTTTGAAAATCACAACTTCCTCCTATTTTAAATATGAAAACATTTACTCTTGGGAACTTTATATTATTTTAAAGAAAATGAAACTTGACTCTACTATTCCTCGTACTCATTTACTCAAGCCTTTAAACAAATTATGAATAATTGTAAAAGACTTCTCAAAATAAGGTTCATGCCGAATTATGGACGTGAAACGACTCAATTCAAGTTTTTCAATAAACATATATAGAACTCAATACTCGAAACTCAATGACTCCAGAATTCAAGGACTCAATGATACTACTCATCTCATGAATGCTCGACTTCATGTGGGATTATGGGCATGACCCACTCAACTCAAGGATCTCCTTGTATAACATATAGTAATCCAAAATTATGAAATATAGTTTAAAAAGGATTAGGAACTCAATACTCAAGAACTTAGAACTTGAAGATGCTACTCCGCTCAAAGATACTCAAATTATGGAGTTCATGCGGAATTTATGGGCATGAACGACTTGACTCAAGAATCTCAATGATAATGTAGACTCATGAATACATTTTCCTCATTATCATACTCCCTTAATCGAGTCTTGAAATAATTTATAAGTTATTGTAGAAGAATCCTTGAAAAGACTCAAAGGGACTTTCTCAAAATTTACTCTAAACTCTTCCTTGAATTTGAATTATGAATTCAAGGTTATGATTCATGTTATGAATGATTTCTCGATGTATAGAAGTAGTTTAGAATGTTTAGAATAAATAGGGAGTAAAGGTACACTTTAAGAGAACTTAGGCAGGTAAAATGACGGAAAAAGGGTAAGCGTAGGCGACCCTGGCGCACTGCTGGGGCGCTGCCCCAGCCCTTCCCTAGAACAATCCGACAAATTTTCTTCTTTGATTTTAGGATTTAATTTTCCTAGAATCGAATGGTTTCTTCGCAAATTACATATATTCGAATACCAAATATAAGAACACGAAAACTACTCAATAAAAACTCTCAAACTCCTAACTTTCCTCTCAAGAACTCATCAACCCATCCTAATTCAAGAATGAAAACAATACTTCAAGAACTTAAATTTCTCAATATTTATGGATAGATTCGCAAAAGAATTACCTTCTAGGTTAACGAACCCAACAGTATGGAAACTAACATACCTCTTACGATCGAATTCTTGGCGAAAACCCCCCGAAGATTGCAAGAAATCTCGACGAATGCCTTTAACCTTTTCCTTTTTTTCTCTTCTTGTACTTTCTTCTTAAACCCTAAGCGTAATTAGGATTTGTGAAAATTGAACCAAATCAGATCCCTAAATATTACCATATTTCATTTTAATCTGATTGGATAAGGAAAAGACAAAAACACCCCTCATATTTTGGGTAACTTTCCTTAAATTGTCAAATTGACTTCAAAAGGGCATATCTCCATCATGCAAGCTCAAAATTTATCAAACTCAGTGGTGTTGGAAAGAGGACTTAGAGATATTTCATTTGATATCTTATGGGTCTCCTAACTCATCCTTTACTGAACGTTATGGTCGTTGAAGTTGACCCAAAACATAAAAGAACTAAGGAATGACTTTAATGAATTGTCTTTAATTTTTTCTGGAACTCAAGGTGCTATATCTAGTGACCTGACCTTAATACTTAAGAAATTTTTAATTCCTAGGTAAAATCCTACTCACAACGAAGCAGAGATCAAGTCTTAGTTCAAAAAAAAATTGGGGTGTTACATTATCTCCCCATTGGGATCATTCATCCTCGAATGACGGTTGGACTGGTTATGGACGGCAGTTACTCTCACTATCTATTCTGGCTGATGAACTTCCCTACCAAGAGTTGGGACCTTCTATAACACCTAAATCAAGAATGATGCTTTTGTGAACATAGTCACACCCTCTCTAAAGTTACCTTATCTGAAACAAAGGAAATCTAGGCATGAAGTAAGAATAGGAATATCATGCCTGGGTAATATGACTGTTAATTATTAAGCTTAGCATTACTCCTCAACTATGCTCTTCTTTCCTTATACCATACCTCATTGTCTGCAACTCCTAGTTCCCTCAAGGGTACATGACTTCTCTTACCAAGGCCTGAGTGTAACGACACACTCTTACTATATTCAAGCGTAACCCAAATCCTAAGGTTCGAATTCTATATCTCTATAGGGAGTCTCATCCCAATAACATTACTCTTTACCATCTCATTTAATCAACATTGGGCTCATATCAAGAACTACCTTATGTTTAACAACACCACATTCAAGCTTAGTATTCTAACAACTCCATGGACTCTTACTAACCAACTCCTTAAGAAGTCTCATTCTCTCATCATCCCTGCCATACCAACTAGAATATCCCGCATTACTACTCAGGACCAACTAAGGGCTCTCATTTAACTATTTCTCATAGTAAAACCTCATCCTCCTCTTCCTCATCATTTATAACCATAAGTGGGATTATCACACCATCATTATCACAATAAAATCATTAACATTCTCCTCCTAACATCACTCCACTACTAAAAGGGCCTCTAAAAGATATCTCCCATACTCTGTTGAACTCATTACTATCTTATTCTCAACACTTGACTTGAATGTCTCGTCTTATCATCTCTCCCTTAGGTCTAAAGCTGACAATTGGAAGTTATGGACCTATTCCATCATCTCTAAACTAGTCTACATCCCTTTTTCACAACTTAAGTACTATTTGATCACTAATTATACCTCATTACTTAATCAGTTCTCTAAGCTTTGGAACATCATGATCCTCTCAAACAAATCATAAGCCTAGCTTAGATATCTCACTTCATGAATACTTTGTGCTTCTATTCAACACATATATTTAGTCTCCTCTAACACGATGGCACATCGACATCAACTCTATTATGGTTAAAATATTCTCTATCTAAACATGACTAGTAATTATTCCTCTTCCTTCTATCAAGAACTCTCTACAACATTATTATTCCATATTTCATTCATAAAGGAACTCATCACTTATAACTGACTAGGTGTATGATTGCAATAACATAATCTTCCCCCATCATTATCTCCTTTCATAGATTACTAAACCTCTTCATACTTTCCTCTAACTCTGGGCACTTTCACTACTACTGCTCATAATTTCGTAACTCATGCTACCTTTTTGAGATGAAAATACTACCCAAGCTCTAAACATCCTTCATCTTAAGGATCTCCGCAGAAACAGGGCTTACAGAAGAGAGTACAACTCGCTTTTAGCTTGAACACATGATTCGTATGAACATGAGTGCATTCCTTTGAAATTCAACCTTTCACTCGCTCCTGGGTTTCTCTAAAGCCCCTCAGGAGTCTCACGACTTCCTCAAGATTTTTTCTAAGAGTAACTCATCGATAAAGGACAGACTTTGCTTTTCAACTACCTCTAGTATGGGGGTATTCGAATGGATATGCGAACGCACGAGTCAAAATAAGTCTATATGACATAGATCTATTGCACGATTTAGAGTATGAAAGAAGGGAAACTTTTCCTAAATGTTTGTAGTCACTTATTTATAGAAGTGGGGGCCTCACAACCATGAATAAGATCCTACTTGACACGGCTTCATAGACACCCTAGAATACTTGAACATTGTGCTCAAATACCAAGTTTGTCACGACCCCAACCTACACCCTGGACGTGGCCGGCATCGAGAACCATTGATGGTGCCCGAGAGAACCCTCATCCTGGCTGGCTACAAGCGGAAGACTAACGGAAGCATACAAAAGCTTCAAACTGAATTAAATTTCATTGAACTCAATTACTCAACCCTTTTAAAAGTCTGTACAATACTCAAAATCAGAGTAAATACAGAAACTCCTCAACTCTATCTATCTATGAAGCCTCTACTATAACAGAGGGATATCGGGACAAGACCCTCGACATCTCCAAACTACTAACTACAATTTAAAGGTGAAGTCCTCCGGAATATAAGATGGCTCACCAAAGCTGACTGGAATATAACATGACCTCAACGAAACACATGTTGATGATCTTGAATACTTGTATATATATCATGAAATGTTGCAGGCCAAATGTCTCAGTACGTGGAATGTACGAGCATATAAGGGGAATTCTAAAGTAGAAACATAAGCTTGAACGAAACATACTTACCTCTTCTCAACTCACTCAACTCAACTCAACTCAATGAAACATAGTTCAACTCAACTCAGAGAAAATAAGGCTCAACTCAATAGCAAGATACTAAACTCAGTGAAACATAGTTCAGCACAACTCAGAGAAATATGGCTCAACTCAACAATAAGATGCTCAGCTCAATTAAACATAGTCCAACTCAACTATGGATACTCAAGGATAAAGCAACAATAAAAGATGCAATATCTGGAAAACTTTTAAAACAATGGATAATAACTCAGTTGTTTGCAAAAATACAATTATAACTCAATTGTATGAAAATACAATAATAACTCGTATTCATATGTAAATATACAAAATAACCAAAATCGATCGTTCTTGGCGAATCTTGCTTTTCCTCTTCCCCTTTCTCTTGCGTTCTTTCTCCAAAAGCCCTAACTCTATTTTTCAAAAGTGTAAACTGAACTAACTCAGTTTTGACCCCACTTAATTTACTAAAATGGATTTAAACAAATAGGGTAAGGAAAAGACCAAACTACCCTTCAAAAATCCGGATTGGACATTTCCTAATCCAACAGCCCAACTTTCGAAAGGCATAACTTACTCATACGATATCGAAATCGCACAAACACAGCGGGGTTGGAAAGATAATTACAAGATCTTTCCAACCATATCTGGAACTACACCTAACTCATTCTGAGCTACGATTTATGGTCGTTTGAAGTTGACCAAAAACTCACTTCAACTTGCTTAAAATTTTTCAGATTTCCTTACACTTTCCAAAAATGGCTATTTCCAGATTTTACACTTCTTTTCTAGTTATTTCAAATTGCGAGATGTTACAATATCTCCCCCTTGGGAACATTCGTCCTCGAATGAGATTACCCTTAATAGGCTAAGGGTGGCAACATCAAGTTTAACCATCCCAAAAGTAAATGCAAACAAACAACATGCTCACTCATAATTTAAAGAGCGCTAAGAAGAAAATTAGTACCTTGATCTGCACTTTCTTCAGATTCAAAGACCTGTGGATATCTCTTCTTCATATCCTCTTCAACTTCCCAAGTAGCTTCTTCAAAAAATTGGTTCCTCTAAAGGACCTTGACTGATGCTACCTCTTTTGTTCTCAATTTGCGAACTTGGCAATCTAGAATCAGGACATGGATCTCCTCATAGGATAAGTTATCCTTCATCCTAATATTTTCAGTTTGTATGATCAATGAAGGATCGCCCATGCACTTCTTCAACATGGAGATGTGAAATACTGGATGAACCGCTGCTAACTCATGTGGTAGCTTCAACTCATAAGCTACATTGTTAATCCTCTTGTCTATGCGATAAGGTCCAATATACCGGGGACTAAGCTTCCCTTTCTTACCAAACCTCATAACACCCTTCATGGGTGAAACCATTAAATATACCCAATCATCTACTTCGAACTCTAACGCCCTTCTCCTAACATTAGTGTAGAATTTTTGACGAATCTGTGCCGTTTTCAGACTCTCTTGAATCACTTTCACCTTCTCCAAAGCTTGGTGAACTAAATCTGGTCCTATCAACTCTGCTTCACCAACTTCAAACCATCCAATAGGAGATCTGCATCTCCTCCCATAAAGAGCTTCGTGTGGAGCTATTCAGATGCTAGCATGGTAATTGTTCTTGTAAGCAAACTCAATGAAAGGTAGGTGATCATCCCAATTCCCTTTGAAATCAATCACATAAGCCCTCAACATATCTTTAATGTCATAATAGTGCGCTCTGCTTGACCATCTGTCTGAGGATGAAAGGCAATACTTAAGTTCACCTTTTAACCCAAGCCTTTCTGAAAGATTTCCAGAATTGTGTAGTAAATTGTGTACCTCTATTTGAAATAATGGAGACTAGGACTCCATAAAGTCTTACCACCTCTTGAATACATGGTTGGCATAATCTTCTGCTAAATGGATAGTCTTTACCAGTAGAAAATGGGCTGATTTTGTCATTTTGTCGACAATCACCCAAATAGAATCATGTTCCCTGCGAGACCTTGGTAAACCTATGATGAAGTCCATATTAATCATCTCCCACTTCCGTTCTGGAAGTTCTATATTCTACGCCAAACCGTCGGGCCTTTGGTGCTCGACTTTCACTTGTTGGCTATTTGGACACTTAGCGACAAATTCAGCAATGCCTTTCTTCATGACATTCCACCAATAAACCTCTCTCAAGTCACGATACATCTTTGTGTAACCCGGATGAATGGAATATCTGGAGCTATGAGATTCCTCCATGATCATCTCTTGGAGTCCATCCACCATAGGTACACACAGTCTACCTTGATATCTCAAAACACCATTTCACCCTTGTTCAAAAGCTAATACTTGTTGCTAAAGAACATTTGTCTTCAATTCAAGAAAAATAGGGTCTTTCTCGTGCTTCTCTTTCACTTCTGACACTAGTGATCACTCGGCCCCATTCATCACCACTATTCCTCCTTCTGTGGAATCCATAAGTCTGACTCCCAGGCGTGCCAGTTTGTGCACATCTTTTGCTAACTCTCTCTTTCCTTCTTCAACATGGGCAGTGCTACCCATAGACAACCTGCTCAAGGAATCAGCAACAACATTAGCCTTACCTGGGTGGTAAAGAATACTTATGTAGTAGTCCTTGAGTAATCTAGCCACCTTCTATGTCTGAGATTGAGCTCTTTCTGAGTGGACACATATTGAAGGATCTTGTGATCGGTGAACACATCAACATAAAAATCATACAAATAATGGCGCTATATCTTAAAGCGAAAACTACAGCAGACAACTCTAGACCATGGGTTGGATAATTATTCTTGTGAACTTTCAATTGTCGTGAGGCACATGCTATAACTTTGCCATTCTGCTTTAAAACACAACCCAGACCAACTCTATATGCATCATAATACACCACAAAACCTTGAGTACCTTCTGGTAAGGTCAAAACTGGTGCAATAGGAAACCTCTTCTTCAATTCTTGAAAGCTTTTCTAACAAGATTCAGACCATTGAAATCTAACTGTCTTCTGAGTCAACTTGGTCAAAGGGGATGAAATACACGATAACCCCTCTATAAACCTTTTATAATAGCCAGCTAAACCTAAGAAACTCCTAATATCAATTGGAGATGTGGGCCTAGGCCAGTTCTGCACTGCCTCAATTTTCTGAGTATCAACTTTAATTCCATCACCAGAAACAATGTGGCCCAAGAATGCCACAGACTCAAGCCAAAACTCACACTTAGAGAACTTGCCATACAACTCCTTATCTTTCAAAGTCTGAAGAACTATTCTGAGATGGCTAGCATGATCCTCTTCATTCTTTGAATATATTAGTATCTAAATAATGTTTGAAGACTCTATTCATAAGGTCCATGAACGCCTGCTGGTGCATTAGTTAAACCGAACGACATGACTAAAAACTCATAATGACCATAACGGGTCCTAAATGTTGTCTTTGGAATGTCACATTCCCATACTTTCAACTTATGGTAACCTGATCTGAGGTCAATTTTCGAGAAATAGAAAGCACTCTGAAGCTGATCAAAAAGATCATCAATCCTCGGAAGAGGATACTTATTCTTGATGATAACCTTGTTCAACTGGCGGTAATCTATACACATCCTAAAGGAACCATATTTCTTTCTCACAAACAAGACCAAAGCGCCCAAAGGTGAGACACTTGGTCGAATGAAGCCCTTATCTAATAGATCTTTTAACTGCTCTTTCAATTCTACTGGTGCCATTATGTATGGCGGAATAGTGAGAAGACGAGTATCTAGAATGATGTCTATGCCAAAGTCTATTTCTCTCTCAGAAAGGACTCCGGGTAGATCATCAGGGAAGACTTTTGGAAACTCTTTTACTATAGGAACTGACTGAATGGGAGGTACCTCAACACTTGAGTCATTAACTCGGACTAAGTAATAGATACAACCCTTCTAAGCTAACTTTCTCGCCTTAAGGTACGAAATTAAACGACCCTTAAGCACTGCTGAACTACTACTGCACTCTATGACTGGCTCATTAGGAATCTGAAACTTGACAACTCGAGTTCTACAATCTATTGATGCATAACAGGCATGAAGCCAGTCCAACCTAGAATGACATCGAAATCGACCATATCTAACTCAACTATATCAACAATGGTGTCTTTGTGATTGATGGAAATGACACAATCACGATAAACTCGCTTAGCTAGAATAGACTCCCCAATAGGTGTAGAAACACAGAAGGGTTCACAAAGTTTATCAGGAATAACTTCAAACTTATTTGCAACAAAAGAGGTTACAAAAGATAAACTTGCTCCTGGGTCTATCAAAGCATAAACATCAAATGTAAAGACTTTGATCATACCAGTAACAACATCTGGAGAATTATCTTGCTCTTGACGACTGGTGATTGCATAAAGACGGTTTGTTCCTCCGCCAGTACCTGAAGTAGCTGCTCTAGGTGCAGCTCTGTCAGGGGGAGCAACTGATGAAGATTGGGCCCTATTGCCCTAATTTCCACTACCTTTCCTATTCTTTGGGCACTCTTTCAAGAAGTGACCCTCTTGTCCACACTTGAAGCAACCTGTCTGGCCCTCACGACACTTACCTGGATGGGTTCTACCATACTTAGCACATGCAGGAGCCCAATTACCTCCTTGTGCCACACTACCCTGAGATTGTGCAGGTCTAGATCTGAAGTTCTGTGAATTCTGACCATTATACTCGACTTTGTTTCTGGGTGCAGGTGCACTAGAAGATGATGGAGCAGGTCCCTTTTGTCTTTGCTGAAAGGACGAACATTTCACATTACCTTTCTGATACTCGGACTCACTTCCTGTCTTAGCTTTCTTATTTCTGAACTCTTCCCTGTCCCTCAGCTTCTCTTCATCAACCTGCTGCACATAAACCATCAACATTAATACATGTCCCCGATAAGCATTGCATCCCTTTCTCCTTACTCGACGGACGAGACAACCCAGCAACAAACAAGCTCATTCTACTCCTCATGTCCTTAACCATCTCTGGAGCATAACGGGATAGTTGGGTGAACTTCAACCCATATTCATGAACCGTTAGAGAATCCTGCTTAAGTGTGAGGAACTCACGTACCTTGGCCTCTTTCAGTTCTCGGGGAAAGAAACACCCCAATAAAACCTCTTCAAAACATGTCCAACTCGTATGTGGTGCATCCTCAGCTCTACCCCCTTTCCAATGATCAAACCAAGTCCTAGAAACATTCTTCAGTTGATATGCAGCTAGTTCAAAACACTCAGTATCTGCCACATGCATCACATCAAATACCTTCTTCAGCTCCTCAATAAAGTTCTCTGGATCCTCAGTAGGGCTCGAACCCGTGAAACTTGGAGGGTTCATCCTCAAGAACTCATGAATCCTTGAAGTGTCAACCTCTTCTTGTCGAGCTCCTCTCTGTTGCCCGGCTAGGTTGGTCACAACTTGACTCAACATCCGGATAGTCTTACGGTACTCAGCATTGGTGACTTCGCCTTGAGGTTGCACCTCAGGTGCATTTGGTAACTCTTGCTCCTCAATATTATGCCTAGCAGGACGACCTCTGACAGCTCTTCGTGGAGGCATGATTATCTGAAAACATGCATAAGCATGAATTAGAAGAAAGATTTTTTGAGATAATACTCTAACGCAATTGAAAGAAGTAGGGAATTTCCTAAATGTTGAAGCCTCCTAATTATAGATGTGGCGAGCTTCACTCCGATAACTAGGACACTACAGACACGTCTTAATAGACTCCCTAGGACCCTTGAACTCTGGACTCTGATACCAAATTTGTCACGCCTCGAGTCTACACCGTACAAGGGACTGGCACTCGAGAACCATTGTTGGACCCAAGCGAACCCTTGGTCTGGCTTATTTAACTCAGCGGAAAGCATGATTACAATTATCAAATGAAATTACTCAAATAGCTTAATAGTATAACTTAGAATGTTAGAAGAATTAAACATTCAACTTAGCCAAAATGGCAACCAAAGTCTTAACAAAATATAAATGACTAAAGAACTATTAACTGACTATCTATGAAGCCTTTAAAACAACTGAGAGGGATGTTGGGATAAACCCCACAACATCCTAATGAACAAAACTAGAAAGCAAATAAAGGAGTCCTCCGGATGCAAGGAGCCTCACCACAAACTCGGAGTGCTCAAGCTGGATCAACGAGGCGCTGGTTGCTGATCCTGGTTTTATGTGTCTGCATCATAAGATGATGCAGGCCAACTGACATCAGTACATTGAATGTACGAGTATGCGAGTTGGAATGCTAAACAATACATAGGCTTGAAAAGATTCTGAAAGAAACACTTACCTTGGCTCTTCGCAACTCATGAATAACTTTAACTCAGAATAAAGCAATGAACACATGCAATATATGAAAAATCTTTTTAAAACAGTAAAAGCAACTTAGTTCGTTAAAGGAAATGCAGTAACAAACTCAACTTTACTCATATAATAAAATAATATAGTTTATGTGGGAGATTCTCTAACCGACAACCACCACTATGAGCCTAAGAGGTGATACAGCGTCTTGCCCATGCTCCCAAAACTGTCCTATACTTTGTCGTCATATAGAACGCTTAACATAGTGGATCCACTAGTAACTTATGTGATCATCAAAAAAGTATGACCCATTAAAACCTATGATGGCTAGATGGTTTATGGAGAGTTGAGTTAATATGAATTTGCATCCCCATATCGGTGCTCAATACTACTCCTAAAATATACTTAGCTCATATGTTTTAAAACAACTTCTTTCTTTGGTTTGAGATAATTACTCAAAACTTTGCTTAAAAGTTCTTCTTGGAATCGATGTTCCCTTTTCTTGTTCAAATATGAAAATATTTATAAACTCTTTAGGAATATTTAGTTCCCTAATAGATTTTTGAAAAATGAACTCAACTCTATACTCTTTGCTTAACTTGAAACTTAAGTCTTAAAACAAAGTTATAGCATTTGTAAAAGACCCTTGTAAACTTTGACGACTTCACTTAACTTGACACTTAACTTCACTTGAATTGACTCTTAAATTTCCTTGAATTGAATTATGGATTCAAGGATTATTATTTGTGATAGGAAAGGTTTCTTGATGTTTAGGAATGATTTCGAATAGCTAAACTTGAGAAAAGTTACAAAATCACCATCTTGAAACAAGTCCGCGACGTGGAGGTATTCCTAAATAATTATTTGCGAAATTAAATTTTTAGACAATGGACTCCGCGTCCTCTCCGCGACGCGGAGCAGATTTTTGTTCATTGGGGGAACAAGTCCGCGATGCGGACTTGTTTTATGAATCTTACTCGACTTATTCCTTCTTCGTATTTCAGCCTCAAACCACCTAAATTCGATTATCTTCCACAAATTCATTTTAAATCATGAAGCCCAGCATTTATACTCAGAGCAATCCTAAACTCAAAGTAAGGATCTCATAAACTTCTCAATTCGTTCTAATTCGCTAACAACATTCGAATTCAAGAATATTTGTCAAGAACATCAATTTTCTAACTCATTTAGGACGAATCGCACTAAATTAAACATGTTTGGCGCGTGGGTGAATCAACCCAACGCTATGAGAGATTCACATACCTCATAGGATCAATTCCTTAGCGAATCCACAACCAAAATCAATCGTTCTTGGCGAATCTTGGTTTTCCTCTTCTCCTTTCTCTTGCGTTCTTTCTCCAAAAGACCTCACTCTATTTCTCAAAAGCGTAAACTGAACTAACTCAGTTTTGACCCCACTTAATTTACTAGAAAGGATCTAAATAATTCGGGTAAGGAAAAGACCAAACTACCCTTCAAAAATCCGGATTGGACATTTCCTAATCCAACAGCCCAACTTCCGAAAGGCATAACTTACTCATACGATATCGAAATCGCGCAAACTCAGCGGCGTTGGAAAGATCATTCCAAGAGATTTCCAACCATATCTGGAACTACACCTAACTCATCCCAAGCTATGAGTTATGGTCGTTTGAAGTTGATCAAAACCTCACTTTAACTTACTTAAAACTTTCAAGATTTCCTTACACTTTCCAAAAATGACTATTTCCAGATTTTACACTTATTTTTTAGTTATTTCAAATTGCGAGATGTTACAATATCTCCCCCTTGGGAACATTCGTCCTCGAATGAGATTACCCTTAATAGGCTAAGGGTGGCAACATCAAGCTCAACCATCCCAAAAGTAAATGCAAACAAACAATATGCTCACTCATAATTTAAAGAGCACTAAGAAGAAAATTAGTACCTTGATATGCACTTTCTTCAGATTCAAAGAGATGTGGATCTCGTATTCATATCCTCTTTAGCTCCCCAAGTAGCTTCTTCAACAAATTGGTTCCTCCAGAGGACCTTGACTGATGCTACCTCTTTTGTTCTCAATTTGCAAACTTGACGATCTAGAATCTGGACAGGGATCTCCTCATAGGATAAGTTATCCTTGATCCCAATATTTTCAATTGGTATGATCAATGAAGGATCGCCCATGCACTTCTTCAACATGAAGATGTAAAATACCGGATGAACCGCTACTAACTCCTGTGGTAGCTCCAACTCATAAGATACATTGTCAATCCCCTTGTCTGTGCGATAAGGTCTAATATACCGAGGACTAATCTTCCCCTTCTTACCAAACCACATAACACCCTTCATGGGTGAAACCATCAATTATACCCAATCATCTACTTCAAACTCTAACACCCTTCTCCTAACATCAATGTAGGATTTTTGACGACTCTGTGCCGTTTTCAACCCTTCTTGAATCACTTTCACCTTCTCCAAAGCTTGGTGAACTAAATCTAGGCCTATCAACCCTGCTTCACCAACTTCAAACCATCAAATAGGATATTTGCATCTCCTCCCATAAAGAGCTTCGTGTGGAGCCATTCGGATGCTAGCGTGGTAACTGTTGTTGTAAGCAAACTCAATGAGAGGTAGGTGATCATCCCAATTCCCTTTGAAATCAATCACACAAGCCCTCAACATATCTTCTAATGTTTGAATAGTGTGCTCTGCTTAACCATTTGTTTGAGAATGAAAGGCAGTACTTAATTTCACCTTTAAACCCAAGCCTTTCTGAAAAGATTTCTAGAATTGTGCAGTAAATTATGCACCTCTATCTGAAATATTAGAGACTGGGACTCCATGAAGTCTTACCACCTCTTGCATATATGGTTGGCATAATCTTCTGCTGAATGGGTAGTCTTTACCGGTAGAAAATAGGTTGATTTTGTCATTTTGTCGACAATCACCCAAGTAGAATCATGTTTCCTGCGAGACCTTGGTAAACCTGTAATGAAGTCCATATTAATCATCTCCCACTTCCATTCTAGAAGTTCTATATTCTGCGCCAAATCGTCGGGCCCTTGGTGCTCAACATTCAATTGTTGGCAATTTGGACACTTAGCGACAAATTCAGCAATTCCCTTCTTCATGCCATTCCACCAATAAACCTCTCTCAAGTCACGATACATATTTGTGGAACCCAGATGAATGGAATATCTGGAGCTATGAGCTTTTTCCATGATCCTCTCTTGGAGTCCATCCACCATAGGTACACACAGTCTACCTTGATATCTCAAAACACTATCTCCCCCTTGTTCAAAAGCTAATACTTCTTGCTTAAGAACATTTGACTTCAATTCAAGCAGATTAGGGTCTTGGTCTTGCTTCTCTTTCACTTCTGACACTAATGATGACTCGGCCGCATTCGTCACCACTATTCCTCCTTTAGTGGAATCCATAAGTCTGACTCCCAGGCATACCAGTCTATGCACATCTTTTGCTAACTCTCTCTTTCCTTCTTCAACATAGGAGATTCTACCCATAGACAACCTGCTCAAGGAATCAGCAACAACATTAGCCTTACATGTGTGGTAAAGAATACTCATGTCTTAGTCCTTGAGTAACTCTAGCCACCTTCTCTGTCTAAGATTGAGCTCTTTTTGAGTGGACACATATTGAAGGCTCTTTTGATTGGTGAACACATCCACATGAACACCATACAAATAATGGTGCCATATCTTCAAAGCGAAAACTACAGCAGTTAACTCTAGATCATGGGTTGGATAATTCTTCTCATGAACTTTCAACTGTCTTGAGGCATATCCCATAACTTTGACATACTGCTTTAAAACACAACCCAGACCAACTCTAGATGCATCACAACACAAGACAAAACCTTGAGTACCTTCTTGTAAGGTCAAAACTGGGGCAGTAGTCAACCTCTTCTTCAATTCCTGAAAGCTTTTCTCACAAGCTTCAGACCATTGAAATTTAATTGTCTTCTGAGTCAACCTGGTCAAAGGGGACGAAATAGAGGAGAACCCCTCTACAAACCTTTTATAATAGCTAGCAAAACCCAAGAAACTCCTAATATCAGTTGGAGATGTGGGCCTAGGCCAATTCTGCACTGCCTCAATTTTCTGAGTATTAACTTTAATTTCATCACCAGAAACAATATGGCCCAAGAATCCACAGACTCAAGCCAAAACTCACACTTAGAGAACTTGCCATACAACTCCTTATCTTTCAAAGTCTGAAGAACTATTCTGAGATGGATAGCATGATCCTCTTCATTCCTTTAATAGATTACTATGTCATCAATGAAGACGATAATAAACATATCTAAATAATGTTTGAAGACTCTATTCGTAAGGTCCATGAACGTTGTTGGTGCATTAGTTAAACCAAATGACATGACTAAAAACTCATAATGACCATAACGGGTCTTGAATGTTGTTTTTGGAATGTCACATTCCCTTACTTTCAACTGATGGTAACCAGATCTGAGCTCAATTTTCGAGAAATAGGAAGCACTCTGAAGCTGATCGAAAAGATCATCAATCCTCGAAAGAGGATACTTATTCTTGATGATAACCTTGTTCAACTGGCGGTAATCTATACACATCCTAAAGGAACCATATTTCTTTCTCACAAACAAGACCAAAGCGCCCAAAGGTGAGACACTTGGTTGAATGAAGCCCTTATCTAATAGATCTTTTAACTGCTCTTTCAATTCTACTGGTGCCATTATGTATGGCGGAATAGTGAGAAGACGAGTATCTAGAATGATGTCTATGCCAAAGTCTATTTCTCTCTCAGAAAGGACTCCGGGTAGATCATCAGGGAAGACTTTTGGAAACTCTTTTACTATAGGAACTGACTGAATGGAAGGTACCTCAACACCTGAGTCATTAACTCGGACTAAGTGATAGATACAACCCTTCGAAACTAACTTTCTCGCCTTAAGGTACGTAATGAATCGACCCTAAGGCACTGCTGAACTACTACTCCACTCTATGACTGGCTCATTAGGAATCTGAAACTTGACAACTCGAGTTCTACAATCTATTGATGCATAACAGGCATGCAGCCAGTCCATACGTAGAAGGACATCGAAATCGACCATGTCTAATTCAACTAAATCAACAATGGTGTCTTTATGATTGATGGAAATGACACAATCACGATAAACTTGCTCAGCTAAAATAGACTCCCCAACAGTTGTAGAAACGCAGAATGGTTCACAAAGTTTATCAGGAATAACTTCAAACTTATTTGCAACATAAGGGGTTACAAAAGATAAACTTGCTCCTGGGTCTAGCCAAGCATAAACATCAAAAGTAAAGACTTTTATCATACTAGTAATAACATCTTGAGAGTTCTTATGTTTATCGTGACCAAGGACACTATCCTACGGTATGAGTGTCTACGATCGTCGATAATATAGTAACCCAACCAAGGGTTGGGGTCGTGTCCCAAGGGAGCGGTTTTGAGAATTTGTTAGAAAAATAAAATTACATTTTAACTAGTCGTAGCTAAAGATATTAACGAACAAAAACATAGTAAATTAAAAGGGGAGACAAAAGTGTCAAATATCAAATGGGGGTTTTGTAACAAATACTAAAACAACAAAATAAAAAAGAAAATTAAGTATGTGAAAAGGTTCTTGGGATGTGACCGCAATACCAGTTGAGATAAATCGTTGGGTACATGCTTTCAATAGGAAATTTGCAAGACAATAGTGACTAGGCTAAGCTTTAAATGGAAATAAGTTCCCTCTCGGGAAACTTACCCCGTTTCAAATGTGTTCCTCTAGAATACCCATTTGCCGCATAAAGACCAGCCTACACCTTAGCCCACTCACTCTCTCGAGCTGAGTGTTAGGATATGGGACTAGGGCTCACCCTCTTGGGCTGAACCTCAAGTCGACCGACTCCTTAGGCCATCAGTCTAGTGGTTTTGGTTTCGCGACCACCCTCTAAGGCAAGCTGAAAACACATGGGTAGCTTTGTATTTGAAACTACAAACCCTTTAGATTAAACCACAACCACTAGGTTAAATCACCATTAACATATTCTAACGTATCAGCAAGCAAGACCCAACAAGAATATCAACCCATATTTGCTAAATCACACCCCTAGAATGAAGGTTTTTAGCCACACCTCAAGAAATAAGAAATTATACCTAACATGATAAAGAAATATTAAACCTTGAATTAAGCTATGGAAAAAGAAATAAAGAAGACCCACTTTCAACTTGGGAAAGATGAACTCATTTCTTCTAGTTTCCTCAAAACCCTCTCCAAACTTGAGAGAAAAATACAGAAAAATATTATAGACTAATAATAATTTTTACTCTAAAATGTTCCACACTAAGACTACAACTCTAACTAGTATTTATAGTTTTCACAGATTGTGCTGCGGCGGATCGTTCGGCGACATTAGTCAAGATCGCCGATGAACTCGGCGATCCGCCCTTTAATCAGCTCATCACCTTCAGTGTCTTGCCTTCAACATCCTCGTATTCTGGATCATTGGGCGGTACAGTGCTGCTTTGCAAAATTAATCGGTGACTCGCCGACTGCTCTTTTCCTCGCCTTTCGATCCACTTCCTTCAAGGTTTCGCGTACTGGAACAAACGGTAGTGCATATCAATTCGGCGACTCGCCAAGATGGACTTGGCTATCCGAAGACTTTCATTTCTTATTCTTTTCAGCCCCTTTTTGCTCTGTTTTGCGCCTAAGTGTCTATGCTTCCAGTAAAACTTCAAATACCTGAAACTTAAACATTTTAATCAGGTATTGAGATAAAACAAGCATTTGAGGACACTATTTCTATTAAAATAAAGCCCTAAATGAGTCCAATTTGTTGACTCATCAACACCCCCAACTTAAACTTTTGCTTGTACTCAAGCAAACTCAAGTTCAGCAGTTCAAATAGGGTGCCTCAAATAGTGCTACACAAGACTAAATCATGAATGCACCCAAGAAGTCTCAATTTACTTATGCGAGGATCACTTGTGTACTCAAGGATTCGTGTACTCAAATATTCAAATTGTGACACACCATTTCCAAAGATTCTCATGCTCGCAATACTTATTACATGTGCAAGTTCAAGCTCAACAAAAGTATCTAAATGCCCTCACGTAAAGAATGATTCCATATTCACACACAGATATGAGTCAATTTAAGATCAAGAATCAGTTACAATGCTCACACTAAAAAAATAGGAACACAATGCATGTTTTCACCCATAGCTTTGCCCATATTTTCCAATTGACTTTCGATCCAGCTTACTGAAGATCAAAAAGGTCTTTCTAAGGCTTGTAATGGGGCTGAGTACAAAGATATGGTCATTTAGGCTCAGTGACTTTTTCCTCATGAGTTGTGGCATTCTCAAGGTGTTCCCTTCTTTTCCTTTATCAATTCTTTTTCTAGTACTTCTAAGCCACCCTTTTTTGTTTTATTCTCCTCCATGGATTGCTTGAAACCTGATACTCTTCGTACTTTATTTCACATTTCATTTTTTTTAATATTTGAATAGAAGGGCTTCCATTTTTATGCAATGCCATGGGTTAATGGGGGCTTTTCTTGCACTTCTTGACTTCTCATTTTCCCTTTCACCACACCCCCAACTTAGGCTTTTGGCCTAAGTTGGCTATTCGCTAAACCACAACTCAAGAGGATTGTAGGTAGTGGTTTAAGTAAGGTCTAGGGTTCATCAAGGTTCTTCCAAAGAAAGGTAAGGCTCAAAGGGTGTTCAAAAGAGTTTCACACGCTCACAAGTAGGCCACAAAAAGAGGTATATGTTAAATTGGTTCACACTCTTCAAAAGTTGCCTAAAATCATCTCAATAGGACAGCTTTCTAAATCAATCAGACTAATGGGGAAAATTCTAGGTTTATTCATGCATGGTTCACAGTAAGCTAATCACACAAGGCATCAATACTTCAGTCAAACAAGAGTAAACACGTTTGCTAGTGTGCAACGGTCCTCACAAGAAAATCAATTTAATAAATGGCTAGTCACAATGAGATGCAAAGAGTGAACATATTATCTATGTAACTTCATTTGGCCTCGTCGTAGCCATGCATTCATGTTTGTTCAATTGAGAGCACTATTCAAGTCATCGATATTGATTGAAACCGAGACTTAATTTTTTGCAAAAGAACAACCACTTTCAACACAAGAGGTGGCAAAAAATTTTCGAAAGGATCAAAATTATTTTGCAAGTAAAACAACAGGAGCCATAAGCTTAAACATCCACAAAAAAGCAGTATTTAAAACACAAATTTAAGCAGACGACCCAAATTTATACAGAACAAAACTTGAATGTCAACACAAAAGGTGTAGGCCTCACTCCACCACAAATAAAAAGCGTTTGTCCTCAAATGCAAATAAACATAGAATTCGAAAGGCAAAATAAAGAAATACAAAGAGGGAGGTAAAGAGGTTATCCTGGCTACTTGATCGACTCATATGTCTGGGCTTCAGTGCTGGGAGTAACCTCCAAAAGTACCGGCCCTACTGAATCCCCTAGCTGGAGCTTTGGCCAAGAAAGCCTGCACAGCAGTATCTATCATGATTTCCTCAGTCTCTGCTTCTGCTCCAGAATCTTCTGTCTGCTCTGCTCTGCTTTATCCCCATATCCAGTAGTAGTCTGAGGCCTCTCAGGCATGGCTGGAATTTCCATTATCCCAAAGACCATGGACACATCAGTGGCCTTCAAGTGATTCACATTTTCTCTCAGCTCAGTAATGGCAGCTTTTAAAAATCTTATCTCACTAGTGGACTGTGAGATAAGATTTGTGCTCACACACCGCTATCCTGGCTGCTAGGGCTTCAATGGTAGTGTTCAAGGGTATCACAGCATCAGTTGGGGCTGTCTGGATCATGCCTGGAGTATTAGCTTCTAAACAAGCATCCCGATGATCGGTAGAAAGTGCCATTTGTCCCATCCGGAATAGGGAAGCGTGGGTGAGTGGGGGCCTGGAAATAGCAGCAGAGGAACCTGGACTGTCAGTGGAAGTAGTTGTGGTATTGGATATACCTGAAGGTCCAAGAGCTGGAGTGAGCAGAAGTGCTTCTGTAGGTGTAGATCCAGTGGTCGCCACTTTAGTCTGCTTCTTTTCTGCTTGATCCTTAAAATATTCGTCTTCGATCTTTCGGATATTGATTGAGGTTGTGGGCATCACTTCTACATTCTTCTTGGCATCCAGAGGTACTCGGGCATTTCTACACAATGCAGTAATTAATACCGGAAAAGAGGGAGATGTAAGGCTTGGCTTGGCACACATATGGATTTTGGAAGTAATAATTGTTCCCAGATTTATCCTTGTTTTCTCTATGATGCACCCAAGACATGCTGCTTTAGTGAGGCGCAGAATTGATTCATTCTGTGATGGCATAATGGAGCTACTGATAAACCCAAACCAGTATCTTGCAGCTACGTTCAGATCTTTCTTTTCGATTGGGATTCCTTCTGCTAGCCATTTCAGAGTATTGTTAACTGAGATTAGCGGAGCCAACCACTGTTTCATCGCATCTAGTTGCTTTGTTCTAATCAAGTGCTGATAGTGATCATTGATCTTATTGGACATACCTAAGGCTATGTTGATAGCCTCACTGTCACAAGCTACCTTTCTTCCTCTTACCACCACATAGTCAACTGCTTTGAAAGACGCGATTAGTCTTTTCCGCTGAGGTACCAATGCACTGTATGCACTATAAAACTCTCTAACCCAGCTTGGCATATAAGAATCACGTGGTTTGTGAAAACTTAAAATTTGTGATATTTCAGGCACTCCATTATCTCAGGATACCTATCGATCACCCCATTTATGGACAGCCATTTTTCTTTAATGATCATTCTTAGTCCATCAGACTTTAATCTATTCGATGATCTAGGCGGGGGGATTGTACTGGAGGTGTCAATATTATTGCATGTTTTGGAGCTGGAGGAGTCTGAGCAGTGGATCGAGGAATTCTAATCTACGATGGGTCACTAAGTTGTTTGGACCGTAGCTCATTCCTCCGTTCCTCTATCAGTTCGTCTTCATCTGAACTCATACTCTCATTATCGTATGTTGTTGGGTCATTGGTGTAAAAATCCATGCTATCAGAGCTTGCATCTGATAGCTCAACAATTTTGTCCTTGCCCTTACCTTTTCTGTTCGTACTAGAAATTTTCGCAACATTGCTTTTGGATGCGGCTGTATCATCGTTGATTGTTATCCTTTTTTTCTTGCTTTGAGTTGGCTTGTTGCTTCTTGTAACTTTGGATCTGGTCATGTCTACAATCAATAAGGAGTAAGTTAGAAATAAGTAACTCGGTGGTGCAAACCTTTAGTGGCAGACAGATGCGCCAAACTCATCGGCAAATCACCAAATCTCTTTGGCGAGTCGGGTCGAGCTCTCCTATGATTTTGCCCTAATAGCTTTCAGTAGTCGGCGATGAGAAAGTTACATTCGCGAATCGCTGACTACTATCGGCGATCAAAGGTTCGCTCGCTAAAAGTTACAGTGCAATGAAGATTCATTCAGGAGTGCAAACAGAGGGCGATCAAAGCCACTTTAGGCGAGCCGCCTAGTTGTTTGCCGAACCCGACCCAGTTCGCTAAACAACATAACGTGCCTTCCTTCAATTCAAATTCGACCTCGCAAATTCCCAAAATACAATTAACAGTTGCAATAGTGAAATTAAATTAAGACCCATGACATTCATCCACCCAAAGCTTAAATCATTTCATGCATAGGCAAAGAGGGATTTCAAAAAAAATTGAGATCAATTAGGCACGATTCTCAGATCGAGTCTGGCATTTAGACAAGATAGGTTTCAGAGAGAGGCCTAGCACATATCAACCCAACCAGTTTTAATTTAATAAGAGAACAAAATTTCAGTAGTTTCGAGATTTGGGAGAAACCAACCTTTGATGTTGCTTGAACTATGCTGAGATGCTAGGAAGCAATGTAATCCCACGCTTTAGCACTAATCGACAACTAAAATACCATAAGTGTAGAGATAATGAAGATTACTTATTAGGTGTGGTTTTTCTACAGTAGAAATTGAGTGGAAAATGAACATTTTTCCATTTATTTTTTTTAAACTATTGGACTTTAAAAACTGTCTAGTTGTTGCTCATTCGGCGATATTAGTTTGTACCGCTGAATGATTCAGCGATACGCCAAGTGATTTTCCTCGCCGCCGATTGTTACAGACTGTAGCTTGGATCTTGAGTCTATCGGCAGTCTAGATCAAAGTCGCTGAATAGTTTGGTGATTCACCGAATGGGACTACCAATTACCAATCCACATTTTTCATTCATTCTCCACGTTCTCTCCTACAAAATTAATACACCATTATTTCTAGAATAAAACTAAAGCTCGTAAAGGTTTTGGGTTGCCTCCCAAACAACGCCTTAGTTAATGTCATGGCACAACACAAGTCAATGCTTAAATTGGATTTTTGGGGTTGCAAATAGTGCATCTAGATGATCCCACTTGTTCAGGCGGATGAGGTTGAGGAAGCACATGACTTAGGAGAGTTTTGATTAGCTGGATAGATCTAGAGTGGGAGTTGTTCATCTAATTTAGCACTTCTACACTTTGTCTAATCTTCTCTAGCACTCTATCTTACTTATTTAGCTTATGAAGAATGATTAATAGCATATCATCGATACGCTTATTTTCACTGTCCATAGATCCTCTTTGCTCAGTCTGTGGTCTACATTTGCTTTGATCTGTGGACACCATCTCCAGTTCCTCGATCTTGTGCGTCAATTTATCCATCAGACTTAGCAAAATAATCAATTGTTGGTCCTTCTTAGTGTCCTTGTTGATTTTAGCTGCAAGGTCAAGGAATTTGGTTACGATCTCATAGGGGTATTTTTCACCGCCACTTGTCATAAGTTGGTTCATTATTTCTCTGTTTCTAGGATTTAGACCCTGTATAAACATTCCAGTATAGCTACATCGGGGATTTCATGAGTTGTACATTGCATTTATAGTGTTTTAAACCTCAGCCAGCACTCATGAAAGGTTTCTCGTTCTAGATGCTTGAAATTCAGGATGAGATCCCTGAACCTCATCACCTCTACTGGAAGGTGCTCCATTGGTCCACCATCATCATCATGTATACTCATTTTCCTGCCTCAACACGTAAACAACTAAACAAAAGTAAGAATTAGGTAAGTAAACTACTACTACTAAGAACAACAATTCTATTAAACTAAAAATTCTCAAATAATACCACTCCCCGACAGCGGCACTATTTTGATGCTTATCGTGACCAACGACACTATCCTACGGTATGAGTTTCTATGATCGTCGATAAAACAGTAACTCAACCAAGGGTTGGTGTCGTGTCCCAAGGGAGCGGTTTTGAGAATTGATAGAAAAATAAAATTGCATTCTAACTAGTCGTAGCTAAAGCTATTAACAAACAAAAACATAGTAAATTAAAGGGGGAGACACGAAAGTGTCAAATATCAAATGGGGGTTTTGTAACAAGTACTAAAACAGCAAAATAAACAAGAAAATAAAGTATGGGAAAAGGTTCTTGGGATGTGACCGCAATACAAGTTGAGATAAATCATTGGGTACATGCTTTCAATAGGAAATTTGCAAGACAATAGTGACTAGGCTAAGCTTTAAATGAAAATAAGTTCCCTCTCGGGAAACTTACCCCGTTTCAAATGCGTTCCTCTCGGACACCCATTTGCCGCATGAAGACCAGCCTACGACTTACCCCACTCACTTTCTCGAGCTAAGTGTTAGGATATGGGACTAGGGCTCACCCTCTCGAGTTGAACCTGATGTCGACCCACTCCTTAGGTCATCAGTCTAGTGGTTTTGGTTTAACGACCTCCCTCTACGGCAAGTCGAAAACATATGGGTGGCTTTGTATTTGCAACTACAAACCCTTAAGATTAAACCACAACCACTGGGTGAAATCACCATTAACATACATCTAACCTATCAGCAAGCAAGACCCAACAAGAATATCAACCCATATTTGCTAAATCACACCCCTAGAATGGGGGTTTTCAGCCACACATCAAGAAATAAGAAATTATACCTAACATGATAAATAAGTCAACTGGTATAAGAAATTAAACCTTGAATTACGCTACAGAAGAAGAAATAAAGAAGACCCACTTCCAACTTGGGGAAGATGAACTCCTTTCTTCCAGTCTCTACAAAACCCTCTCCAAACTTGAGAGAAAAATACAGAAAAATACTATAGACTAATAAAAAATTTTACTCTAAAATGTTCCACACTAAGACTACAACTCTAACTAGTATTTATAGTTTTCACAGATTGTGTTGCGGTGGATCGTTCGGTGACATTAGGCGAGATCGCCGATGAACTTGGTGATCCGCCCTTTAATCAGCTCATCGCCTTCAATGTCTTGCCTTCAACATCCTCATATTTTGGATCATTGGGTGGTACAGTGCTGCTTCGTGGAATTAATCGGCGACTCGCCGACTACTCCTTTCCTCGCCTTTCGATCCACTTCCTTCAAGGATTTGCATACTGGAACAAAGGGCGGTGCATGTCAATTCGGCGACTCGCCAAGTTGGAGTTGGCGATCCGCAGACTTTCATTTCTTGTTCTTTTCAGACCCTTTTTGCTCCGTTTTGCGCCTAAGTGTCCATGCTTCCAGAAAAACTTCAAATACCTGAAACTTAAGCATTTTAAGCAGGTATTAAGATAAAACAAGCATTCGAGGACACTATTTCTATTAAAATAAAGCCCTAAATGAGTCCAATTTGTGGACTCATCAAGTTCTCTTGCTCTTGACGACTGCTGATTGCATAAAGACGGTTTGTTCCTTCGCCAGTACCTGAAGTAGTTCCTCTAGGTGCAGCTCTGTCTGGGGGAGCAACTGGTGAAGATTGGGCCCTTTTGCCCTACCACTACCTTGCCTGTTCTTTGGGCACTCTTTCAAGAAGTGACCCTCTTGTCGACACTTGAAGCAACCTGTCTGGCCCTCACGACACTTACCTGGGTGGGTTCTACCACACTTAACACATGCATGAGCCCAATTACCTCCTTGTGCCACACTACCCTAAGACTGTGCAGGTCTAGCTCTGAAGTTTTGTGAATTCGGACAATTATACTCGACTCTGTTTCTGGGTGCAGGTACACTAGCAGATGATGGAGCAGGTCCCTTTTGTCTTTGCTGAAAGTTTGAACGGTTCACATTACCTTTCTGATGCCTGGACTCATTTTCTGTCTTAGCTTTCTTATTTATGAACTCTTCCCTGTCCCTCAGCTTCTCTTTCTCAACCTGCTGCACATAAACCATCAACCTTGATATGTCCATGTCCCCGATAAGCATTACAGCCCTTCCTTCCTTACTCGACGGACGAGACAACCCAGCAACAAACAATCTCATTCTACTCATTATGTCCTTAACCATCTCCGAAGCATAACGGGATAGTTGGGTGAACTTCAACCCATATTCATGAACACTTAGAGAATCCTGCTTAAGTGTGAGGAACTCACGTACCTTGGCCTCTTTCAGTTCTCGGTGAAAGAAACACCCCAAGAAAACCTCTTCAAAACATGCCCAACTCGCAGGTGGTGCATCATCAGCTCTACGCCCTTTCCAGTGATCAAACCAAGTCCTAGCAACATTCTTCAGTTGATATGTAGCTATTTCAACTCGCTCAGTATCTGCCACATGCATCACATCAAATACCTTCTCCAGTTCCTCAATAAAGTTCTATGGATCCTTAGTTGGCCTCTTCTTGTCGAGCTCCTCTCTGCTGCCCGGCTTGGTTGGTCACAACTTGACTCAACATCCGGATAGACTCACGGTACTCAGCATTCGTGACTTCGGCTTGAGGTTGCACCTCAGGTTCATTTGGTAACTCTTGCCCCTCAACATTACGCCTAGCAGGAGGACCTCTAATAGCTCTTCGTGGATGCATGATTTTCTCAAAAAGATGCGCAAGCACAAATTGGAAGAAAGATTTATAGAGATAAAACAATAACGCACAAAATGAGTATGAAAGAAGTGAGGAATTTCCTAAATGTTACAACCTCCTAATTATAGATGTTGCGCACTTCACATCGATAACTATGACTATACTGACACGACTTCATAGACTTCTTAGGACTCTTGAACTCTGGGCTCTGATACCAAGTTTGTCACACCTCGAGTCAACACCCTAGGCGGGACTGGCACTCGAGAACCATTACTGGCCCCAAGCAAACCCTTGGCATGGTTTATTTAACACAGCGGAAGACTCTAAGCATGATTAAAATTATCAAATGAACTTACTCAAATAGCTTAATAGTATAACTTAGAATGTTAGAAAAATTAAACATTCAACTTAGCCAAAATGGCAACCTAAGTCTTAACATAATATAAAATGAGAAGACTAAAGAACTATTAACTGACTGTCTATGAAGCCTCTAAAACAACTGAGAGGGATGTTGGGAGAAACCCCACAACATCCTAATGAACTAAACTAGAAAGTAAATAACGAAGTCCTCCGGATGCAAGGATGCTCACCACAGACTCGGAGTGCTCAAGCTGGATCAACGAGGCGTTGGATGTTGATCCTGGTTACCTGTGTCTGCATCATAAAATGATGCAGGCCAACTGGCATCAATACATTGAATGTACGTGTATGCGAGTTGGAATGTTAAACAATACATAGGCTTGAAAAGATTCTGAAAGAAACACTTACCTTGGCTCTTCTCAACTCATGAATAACTTTAACACAGAATAAAGAAATGAACACATGCAATATATGAAAAAGCTTTATAAAACAGTAACAGCAACTTAGTTCGTTAAAGGAAATACAGTAACAAACTCAACTTTACTCATATAATAAAATAATATAGTTTATGTGGGAGATTCTCTAACCAATAACCACCACTATGAGCTTAAGTGGTGATACAGCGTCTTGCCCACGGTGCCAGAACTGTCCTATATTTTGTCGTCATATAGAACGCTTAACTTAGTGGATCCACTAGCTTAACTTATGTGATCATCTAAAAAGTATGACCCATTAAAACCCATGATGGCTACATGGTTTATGGAGACTTGAGTTAATATGAACTTGCATCTCTATATCGGTGCTCAATACTACTCCCAAAATATACCTAGTTCATATGTTTTAAAACAACTTCTTTCTTTGGTTTGAGATAATTACTCAAAACTTAGCTTAAAAGCTCTTCTTAGAATTGATGTTCCCTTTTCTTGTTCAAATATGAAAACATTTATAAACTCTTTGGAAATACTTAGTTCCCTAATAGCTTTTTGAGAAATGAACTTAACTCTTTACTCTTTGCGTAACTTGAAACTTAAGTCTTCAAACAAAGTTACGAAGTTTGTAAAAGACCCTTAAAAACTTTGACGACTTCACTTGACTTAACTCTTAACTTCACTTGAATTGACTCTTAACTTTCCTTGAATTGAATTATGGATTCAAGGATTATGATTTGTGATAGGAAAGGTCTCTTGATGTTTAGGAATGATTTCGAATAGCTAAACTTGAGAAAATTTACGAAATCACCGTTTTGGAACAAGTCCACAACGCGGACGTGTTTGAAACGACCCCAAAAATGCCCGAAAATGTGCTTCGAAAACACCTATAATTGTAATTTCCTTATATCTCAAAATCCGTGCATGATTTCGGAAATTCGACTTCATATTCTTATTCAGGGGGTCAAATTGAGTGGGAAATGGGTCTAACCCAAATTTTAGAACAACCGTATCAAAAATTGAAAATCTCAAAAAAAGTGATTTGGAGGGTCAACTTTAAAGACGCATATCTCTTAGCACACAAGGAACTGGAGGACCACTACCTATTAAATTAAAGCCCTTTGAGTTAAATTTCCAACGCACTTGGTTTCACCTCATTCCGAGTTAGGATGAGGGAGTTATGACCATTTTCGAAAAACCTGTCTGTGCAGATTTGCAATTTCCAGTAAGCTGTTTTTTTTTAAGCCTCATTTTTGAGACTAAGTGTTGGGGCCTTTTTTTTTTATAAAAAAAGGATATGTCCCATACTTAGTCATATTTTTTTTCTAACTTCAAAACACTCAAAAACACTCTCTAAGCCCTCTCCAAAATTCCACCAAGATCTTCAACCAAATTCAAACATCTCAAGCTCTAATTCCGGATTCAAGACTCAATCTCAAGCTTCAATTCTCCATTCCAATCTTCATCAAGGATTCTCCAAAGTTGAGGTATGTGGGTTTGATTGTGGAAACTTTCCTTTCCACAAGTCCAACCATTTATCCTCTATTTTTACTTCAAGTTTATGGGTCCTTATGGTTATTTATGAACTATTGAAGCATGGAATTACTACTACACACCCTATTATGGTCTATTTTGCATATTATCATGAAATGGAATTATTATGTAATGTTTATGGTTTTCATGCTTCCATGATCAAATTATGAAGGTTGATTTATATATATGTATGTTGTTGGTGGACTGAATTATATGAATTTTGAAATTTGTTGAACTTAGTAGTCTTGAAATACATGATTTTATTTACATGAACAATAGCCCACCATGTGTTTGATAAAATGCCCATTTATAGAATTCTTAGGAAATGGAAGGTCCAATGTACGTCCTATGAGTCGGATGGTCATATAATCATTGAAATGATGATGAAATGGATACATGTATATGATTTTCTCTATATAAGTGTTGTGAGTCGACCAAGCCTAGCTCGGGGGGTTGTAGGCCCGGGTAACCGTATCAAGGGGTTGGTACCTTGGTTGCCTAGTACGGGGGGTAGTAGGCCCGTATAACCACATCGAGGGGTTTATACCTTGGTCCCTAGCTCGGGGGGTGGTAGGCCCGGGTAACCACATTAAGGGGTTTGTACCTCTTTCGCCTCTCCAAGGGGGTGGTAGGCCTTGGAAATACTATATTGATAGTCACTCGTCACACATGCACTACGTCCCACTAAATATGATTTTTATGTAAGCATCATTATACATATCATTTCATTAATATGCTATCTATCGGGTATGATTATGCATTTTTCCTATGATGTCCATCTATTGTAGCATTGCATTGCATCACATATACTTAGTACATTCAAACGTACTAATGCATACTCTATGCCTACATGATGTCACCATGTAGGGACTGGAGCACCGCTTGACCATCCTCCTCCGCGTGGCTAATACGATTTTCTATCGAGGTTATTGGTGAGTCCTCCATTCCGGGGACGTTGCTTATGATCTTTTGCTATGTATAAGACTTTTCCTTTTTAGTTATGTTTTGACTATGAGGGTGAGCCCGGTAGTTTGTGTTGGACCCCGCTAAGTACCCATGTTTAGAGGTGGTGTTGGACAAGTTGTGTATTGTGCTTGAGCTTGACTCATCTATTGTATTTATGTATCATTCCTTTTTTTTTCCTCTTGCTCCCTTAGTCCCGATTTCCCCCTTGATTATGCTTATTGCCTATGGTCATTTTAATTTCTTCTGCGACCAAGGATGTGTAATAATACGCTATGAGTCTTGTTTGGGGTTCCTTCGGGTTCCCCATTCGCCGGTCAAGTCTAGGCCCTAGACTTGGGTCGTGACAAACTTGGTATCAAAGCACTAGGTTGATAGATCCTCGGAGTCCAATACACCGCGTTGATTAGAGTCCGATTCATGGTTGTGTTGTACACCACAACTATGAGTAGGAGGCTATGAGACGTTCTAGGAAATGTTTCCCTTCTCTATGTTTTAAGTCGTGCTATAGAGTTGAATTAAGTTCTTCCCTAACGGTTGTTCTTTGCTATGCTAGATCATGCCTAATATAAGAAGAAGATGAGCCCGCGCACCCGAGGAACAACCGACCAATGGGGATCTTCGGGATGCCCTTACTTTATTTGCACAAGCTATGGTTAATCAAGCCAACCATGGGGCCCAAGCCCCTCAGGCTCCTACCCTGGCATCTCGGGTGAGAGACTTCGTGCGGATGAATCCCCCGGAATTCTATGGGTCTAAGTTAGATGAAGACCCTCAAGAGTTCATTGATGAAGTCCACAAGATATTAGCTATCATGGGCATGAGGTCAGAAGATAAGGCGGAGTTGGCGGCCTACCAACTAAAAGGGGTGGCCCAAATATGGTACAACCAATGGGAGGAAGAGAAGGGGGCAAACTATGTGGTGCCTTGGGAAGAATTCAAAACGGTTTTCCTTAATCGATTCTTTCCTCTTGAGCTTAGGGAAGCCAAATTGGTGGAGTTCATGAATTTAAAACAAGGGTCTATAAGTGTGAGGGAGTATACCCTCAAGTTTAACCAACTTTCAAGATATGCTTCACACTTGGTTGCCGACTCACGGTCTAGAATGAACAAATTCGTGATGGGTGTGTCCGACCTAGTGAGTGAAGAATGTCGGTCCGCAATGTTGATTAGTGACATGGACTTGTCCCACGTGATGGTCTATGCAGAACAAATGGTGGAGGAGAAGTTGAGGAAGAGGAGGGGTCATGAGGCCAAGAGGGCCCGTTTTGAGGGCAAGTTCCAAAGTCGAAGGGGAGCCGGTTTCATCAAGGCCAAGGGTCTTCTCATGCGCCTCCATAAGGGGTTTGCCAATGATGTTCCAAGGGCCCAAGGTGTTGGTGGTATGGGTCCTATTGATGTATGTCCGAAGTGTGGTAAGGGCCATGGTGGCCCGTGCTTGAGAAATACCGGTGCTTGCTACAGTTGTGGGGAAATGGGGCACAAGGCAATGGATTGTCCTCGAAATCGCAACAAGGGTAAGGAGGTCCGTCCACAAGGTGCCAATGCGGTTCCTTTGGGGAGAGGGGGCCGACAAGATGGTGCCCCAAGGCACAATCGATTTTATGCTTTGCATGGCAGGCAAGGGGTCGATGAAGTCCCCGACGTCGTTACCGGTATATTGAAAATCTTTGACTTTGATGTATATGCATTAATTGATCCGGGTGCCTCTCTTTCTTTTGTCACCCCCTTTGTTGCCAACAAGTTTCATGTTGAACCCGACTTGTTGCGTGAGTCATATAAGTTGTCTACTCCTATTGGTGCATATATTGTTGCTAGGAAGGTCTATAGAAATTGTCCTATTTGCATCTTGCATAAAATATTGCCTTGTGATCTTGTTGAGTTGAACATGGTCGATTTTGATGTTGTTCTTGGGATGGATTGGTTGCATGCATACTATGCTTTCATTGATTATAGAACCCGTAGGGTCAAGTTCCAATTCCCAAGTGAACCCATTCTTGAGTGGGAAAGCCAAAATGTGGTAGTCAAGGGTAGGTTCATCTCTTGCATTAAAGCCCGTAAGTTGGTCTCTAAGGGGTGTCTCTATCACCTTGTGAGGGTTAGAGATGTGGAATCCAAAACCCTTCTTATAGAGTCGGTTCCGGTCGTAAATGAATTCCTTGATGTCTTTCCTAATGACCTTTCCGGTGTTCCTCCCGAAAGAGAAATAGATTTTGGCATAGACCTCCTCCCCGATACTCAACCCATTTCTATCCCCCCTTACCGTATGGCCCGGCGGAGTTAAAGGAGTTGAAGGAACAATTGAGGGACTTGTTGGAGAAGGGTTTTATTAGGCCTAGCCAATCACCATGCGGTGCACCGGTGTTGTTTGTGAAGAAGAAAGATAGGTCATTTAGGATGTGTATTGATTACCGGCAACTCAATAGGGTCACCGTCAAGAATAAATATCCTCTTCCTAGGATTGATGACTTGTTCGACCAATTGCAAGGGGCTAGCCACTTCTCTAACATTGATCTTCGGTCCTGGTATCATCAAGTGAAGGTGAGGGAGTGTGACATTCCCAAGACAGCCTTCCGGACTAGGTATTGGCATTATGAATTTGTGGTGATGTCCTTTGGGTTGACCAATGCACCGGCTATCTTCATGGACCTAATGAATAGGATCTTTAAACCCTACCTTGATTCCTTTGTTGTGGTCTTCATTGATGATATTTTAATCTATTCGCATAGCGAGGAAGAACATATGGGTCACTTGAGGTTTGTGTTGCAAAGATTGAGAGAGGAGAAGTTGCATGCCAAGTATGAAAAGTGTGAATTTTGGTTGAGGGAGGTTGCCTTCCTAGGTCATGTGGTGTCGGGGGATGGTATTAAGGTGGACCCTAAGAAGACCGATGTGATTAGAAATTGGCCTAGGCCATTGACCCCGTCGGATATTAGGAGCTTCTTGGGCTTAGCGGGTTACTACCGGAGATTTGTGAATGGGTTTTCTTCTATTGCTTCTCCCATACTAAGTTGACACAAAAGAAGGCTAAGTTTGAGTGGACCGACGAGTGCGAAAGGAGTTTTCAAACCTTGAAAGATAAACTTGTGTCCGCTCCTATATTGTCACTACCGTATGGGCTTGAGGGGTTTGTTGTGTATTGTGATGCTTCTAGAGTTGGCTTGGGTTGTGTCCTAATGCAAAATGGTAAGGTGATAACCTATGCTTCTAGACAACTCAAAGTGCATGAAAAGAACTATCCTACGCATGATCTTGAATTAGCCGCGGTGGTGTTTGCTTTAAAGATTTGGCGGCATTACTTGTATGGGGTACATGTTGATGTGTTCACCAATCATAAGAGCCTCCAATATGTCTTCACTCAAAAATATCTCAACTTGAGACAAAGAAGGTGGCTAGAATTTCTTAAAGATTATGATATGAGTGTCCATTATCATCCCGATATAGCTAATGTGGTGGCGGATGCTTTGAGTAGGGTGTCTATGGGTAGCCTAGCTCATGTTGATATTGGTGATAGGGAAATGGCTAGGGAGGTGCATCGGTTGGCTAGGTTGGGGGTTAGGTTGAAAGAGGTTGGTAATGGTGGTGTGGTCGTTGTTGATAGTGCTAAGTCTTCCTTGGTTGATGAGGTGATAGTAAAACAAGATCTTGACTCTTCCTTGTTAGAATTGAAGGCCTTGGTGAAAGAGGGCAAAGTGGAAGTTTTCTCCCAAGGGGGAGATGGTGCCCTTAGGTACCAAGGTAGGTTGTGTGTGCCTTGTGTTGATGGTTTGAGGGAGAAAATTCTTGAGGAGGCTCATAATTCTTCCTACTCCATTCACCCCGGTTCCACCAAAATGTATGGAGATTTGAGGGATGTGTATTGGTGGGGAGGCATGAAGAAGGACATTGCCAAATTCGTCTCCGGTTGTCATAGTTGTCAACAAGTCAAGGCCAAACATCAAAGGCCGGGTGGTCTAACCCAAGACATAGAGATTCCTACTTGGAAGTGGGAAGAAATTAATATGGATTTTGTAGTTGGTTTACCCAAGACTAGAAAAGATTTTGATTCTATTTGGGTGGTGGTTGATAGGATGACAAAATCGGCTCATTTTCTACTAGTAAAGACAACATATGGGGCGGAAGATTATGCAAGGTTATATATTCATGACTTGGTAAGGTTGCATGGGATTCCTCTATCCAGCATATCGGACCGTGGTACTCAATTTACTTCACACTTTTGGAAGTCCTTTCAAAGGGGTCTAGGTACAAAAGTTAAGCTTACTACGACCTTTCACCCGCAAACAGATGGACAAGCCGAAAGGACTAACCAAACACTTGAGGATATGCTTAGGGCTTGTGTATTGGAGCTTAAGGGTAGCTGGGATGATCATCTTCCATTGATTGAGTTTGCCTATAACAATAGCTATCATTTTAGCATCGGTATGGCTCCTTTTGAGGCTCTCTATGGGAGGCGTTGTAGATCACCGGTTGGGTGGTTTGAGGTTGGTGAGGTGGCCTTGTTAGGACCAGATCTAGTTATGGAGGCTCTTGAGAAGGTTAGGATGATTAGAGAAAGGTTGAAGATGGCCCAAAGTCGCCAAAAGTTCTATGCCGATGTGAGGAGAAGGGCTCTTGAATTCCGAGTTGGTGATTGGGTCTATTTGAAGGTGTCACCCATGAAGGGTGTGGTTCGTTTTGGTAAGAAAGGCAAGTTGAGCCCAAGATACGTGGGTCTTTATAAGGTGATGAGGAGAATTGGCAAGGTAGCTTATGAGTTGAAATTGCATAGCGAAATGGATTTGGTTCATCCGGTATTTCATGTGTCTATGTTGAGGAAGTGTGTGGGTGATCTCAATGTCATTGTGTCTCTTGATGTTGTGGGTGTTGTTGAAGATAATTTGACCTATGAAGAGGTTCCGATCCAGATTTTAGATAGACAAGTAAAGAGGTTGAGAAACAAAGATGTGGCTTCCGTTAAAGTCCTTTGGAGAAATCAACAAGTTGAAAATGCTACTTGGGAGGCCGAAGTGGACATGCAAAGGCAATATCCTTATCTTTTCCACTCCACTCAAGCCTAAGGTATTGATCTAAGCCCTTTATAAAATCTCAGGTCTTAAGTTCAGCCCCCTTGTCATTGCATACATTTATGTTTAAGTTGACAAGTTCATTGTGGTTTTTACAACTATGTTGAAGTTTTTTTTTTTTAAATAAGGTGTAAGTGCAATGTTGCATCCTTATGTAGGCTGAAATTTCCAAGTTTGTGTCCCTCATGTACGTTTCTTTAACATTCGGGGACGAATGTTCCCAAGGGGAAAGTATTGAAACGACCCCAAAAATGCCCGAAAATGTGCTTCGAAAACACCTATAATTGTAATTTCCTTATATCTCAAAATCCATGCATGATTTCGGAAATTCGACTTCATATTCTTATTCAGGGGGTCAAATTGAATGGGAAATGGGTCCAACCCGAATTTTAGAGCAACCGTATCAAAATTCAAAAATCGCAAAAAATGTGATTTGGAGGGTCAACTTTAAAGAGGCATATCTCTTAGCACACAAGGAACTGGAAGGACCACTAACTATTAAATTAAATCCCTTTGAGTTAACTTTCCAACGCACTTGGTTTCACCTCATTCCGAGCTAGGATGAGGGAGTTATGACCATTTTCGTAAAACATGTCTGTGCAGATTTGCAATTTCCAGTAAGCTGTTTTTTTTTTAAGCCTCATTTTTTAGGCTAAGTGTTGGGGCGTTTTTTTTATAAAAAGAGGATATGTCCCATACTTAGTCATATTTTTTTTTCTAACTTCAAAACACTCAAAAACACTCTCTAAGCCCTCTCCAAAATTCCACCAAGATCTTCAACCAAATTCAAACATCTCAAGCTCTAATTCCGGATTCAAGACTCAATCTCAAGCTTCAATTCTCCATTCCAATCTTCATCAAGGATTCTCCAAAGTTGAGGTATGTGGGTTTGATTGTGGAAACTTTCCTTTCCATAAGTCCAACCATTTATCCTCTATTTTTACTTCAAGTTTATGGGTCCTTATGGTTATTTATGAACTCTTGAAGCATGGAATTACTACTACACACCCTATTATGGTCTAATTTGCATATTATCATGAAATGAAATTATTATGTGATGTTTATGGTTTTCATGCTTCCATGATCAAATTATGAAGGTTGATTTATATATATGTATGTTGTTGGTGGGCTGATTTATATGGGTCGAAATTGGTTGAACTTAGTACTTTTGAAATACATGATTTTATTTACATGAACAATAGCCCACCATGTGTTTGATAAAATGTTCATTTATAGAATTCATAGGAAATGGAAGGTCCAATGTACGTCCTATGAGTCGGATGGTCATATAATCATTGAAATGATGATGAAATGGATACATGTATATGATTTTCTCTATATAAGTGTTGTGAGTCGACCAAGCCTAGTTCGGAGGGTTGTAGGCCCGGGTAACCGTATCAAGGGGTTGGTACCTTGGTTGCCTAGTACGGGGGGTAGTAGGCCCGTATAACCACATCGAGGGGTTTGTACCTTGGTCCCTAGCTCGGGGGGTGGTAGGCCCGGGTAACCACATTAAGGGGTTTGTACCTCTTTCGCCTCTCCAAGGGGGTGGTAGGCCTTGGAAATACTATATTGATGGTCACTCGCCACACATGTACTACGTCCCACTAAATATGATTTTTATGTAAGCATCATTATACATATCATTTCATTAATATGCTATATATCGGGTATGATTATGCATTTTTCCTATGATGTTCATCTATTGTAGCATTGCATTGCATCCCATATACTTAGTACATTCAAACGTACTAATGCATACTCTATGCCTACATGATGTCACCATGTAGGGACTGGAGCACCGCTTGACCATCCTCCTCCGCGTGGCTAATACGATTTTCTATCGAGGTTATTGGTGAGTCCTCCATTCCGGGGATGTTGCTTATGATCTTTTGTTATGTATAAGACTTTTCCTTTTTAGTTATGTTTTGACTATGAGGGTGAGCCCGATAGTTTGTCTTGGCCCCCGCTAAGTACCCATGTTTAGAGGTGGTGTTGGACAAGTTGTGTATTGTGATTAAGCTTGACTCATCTATTGTATTTATGTATCATTCCTTTTTTTTTTCCTCTTGCTCCCTTAGTCCCGATTTCCCCCTTGATTATGCTTATTGCTTATGGTCATTTTAATTGCTTCCGCGACCAAGGATGTGTAATGATACGCTATGAGGCTTGTTTGGGGTTCCTTCAGATTTCCCATTCACCGGTCACGTCTAGGCCCTAGGCTTGGGTCGTGACAGTGTTCCTAAGTAATTATTTTCAAAATTAAATTGGTGTCCACGTCCTCTCCGTGAGCAGAGCAGATTTTTGTTCACTAGGGAACAAGTCCGCGACACGTACTTGTTTTATGAACCTTACTCGACTTTTTCCTTCTTCGTTTTTCAGCCTCAAACCACCTAAATTCGATTAGCTTCCTCAAATTCATTTTAAATTATGATGCCCAGCATGTATACTCAAAAAACTAACTCAAAGCAACCCTAAACTCAAAGTAAGGATCTCATAAACTTCTCAATTCGTTCTAATTCGCTAACAACATTCAAATTCAAGAATATTTCTCAAGAACATCAATTTTCCATCTCTTCTAGGACGAAACTCACTGAATTAAACATTCTTGGCGCGTGGGTGAATGAACCCAACGCTATGAGAGACTCACATACCTCGTAGGATCAATTCCTTGGCAAATCCACAACTAAAATCGATCGTTCTTGGCGAATCTTGTTTTTTCTATTCTCTTTTCTCTTGCGTTCTTTCTCCAAAAGCCTTAACTCTATTTCTCAAAAGCGTAGACTGAACTAACTCTGTTTTGACCCCTCTAAATTTACCAAAAAGTATTTAATCGGGTAAGAAAAAGACCAAACTACCCTTCAAAAATCCGAATTGGACATTTTCTAATCTAACCGCCCAACTTCCGAAAGGCATAACTTACTCATATGATATCGCATTCGCGCAACCTCAGCGGCATTGGAAAGATCATTCCAAGAGCTTTCCAACCATATCTGGAACTACACCTAACTCATCCTGAGCTAGGAGTTATGGTTGTTTGAAGTTGACCAAAAACTCACTTTAACTTACTTAAAATTTTCCAGATTTCCTTACACTTTCCAAAAATGACTATTTCCCGATTTTACACTTCTTTTCTAGTTATTTCAAATTGCGAGATGTTACATAAAAATAATATGTAAGTATAATAAACATCCAATATACACAAGTAATAAAATAAAATAATAATATAAGACATGGCATAAAGTTTGCCTAACATCGATATATACAAAATAATGAATAAAGAATACAATTTGAACTTCATTTGAATAGCTTAAACGGGAAGCAACTTTGAGTACCTATAAAGACACTTAGTAAAAGTGTTAGTAATAAATAAATATGAATAAAAAATTAATGAATTAAATAATAACTTAAAAATGAAAACCCCTCTTATTAACATGGGAGGCCTTGAAAATCGACAGTAATTTCTTCATCGGTCAATGTTAACATAAAAAATGTATAAACTTTAAATTAAATTTCCTTCTTTTAAAATGGGGATGCCTCGGAAACCTACGGAGAGATTCTTTCATTGGCCAATTTTATATGAAATTTTTCTCAACACAACAATAATATTAAATTAAACAAAGAATAAAATAAAATAAATTGCAACAACTAAGTAAAATAACAACATAACAATATAAAAACAAAAACCATATAATAACCAAAACAGGAACTCGGCTTGCTAAAAAACCTTAAAATAAATACAATCATTTCTATAGATTAAGAATAGTCAAATATATACGATAAAGCAACAATGAGAAATTGAATAAAATACATAATAAAAATAAAATAAAGCAAATGGATCTCAACTGAAAACTACCAAAAATGAACTTTACTAAAAGAAAAATGAAAACAAAGCTTCATGAAAATATGAATAAATCACAAAATGAACTACTTAAACTAATCAATTTAATGTTATGAACATAAATAGATGGATAAAAATAAAATAAATAAACAAGAATAACCCAAACACATTGAATCAAAAAGTAAACTAACAGCGAATAAAATCATCTAATAAACAAAATATAGACATAAATATGTATAAATGCAAAGAATGAAAGAGTGTCACCGGAGGTAAGTTTTCTCGGGCTAGATTTGAACTAAATGAATAGGAATGGAGGCTGGTCAGGTCTTGATTATCTCCGCCGGATCTGTCATTGTCCACCGGAGTTGGAGCCACACCGGAGATGGAGGTCAGAGCTCCGAGCTCGTTATTTGATGGAGCTTTGAGCTCACTAATAACCTATAAAAAATAAATAGAAACTCGATAGGGGGAAGGGGTAAGGGAACTGACCACCATCTTTGTTTGGATCCGGTTCATCGAAGCTAGATGCTACTCACCGGAGTCACTGGCTGCAGCGATTAAAGGAAAAAAAAGATGGGGTTTGTTTGCTGGCTGGTTTTCTGGGTTGAAGGGTGGTGTCGTTTGGTGGTTGGTCTGGTTGTTTTGAGGTAGTTTGGGTGGCTGTTTCTGGTCGTTTTCTGCCAGAAAAAGTAAGAAATGGAGGTTGAATCTCTTGGAAGTTTTGGTTGGGTTTTGCTGCGGAAGAAAGGTAAAGGGTGTTTGAATGGTTGTTTCTGTTGTACCAGAAGATTGAAAATGGGGTCGCTTGGGTGGTGGACTTGCCAGGTTCTGGCGGAACTCCGGTGAGCTTTTCATCGAAAAATTATAAACAATAAAGAAATTTCTAAAGACTAAAAAATCTGAAAATTACACTCATTCTCTTATCCACCCCCTCTAAATTAATGACCAAGAAATAACTTGAATAGAAAATCAAAAACCACCTATAATACAATATCATTATCTTAAAACAGTGGTCCAAAACCACTAGTTAATAAAATATTTGTGTATGAAATGTTATCCATATTTGAATGAAATTCGAGACTGTGCAAAATATCAAAATGAATATTAACAAATATAACGAATAAAATGAATATTAAAAATTGTAATGAATGTAACCAATGGCATGTCAAAAAATGTAATTTAACAGAAATAATGATTTAATCTAAATGAACTAATATTTGAACGTAGTCAACCGGCTTTGACAAAAAAAATAATATAATTAAAATTAATTAATAAAAATTCTAAAATTTTGACAAATAAGGATAAATATCATTAAACTTATTTAAAATTATAAAAAATGTATTTTGAACTATTGAATATATAAAACTTAAATATTATGAATTTTGAAAATGTTATGCCAAAATTGGGTGTCAACAATATGGCGCATGTGTCTATTTGTTCAACTTTATACAAGTTCAAGTGTCTTGTGCACACCCAAAATTGAAGAACATAAATGTGAGTCGAGACAAAGTTAAAGGGTATATTTATATATTATGTAATAATGAATTGTATATCAATGGTTTAGTAGATAAGTTAACCCCAAATGATAATATAGTAGAGCTGTGAAGTTATAGTATGATAATTGAGCCAAATAACATACCATAGGCTCATTCTACAAAAGACTTGGCGATTGTGTATTTATTATTACAGTAAGAAGGGACTTATTTGAGCATATTTAACATGATTCACTTATACATGTTTAGAAATACGTGTAATAACATAAGTTCGTAAACATAAATCTTGAAATCATAATATAGCATATCATATCACCTACTAAAAGATTAATTTTATGATGCCTGAATGATTATGTGGCATGTTATGTCACCTACTAAGCTTTCGAATTTCTCAAAGAAATACAAATCATCAATGAAATAAAGAAATTTGAATCAAACAAGCAAAAATCTAAGGAAAGTTTAGCAAAGCAATGGGAAACTAGTAGACTTCCATAATATGTCTAAACCTGCTAATGACCCTATGCTCCCGTACAACAATGTTGAGATCGCTGCTTTATATTGAATTGAGTTGGGTTGAGACGAGGTAAGTTGTTTCTTCAGTTCCAGTTCAAGTTTATGTCTTGTTTTAGATTTTTCCTCACATGCTCGTACATTTCATGTACCGACACCATTTTACCGGCATCTTTTATAATGCAGATACAGGTAACCAGGATCAGCACTCAGCGCTTCATTGATCCAATTGAGCTCCAGAGTATGTTGGTGAGTCTCCTTGCTTCCGGAGGATCCCTTTTGTTATGTTTCAGTTATTTCAGTTATTAGGATGATCGGGGGTCATGTCCCGACATCCCTCACAGTATTAGAGGATTCATAGATAGATAAACATAGTTCATGAGTCCCTTTTCTCATTTAAATTATTTATGTCTGAGACTTGAGTTGCCTCTTTTGGCTAGTTGAATGTTTATTTCTAAACCATTCTAAGTTTACTTTTGAGGCAGTTGAGTAAAGTTTACATTTGATTTCTTTTATTGATGCTTAAGTCTTCCGCTGAAAGTTTAGCCAGGCCAAGGGTTCGCTAGGGGCCAGCAATGGTTCTCGAGTGCCAATCGCGTCCAGGAAGTAGGCTCGGGGGTTACAAACTTGGTATCAGAGCAAACAGTTCAAGAGTCCTAGGGTGTCTATGAAGCCGTGTCTGAAGAGTCCTAGTTATCAATGTAAAGCGCGCCACATCTTAATTAGGAGGCTGAAACATTTAGGATCTATATCACTTCTTACTCTTTTCGTGCAATAGAGTTTAAATCTACAAAGTTTCTTTCTAACTCGTGCTTGTAAGTATCTTTTAGATCATGCCTCCACGAAGAGTTGTCTGAGGTTGTCCTGCTAGAAGGAATGTTGAGGATCAAGGGGTACCCAATACACCAGAAGTGCAACTCCAAGGAGAGGTCATAATGCATAGCTTCGAGATGTTATCCGAATGTTGAGTCAAGTAGTGGCCAATCAAGCTAGTTAGTAGAGAGGGAATCGATAGGATGTAGCTGATACATCCAAGAGTCTGTGAGTTCGTAAGGATGAATCCTCCAAGTTTCATTGGTTCAAATGTCACTGAGGATCCGGAAAACTTTATGGAAGAGTTACAGAAAGTGTTGGAGGTTATGCATGTTGTTGATGTTGAGCGAGTGGAACTAGTTGCATACCAACTGAAGGATGTTTCTAGAATCTAGTTTGACCAATGGAAGAAGGGTAGAGCTGAAGCTGCATCGCGAGCTGGGCTATGTTCGAGAGTGCCTTCATGGGGTGTTTCTTCCCCGTGAGCTTAGAGAGACAAATGTAAGAGAATTCCTCACTCTTAAGCAGGAATCTATGAGTGTGCATGAGTACAACCTCAACTTCACCCAACTTTCCCACTATGCTCATGAAATGGTTGCTGATATGAGGAGCAGGATGAGTTTGTTTGTTTCTGGGTTGTCTCGTCTGTCAAGAAAAGAGGGTAAGGCAGTTATATTGATAGGAGACATGGACATAGCAAGACTTATGATCCATGTGCAGCAGGTTAAGGAAGATAAGTTGAGAGATAGGGAAGAGTTCTGAAACAAGAAAGCCAAGATTGCAAGAAATGAGTCCGGACAGTAGAAGAGTAATGCAAACCGGTCATCTTTCCAATAGAAGCAAAAGGGACCTCTTCATCATCTGCTAGTGCACCTATTCAATAATCAGAATTCACAAAATTTCAGAGCTAGACCTGCACAGTCTCAAGGTAGTGTGACACAAAGAGGTAATGGGATTCATGCATGTGTTGAGTAAGGTAGGAACCACTCAGGAGTGTTTCGCGATGGCTCCACTGGCTTCAAGTGTGGTCATAATGGTCACTTCATGAAACAGGGCCCTAAGAATAGGCAGGGCGGTGGAAATGGGGGTAATAGAGCACAATCTTCTTCAGTTGCTCCACCAGAGCTGCACCTAGAGGAGCTACTTAAGGGATATGCGGTGGGGAAAACTATCTATATGCTATCACGATTCACCAAGAGCAAGAAAATTCTCCAGATGTTGTCATTGTTATGATCAAAGTCTTTAGTTTTGATGTATATGCTTTTCTAGATCCAGGAGCGAGTCTATCTTTTGTGACTATTTATATTGCCATGAATTTTGATATTCTTCCTGAGCAACTTCTTGAGCCCTTCAGTGTTTCTACACCTATTGGTGAGTATATTCTAGTTGAGAGAGTTTATAGTGATTGTACCATTTCTGTCAATCACAAGGACACCATGGCTGACTTAGTCGAGTTAGACATGGTAGATTTTGATGTTCTTCTAGATATATATTGACTTCATGCCTATTATGCCTCAGTTGATTGTAGAACTCGAGTTGTTTAGTTTCAGTTTCCTAATGAGCAAGTTATAGACGGGAGGAGTAGTTCAACAATGTCTAAAGGGTCATTTTATTTCGTACCTTAAGGCCAAAAAGTTAGTTTCCAAGGGGTGTATTATCACTTAGTCCGAGTTAATGACTCTAGTGTTGAGACACCACCTATTTAGTTAGTTCCAGTTGTAAGTGAGTTTCTAGAAGTCTTTCCAGATGATGTTCCTGGAGTACCTCATAAGAGAGAAATAGACTTCGGTATAGATATTCTTCCTGATACTCATCCTATCTCTATTCCTCCATATAAATGGATCCATCTGAGTTGAAAGAGTTAACACAGTAGTTGAAAGATCTTCTTGATAAAGGTTTCATTCGACCAAGTGTTTTACCTTGGGGCGCTCCAGTCTTATTTGTGAGAAAGAAAGATGATTCACTTAGAATGTGTATAGATTACCGTCAGTTGAACAAGGTTACTATCAAGAATAAGTATCCTCTTCCAAGAATAGATGATCTCTTCAATCAACTTCAGGGTGCCACTTGTTTTTCTAGGATAGACCTCAGATCAGACTATCATCAGTTGAGAGTAAGAGAAATTCATATTCCTAACACAGCTTTTAGGACCCGCTATAGTCATTACTAGTTTCTGGTTATGTCTTTTTGCCTAACTAATGCTCCTGCAGCTTTCATGGATCTTATGAACAGAGTGTTCAAGCCTTATCTAGATATGTTTGTTATCGTATTCATTGATGACATTCTAATCTATTCGAGGAATGAGGAAGATATGCTAGCCATCTCAGAATAATTATCCAAACTCTAAAGGATAAGGAGATGTATGTTATATTCTCTAAGTGTGAATTTGGCTTGAGTCTGTGGCGTTCTTAGGCCATATTATTTCCGGTGATGGGATTCGAGTTGACACACAAAACATAGAGGCAATACAGAACTGGCCTAGACCCACATCTCCAATCGACATTAGGAGTTTCTTGGGATTGGCTGGTTATTATAGAAGGTTCGTCGAGAGGTTCTCATCTATTTTGTCCCCGTTGACCAAGTTGACTCAGAAAACAGTTAAGTTTCAATGGTCTGAAACTTGTGAGAAAAGCTTTCAGGAACTGAAAACTAGGTTGACTACTGCCCCAGTGTTGACCTTACAAGAAGGTACACAAGGTTTTGTGGTATATTTTGATGCGTCCAAAGTTGCATTGGTTGTGTATTAATGCATAATGGCAAAGTTATAAGTTATGCCTCCAGACAGCTTAAGATTCACGAGAGGGCCTACCCAACCCATGATCTAGAGTTGGTTGTTGTAGTATTCGCTTTGAAAATATGGCGTCATTATCCTTATGGTGTTCATGTAGATGTGTTCACCGATCACAAGATCTTTTAGTATGTATTCAGTCAGAAAGAGTTGAATGTCAGACAGAGGACGTGGTTTGATTTAATCAAGGATTATGACATAAGTATTTTCTATCACCCAGTAAGGCTAACGCTGTTGTCGATTCTTTGAGCAGGTTGTCTATGGGTAGTACTTCGCATGTTGAGGAGGATAAGAAAGAGTTAGCTAAAGATGTGCATAGACTTGCACAATTGGGAGTCCAGTTAATAGATCCGAATAAAGGAGGAGTAGTGGTGATGAATGGGACAGAATCATCGTTAGTGTCTGAAGTGAAAGAGAAACAAGATCAAGATCCTATTTTTCTTGAATTGAAGGCATATGTTCATAAGCAAAAAGTGATGGATTTTGAACAAGGGGGAGATGGTGTATTGAGGTATCAAGGTAGACTGTGTGTACCAAAAGTGGATGAACTTCAAGAGAGGATCATGGAAGAAGCTCATAGCTCTAGATAATCTATCCATCTGGGTTCCACAAAGATGTATCGCGGCTTGAGAGAAGTCTATTGACGGAGTAGTATGAAGAGGGTCATTGCAGAGTTCGTTGTCAAGTGTCTGAATCGCCAACAAGTCAAGGTAGAGCACCAGAGGCCCGGTGGTATGGCTCAGAACATAGATATTCTGAAATGGACGTGAGAGATGATGAATATGGATTTCATTACAAGTTTACCACGATCTCGCAGGCAGCATGATTCAATTTGGGTGATTGTAGATCGAATGACTAAATCAACCCATTTCCTATAGGTAAAGACTACCCATTAAGTAGAAGATTATGCTAAGTTATATGTTCAAGAAGTAGTCATACTTTATGGTGTTCCGGTGTCCATCATTTCAGATAGAGGTGTGCAATTCACCGCATAATTTTGGAAGTCTTTCAAGAAAGGTTTGGGTTCGAAGGTAAATTTGAGTACTACTTTTCATCCGTAGATTGATGGTCAAGCAGAGCATACGATTCAAACCTTAGAGGATATGTTGAGGGCGTGTGTGATCAATTTCAAGGGAAATTGGGATGATCACTTACCTCTCATAGAATTTGCTTACAACAATAGTTATCACTCTAGCATCCAGATGGCTCTTTATGAGGCTCTATATGGGAGAAGATGTAGATCTCTTATTGGATGGTTTGAGGTTGGTGAAGCTGTGTTGATAGGATCAGGCTTGGTTCATCAAGCTATGGAGAAAGTGTAGACTATTCAAGAGAGGTTGAAAACAGCGCAGAGTCGTCTGAAATCTTATACATATGTTAGGAGAAAAGACTAACTCATGATTGGGTTTACTTGAAGGTTTCACCCATGAAGGGTGTTATGAGATTTGGTAAGAAGGGGAAGTTTAGTCCACGGTATATTGGTCCTTACTAGATATCCAAAAGGATTGGCAATGTAGCTTATGAATTAGAGCTACCAACAGAATTAGTAGCGGTTCATCCGATATTTCACATTTCACTGTTGAGGAAGTGTATGTGAGATATTTCACTTATCATACCTACTGAAGATATTGGTATTAAGGATAACTTATCTTATGAGGAGATTCCCGTTCAGATTCTAGATCGCCAGGTTCGCAAGTTGAGAACTAAAGAGGTAGCATCAGTCAAGGTTCTTTGGAGGAATTGGTTTGTTGAGGAAGCTACTTGGGAAGCTGAGGAGGATATGAAGAAGAGATACCCACATCTCTCCAAGCCCGGAGAAATTCCAAATTAAGGTACTAATCCTTTTCTTGGCATTTATTATAAGTTGAAATGTTGTGTTACTTTGCATAATGAGTGTTTGAGCTACATATCAGATGTTACAACCCTTAGTCTACTTAGAGCAATCTCATTTGAAGACGAATGTTCCTAAGGGGGGAGATATTGTAACACCTCAGTATTTGAAAGAGCTAAAAATAGAATAAATTAAATTGGAAATAGCAAAATCTGAAATTTTGCAAGTTATGCATAAGTTATGACTTTTGGGTCAACTTCAAATGACCATAACTTTTCGTACATGATGAGTTAGGTGGCCCATAAGATATCAAATGAAAGATCTTGGAATTCCTTTTCCAATGCCACCAAGTTTGCTAATTTTCAAGCTCGTATGAGGGATATATGCCTATTTGAAGTCGAGTTGTCCAATTAAGGAAAGTTACCCAAAAATATGAGGGGTATTTTGGTCTTTTCCTTACCCTATCAGATTTAATTCGTTTTTAGTAAATTATTAGGGGTCTAAAATGATTTTGGTTTATTTTACACAACCCTAATTTACTCTAGGGTTTTATAAAAGAATTCAAGAAGAGAAAAGAGGAGAAAAGTCAAGGCGTCCATCAAGTTTCTTGCGAAATCGAAGATCGTTTTGCCAAGGGTTTACTCCCTAAGAGGTATGTGAGTTCTCATAGTGTTGGGTTTGTTCACCCACATGCCAATCATGTTATTTTCAGCGTAATTTTGTTCTAGAAATTTGAAGGATTTGAGTTCTTGATTAGTGTTCTTGAAGTTTGCTTTCGTTTTTGAATTAGGATGGGTTTGATGAGTTCTTGAGGTAATCGTATCAAGTTTAAGAGTTTTCTTTAGTAGATTATCGTGTAAATATATTGGATAATTGAATCTAAAGAGAAATTGAGGAAAAGAATCGATTCTAGTCGAATTAAGATCAGAAAACGAGTTGAAAAATTCGTCGGGTTGACCTAGGGAGGGGCTAGCGTGGTGCACCCCAGATGCGCCAGAGGGTCTGGGCGGTGCGCCAGCAGTGCACCATTTTGGTCTCTCTGAACTTCAGGGGCTGGTACCCCGCGCCAGTAGTGCGCCAGGGTCGCCTGCCTCCACCCTTTTTCCGTCGTTTTACCCATCTAAGTTCTACTAAAGTGTACCTTCACTCCCCATTGATTCTAACAACTCTAAATTACTTCTAAACATCTAGAAATTATTCATAAACATGAATCATAACCTTGAATCCATAAATTCAAATTCAAGGTAGAGTTAAGAGTCAACTCTTGAGAGTTCTTCGAGTCATTTTAAGAAGTCTTTTTACAATCTTTTGAACTTGTTTTAAGACTTGAGCATTGAATTTGAGGAAGAGTAAAGTTGAGTCATTTTATTTAAAATGATATATGAGAACTAAGTATTCCCAAGAGAAATGTTTTTACATTTAAGAAAAGAGGAAACACCGATTTCTAAAAGTGTTTTCATGAGCAGTTCTGAGTACCATCTTTTTTAAGAGAATGATTTTTGAGTAATAATCTCAAACCACAGAAAGAGTTATGTTTATAAAAACATATGAGCTAGTATATTTTGGGTGTAGTATTGAGCACCGATATGGGGGAGAGTTCATACAACTCACAGCCCCCATAAGCCATGTAGCCAACATGGGTAGAAAGGGTCATACTTTTTAGATGATTCTTTATTGCTTTTTAGCATAGACTAGTGGATCCACTTAGTTAGTAGGTTCTATACCCCGGCAAAGTATAAGACAGTTCTGACAGCGTGGGCTAGACGTTGTATCATCGCATAACTCATAGTGATGGTTGTCGTTAGAGAGTCTCCCACAGAGTTACTTTGTATCTTTATATATACAAAGTGAGTTATATTGTATGTTTTGAATGCATTGAGTTTCTGTCTACTATTTTAAAGATTTTCTTTATATTGCATCTTTATCACTGATTTATATTAAAATGAGTTTAGTTGAATTGAGAGGAGGTATGTTGTTTCTTTAGTTCCAGTTTAAGCTTATGTCATGTTTTAGATTTCCCCTCACATGCTCATACATTCCATGTACTGAGACCATTTGACCTGCATCTTTTATGATGCAGATACAGGTACTCAGCATCATCACCAAACGCTTCGTTGATCTAGTTGAACTCCAAATTTGGTTGGTGAGGCTCCTTGCTTCCAAATGATCCATTTTGTTATGTTTTTTAGTTATTTCAGTTGTTAGGATGATCGGGGGTCTTGTCCCGACATCCCTCACAGTATTAGAGGCTTCATAGATAGATAGACATAGTTCATGAGTCCTTTTTCTCATTTCAGTTATTGATGTCTGAAACTTGAGTTGCCTCTTTTGGCTAGTTGAATGTTTATTTCTAGAACATTCTAAGTTTACTTTTGAGACAGTTGAGTAAAGTTTACATTTGATTCTTTTGAGACAGTTGAGTAAAGTTTATAGTTGATTTCTTTTATTGATGCTTAAGTCTTCCGCTGAGAGTTTAGTCAGGCCAAGGGTTCGCTTGGGGCCAACAATGGTTATCGAGTGTCAGTTGCGTTCAGGGTGTAGGCTCGAGACGTGACATTTATTTGGGTTCAGTAACTAAAACTAGAACTTTGACCCCAAAAAAAAACAGTAAAAAAGTGGATAATTTATTAAATCTTGTTGTTACTATGAGTAATTGTTATAAAATAAAGATAATGTACTAAAATTAAGAAGAAAGATAGATGAGAAACTATTAAGTGTACTATTTTCTTTTCACTTACTCATGCAATATGTTATATATGTTATTAGAAGGATATATATACATGTATATACTTGGGCATCATCTATATTATATAAATATCTATTTGTCAGGTTTATACTTGGGCATCAACACATGGTATGTTGTCTGTATATCCATCTTACACACAACGTATATTGTGTGTACATGTATGTGACAACACAAAATATATTGTGTGTACATGTACGTTATAATACAAAATATATTGTGTGTATATTTATGTTACAACATAAAGTATATTTATGTGGACATCAATTTTACGACATAGATCAAATTATTAAAAACATGCGCCCTCGGTCTCAACTTAAATGTTTTACTTTTTTTATTATTATTTTTCTCAGAAAGAGTATATTTTTGTATATTAAGTAAGTTTTTCAATTCTAACAGTCTACCTCATAAGTTTAAGATAACAAAAGTTAGCACATGTCTCATTAATTTTAGACCACCAATTTTAAAAGTCTTTTTTTTAAAATTTTAAACTTCGTACACAGCTCAACTAAGACACTTAAATTATAAGACGGAAGGGAATAATATAATGCTTTCCAACATGTAACCTAGAATCAGATCATTAATTTTAACAAGATATGTGTAGATTATAGTTATAATCACTGTCCCTTTTTGATAATCAGTGGAAGATTAGTTTCAATATATTTTCAAATTCTAAAGTAGAAGAGAAAAAAATGTGAAGAACCCACAAAGAAAAAAGAAAAAGAAGAAGGGAAAATAGGGAAATAGGGAGGAAAGAAAGGGATGTGAAATTAGTAGTAAGTCATGTGAAAAGACAATTTTTAAACCTCCCTTATAATTAGCAATACAGAAGATGATAGAGTGATGAGTTATATTGCCTTATATTAATTAACTTATAAGATAACATGATCCATATATAAGCTGGATTTTTGTCAGGCCAACTAAGGTCAACCCCACACTTTCCCATTATAAATATGTACTACTCCTAATATTTTATTTTTGTGCATTACCAACAAACCCTTTAAAATAGCATGTGCATTTCCCTTTTCTTGTGTTTTTTTAAGTTAAGGAACAAAAGAAATGTATAGAATTTGTTAGAGAAGTGGATGCACATTTGCAATAACGTATTAAACATAGAAATAGAGGCCATTTTTGGTATTTCATTGATTTTGTGCTTTAAGGTAGTTGTACATGATAGTGTAGTGTGTTGGTATCTTTTCTCTTTTAGACCAAAAACAATTCTTCTACGTACTACTCTAATACTTTTGCTTTTACATGCGGCCTCCACCAAAACTTTCACTGCACGTACACATCATTTCAGGCTTTACGGGTAAAAATAACCATGACGCGTGGCACACTGAATCATGACACATGGATAGTGATGATAAAACTGACGTCGGATTAAGGAGGATGAGATACATAATTGAATCATGCAGAGGCATGTGGTAACAGGACAAGATGGTGGCATTATCGAAAAGGTAGGCTACGACATTAATCCCGTAGTAATCACATCAGACTAAGGCTCAAAACGTACGGAGGAAAAACTAACAGCCGACTCTAGTCACTATGAAATTGTTCCTACAAGCGAAGTTGGAGGTTACTCTTTGCTCCTTAATGTTATTAATTACCCTATTTATGATGAGATATGAGGACTAACCATAGGTGATCAACTCCTAGAAAATGATTTCTATATAAGTTGTACGGAGAAGCGCCTAAAATATTCGTCAAGTATTTGAATTGTTATAAAATTATCAATGTCACGACCCGGGAGCACCCCCTAGTCGTAACCGGCATACTCGACCTCGAAGAGGTCTAATACAAGCCTCTTAGCATTCATTCTTCGCATAGACACTAAAACCATAAGAAATTAAAAACTTTCTTTACCAAGAAAACATTTCATAAAAAAAATAGCAAGTGGAAGACTTTATACATGATGTCTCAAAACCATCTAATACTTTAGAGTACAAAATTTGGGACTAATCCCATACACAACTTAAACAATACTAAAAAGACATAAAAGAACATATTGGGTATTGTCCTCGAATCTATGAGGACTCACCAAATCTTCATCTTCAATACTTAGAAACCTATCAAATAGCCATGACATGTCACCATCTCCAAATCCCTACACTTTAGTCAAAAAGGGAAAGAAAGGGGGTTAGCACAATTAAGTACTAAGTATGGAGACCATGCAAGAAATTATGCACAACGGACACTTACAAGAAATATATGCTTTCATATCATTTTGATAAAACCTTCACTTCACAAGTATAAGAGACATAATACAAGTCAATGTTCACATATAAAACCATAGCCAACCGTATACATACTCAACATATATTCATATACAACCCATGCTTAACTTTAAAGGAACACATGTCATTTCATTACCATAGGACCTCTACCTAATATAACCTTAAGACACACTTGAGTAAGACAAGAAGTGACCTCCCATACAACCTCTTCAAGCACACTTAAGAGTTCCTCAAGATTACCTTAGATAAGGACATTTCCTTTACAACATAACATCAATAGGCCAACATTCTTTAAGAAACCATTTAGGAGACATTCAAGCACATAAGGGGACTTTCATATAATAGTCGTTAGACTTAGGGAACTCACTTTAGTATCTTCAAAGCCTACTTGTGCCATGTGTAGATAGCATCCCATACTATTACCTACACGTTGTAGAACCTATCCAATAACTAGAGTGCACATCCCACATGATGGGAATAGGCATAACCGACATAGACCATACTAGCTAGGTATGGAATCCAGAGTCTATCCTACTCCGTGGAGGTTGTTCTACTTGCCAAAGGTAGAACTAGTAAGCAACCCATGTAGGCACATGGTTTAGGGGATGTCCAAGGAAGTTCATTATGCCTAATCTCATACTCAACTAGGCCACCTTCCTAACCATATCCACTCGGTGCTAGCCTTGTTTCCCATAGAGTATTCAATCACATATGTACTTAGAGAGGGTTCCTTTTCTAGTTCAACCAACTCATAGTACCTCTTCCCAAGAAAGGCCCCATTTCTTAGTCATGGCCAATCAAGGTTCATAAGGATAGCTCATTAAATCCCCCTGGAAGGGTGCCTTAGGCCTACCGATTTTTCATTAAGGGTGCCTTAAGCCTGCCGGTCCAAGGTTCATCATTTCACACATGAGAAAGGCTACCACCATTAGGTCTACCGATTTCATGGTTTTACATTTACTTAGGAAAGCTAGACTTATGAAAGGGCACCATTTCTTAGTTTTGCCGATTCAAGTCTTGGCCTAGAATTCCTCTTTTAGCATTTATAGAAAGGGCACCATTTCTTAGTTTTACCGATTCAAGTCTTGGCTAGAATTCCTCTTTTAGCATTTATAGAAAGGGCACCATTTCTTAGTTCTAGCCCACTTCACACATTCATGCATTCAAGACTTTAAGTAACAAGGAGAGACACTTTAGTCTACCAACCAAGTCACAACATTATCATCTAAGGATACTTCATAATCCAACATCATTTCATATATACATCATGAGAAAAATCATACTTTATATCACAATGCTATCCACTTTACATAGGATCATCACAAGATCACATAAACTCATTCACATCATACCTTCACACATATAGCTTCACATAAAACTTTACATATAGCTTCATATAGGACTTTACATATAGCCTCATTTATATATAATAATATAACAATACAATAACACTCATATAATGCCCTTCATGGCCTCAATTCACAATAATACAATATTCCAACATTATGCAACAACTTCCCCAATGTCTTCATGGCTACAATTCACAATAATTCCACACAAGAACAAGATATAACACTTCCACCAAATGTGGATTCAACTTACCAACAACAATCAATTCAATAAAGAGAGTTCAAGCTTTCTTACCATAATTCAAAGCCATAGCCAAAATCACCAAAATCCAAGCAATCACCAATACTTCACCCATAAGGCTTACCACCCTTAATTCACCCATTATCAACAATTAATCATGAATAAACTTTAAACAACACAAGAGATATCAATACAATTCACTTTACACATAATTCCATCAACTTTGAATTTATAGAAATAGACCCACTTCATAAACACATTTTAGGGTTTTGTAGAATACAAGGATTCATGGAGTTTTTCATCTTAAAACATCAATAATATCATAACTTATCATTTGAAATCGTTTCATGCAAGAACCCTTGAGGAGTTTGAGTAGAAATTAGGCTTTTTCACAAACTTTGGAAAAGTTGAAAACCATTTGAAATTGGCTCTAGGGTGATAGCTTGCCCTAGATAAAGAACTCTCATACCTTTACTAAGATCCCCCAAGAAATTTGATGAAGAAAACGTCTTGCATCCACAACCCTAGCTCCCACTTCTTCTTCTTCTTCTTCCTTGAGTTAGAGAGAGATATAGAGAGAGAAAGAACTTGGGATTTGATTTGGGAAAATAATGAGTTAAAGGAATGTTTTAAGACCCAAAACCATTTAAAATCAACCCCACATAATAAACAATTAAAACGAAATTACATAAAAACCCCTCATAGAACCTCATTATAAAGTCAACACAAAGTCATAGGCTCTTGCTTAACCTATCATTTTTCCGAGTCGTTACAATCAATCATCCACCTTTCGACCTTAATATACCCCTGGCATCCACCTTTCGATCTTAATATACCCCTGGCATCCACCTTTTGGCTCAAAAATATCCTCAAGTTAATCATTTGGCTCATATTTGCCCTTATTTTTAATAGCTCCCTTAAAGTAAAATTATTAAATATTTATTTATTATGAAGCCTAATGTGATTGGTCCAAATTTAAACCCTTCTCAAATAAATAATAAAAAATCATATTTTAAAATTTTTATTATTTTATAAAATCACATATGATTCATATTTTGACTCAATACAGTTGAAAATAATATAGAAAAAATAATTAATTTCATGATATCTTCTTATTGGCCTATTTAAAATCAACCCCGAATTTGTTATAACTCAACTCATAAATGGGGATCCAACTAAAATCCATATTCACCCCGACTAATTGTCCATCTAATTTTTTATTTTTTTTATCAATATAAAATTTTCTATCAATTATCCAAATGTCTTGTTCATTTTCTCTTTTTATTTTATTTTTAAATCTCTTATTCTTAATTAGGATATTCGGGACTCAAACTTGGAATGAACTCACATGTTTATATTCTTTTAATTTATATTATCTCAAGGTGGGATGAGGGTGGGGATAGGAGAAATGATTTGTTTTTCTTATATTATGAATTTTGGGTACACACAAAAGAAAAATATAGTATTTGTACATATTTACTTAACTAAGTCATCTTTTATTGACCTAATTAGATTTCTATATATATGTCATTATTTTTCTCTTTTTTTCTCTCTTGTTTTTCATAAAAAAAAATTTAAAAATAAAAATGGTGGATAAGATTCAAATAGAAAAAGAAAATGGAAGAGATAGGAAATGAAGGGATGGGGGGAGTATAGACACTACAAAAAAAACATGGTTATTGCGACAGTTTTTTATAGGTAATACGGCGGTTTCAAACCGTCACAATTCAATATAACGACGTTTTACGAAACTGTCGTAATCTCGTCTGTCACAAACGTTTTACGATGGTTTTTAAGAAATCGTCGTAATATATATATATAAACCGTCGCAATATTTCTTTGTTAATGCGACAGTTTTTGTTGTATAGAGCGGCGGTTTATAACCATCGTAATTGTAAAAAAAAAAATATTTATATATTACGACGGTTTGAAAACGCCGTAATGATCAGTTCGTGGCACCATAAATAATCATATATTCTAATTTTGTCAATTCATATTTACATCCTATTTATTGCACCATATAATTAAATTTCTATAATTAGTAGTTTTAACACAACATAAAAGATCAAATGAGCAAAATATTCATCATATTAAACAAAATTACTCCAAAATTACATCATCAAAATACTAGTGTTATTCAAAGCTCTAAAATTACATCATCAAAATATCAATTTCAAGTGTTATTCAAAACTTCAAAATTACATCATCAAAATACTAATTTCAAGTGTCATTCAAAAAGAATATCCAAAAAAAGATACTAAACATGATTTCCAGTTTATACTTGGTCCTCCATCATTTTTACTTTCATCTGAAGATTCTAATCGATGGTTGGTCCGATTGGTGACTGATGAGCACCACTTTCTATATCTGATGCCTAAAAAAAAATAAAAAATAAAAATATATATATTAATTGGTAGGAAAGCTGATGATCATATACTCCAAAAAGTATATGTATCAAAGAATGACTACAAGTATTCATACAACCCATTAATTATTTTGTAACAGGGGCAATCTATTGTAAGGATAGTAACAATATTATGGTATTTTTTACCCAAAACAGGTAAAATGTTGTCCAAAAACAAATTGAAAAAAGTTGATGCAAATAAACAAAGCTACTTCATCCATGCTCATCAAATGGACTACCAAGTCTGTGAAGGCAAATTTTCATTTCTTGTTTTAGCTAAACTGATGCAAATAAACAGCTGCACTTTATTTCTGCTCATCAAACACATCAGCAGTGATTGGCCACAATATTAGCTACCAGAAAACAGTTTCCAAGACTATTCACAAAGGAGACATCAAAGCTATCATCTTCCTTAATGGCATCCAACCTGTTTTACTTGGTATTTTTGAGGTACATAAAACATGAGTCTAAGCCACTGATTTTCCTGTACTACTCATTTGTCGTCATAAATTACAACACTTTTTTGAAAGAAAATTGAGTTCTTTCAAATACACTCTAGTAGGTAATGTGTGTATTTTATTTATTTAAGGGACCATTTGGGTTGCAGAATCATCTGTACATGGATATAAATATTATTGTCATCTTTATCTCACGCATATTCATACACACACATTTTTAGAGAGTCTAAGCAACTTAGATATACACTTGGGGCTCTCTGTGTACTGAGCAAAAATATTGTGACTGTACCTAAACTATAGATTGGGGAGCCATTTGTACTGTTAGTTTGCATTAACAGGAGGAATAGATTTAGTTCAAGATAGATATACTATGTTGTTTGGTGTGTTTAAATAACCACTAGCTAGCACCATTTTATTGTGAATCGAGACAAGAGAAACTTTGCACTACCAAGTATGTGAAGATAAATCAAAAATGACTTCGTAGCACCAAAGAGTACGTAAAGAAAGAGTTAAGACTCTTAGATATGTTCTTAAAAAAAGAGTGCATATAAAACATAGATATTTATAATGGTCATACCTGTGGAGGAGGTGGAAATAAGTGAGCAAACTCTTCAGGGATGTTTCCTATGTTTATTTGATATAAGCTGAGTAGCGCATTTAATTGTGATTTCATAGATAACAAGTTAGATTCCCAATAAGGAAGGTCAAAAAATATGCTTCTCTTTCTCCATTGTCTCGATTCATCTTTAACAAGTTTTCCTTTAGCTCTTTTGCGCTTATTATTCATCTCGGGTTTTTTCCCAAAATTAACTGGAATGCCCTCCATTTGTTTAAAGATGTCTGATCCTGATAATGTAATTGGTGGTTCCCGTTGCTTGATTTTTCCATTAAAACGAAGTCGTTGTAATCTAAACCGATGGCCACTTTCAAGAAAACGACGATGTCCCATAAAACACCATTTTCTACTATGAATCAACCTATAAGAATTTGTAGCAAAATTACATGTGGGGCAAGCAAACTAAGTGTATGTGTTCTATCCAGATAAGTTACCAAGCCTGGGAAAATCACTAATTGTCCACATTAAAGCTGCACGCATTTTAAATGTTTCTTTTTTTGAAGAATCAAATGTTTGCACTCCATCGTACCACAATTCACTCAACTCTTGGATAAGAGGTTGTAAGTAGACATCTATGTCATTTCCTGGCATTTTTTTTCCTAGAATGATCATTGAGAGAATGAATGAAGATTGATTCATGCATTCCCAAGGAGGACGATTGTATGGAATAAGAATCACTGTCCAAATACTATAGGTTGTTGACATTGCTCCAAAGGGATTAAAACCATCACTAGCTAGACCTAGCCGTACATTTCGAAGGTCTGCAGCAAATTCAGGATGAAGCAAGTCAAATGTTTTCCAAGCCTGAGAATCCCTAGGATGTCTCATCAATCCATCTTGGTTACCCCCAAAAAATGCCATCTCATAGATTCAGCAGTTTTAGAGCACATGTACAGTCTTTGCAGCCTTGGCTTTAGTGGAAAGTAACGCAAAATCTTTGCAGGTTGCTTTTTATTTTTATCTTTCCACCTAGATGTCTTGCATTTTTTACATTCTTGCAAGCCTTCATCGTCTTTTCCAAAATATAACATACAGTCATTTGGGCAAGCATGTATCTTGGTATAATTAAGACCAAGTTTATTGATGGTTTTCTTGGCCTCATAAAATGAAGCAGGAATCTTGGCATCTTCAAAGGCATCTTTTAACAATTCCAATATCATACCCATCGCTATGTCAGCCATTCATCACAAACACTTTATGTGATACAATCTGATTAGAAAGGACAATGTGGAATACTTCTTACACCCTTCATATAATGGTTGCTTGCCATCTTCAATCAATTCAATTAACTTGGCATAATCTTCATCCTGCCTTTCAATATGCGCTTTATTTAATATTTTTTCTCCATTTATAGGCTCACAAGATACATCAGGTACATTGATATTGTTTTCAGTGAACTTAGAAGCATTATTAACCATGAATTCCATTGGACTATGGAGCTACAAGGTCTCTTCTACATCACGTGTACTCTGAAATGTTTGTGTTATAGTTGCATTTGAATCTTCCCCATGCAAATACCAAAATTTATAATTTTCTGGAAAAGGCTTTAAAGTTAAGGGTTCTTGAACTACATCTCTTTCTTGCCACTTATTGAAGCCACACCTCGAACATGCACACTTAATTACATGTCCGTCAATAGATCCATACTCAAAGGCAAAATTCAGAAAATTTCTAACCCCATCTACATATTCAGGAGTATTTTTTGGTTTGCCAATCCAAGATTTATCAATTGACATGGCTAGAAAGAACGACATAGCAATTCAACATAAAATTAAATAATATCATAATATCAAAATGAAAAGTGTAAATAACAACTAAGCTTTTCAAGAAAATTACTCTAATTGTAATGCTAACAGTTTGAATTCCTTATTTTCAAGAAAAATACTCTAATTTTCTTACTTAATTGAGTAAAAGAACTGCAGTTCACTAACTAGTTTGCAGAACTCATATCTAGTATTTTGTATATTACATCATCACTATCAGATTCTCAATCTACATCCCAAACAATCAAAGTAAAAATAGAACCTATTAAATGCCAAAATTACTGAGAGTTTTCTTACTTCTAGGAAGACAGAAGGCCAATACTGTTTTTTTAATTCTAGCCAATTCATATTTTTACCTATCAAGCCAAATATGAAATTTAAGTTAATAGCACCAGTAAATTAATATGAGAAGTGACTCGAAAATGTAAAGAAAGTGAACTCTAAGGCTCGAAACTGGAAAAGAAAGTGAACTCTTTGGACTACAACTAAACTATAACATGCAAAATCAAACTATAACAACAAATCTCTACAGAATAAGATAGAACTATAACAAAAATTAAAACCCCTAACAAATCTCTATAGAATTGTACAGAAATATAACAAAAATTAAAACCCCAAACAAATCTCTACAGAATAATACAGAAATATAACAACAATTAAAATCCCTAACAAATCTCTACATAATTGTACAGAAATATAACAACAATTAAAAGCCCTAACATATCTCTACAGAATAATACATAAATATAACAACAATTAAAAGCCCTAACATATCTCTACAGAATAATACATAAATATAACAACAATTAAAAGCCCTAACAAATCTCTCTACAAACTCAAACATGCATGACCCAAACAAATCGCTACAAACACAAACATGCATGACCCAAATAAATCTCTACAAACTCAAACATGCATGACCCAAACAAATCTCCACAAACTCAAACAAATAGATGATAAATTGATTCAAAAAAAATTCAGATTCACTCAAAAAACTTACAATTGGTTGAGGTTTGAGAGTTTACATTGAAAATTTACAGTGAATTGAGTGTTATTTAAAGTGAATTGAGAGCTTATCGTGATTTGAGCTTGATTTATTGAGTGATTGAGAGCTCCATATCCTTCATCCCACCAAATTAGCAATTGAGCGATTTAAGAGTGACTTTCTTTCTTTGAAGTAAGGAAGTGAGGAAGTAAATAAGAATAAGATAATTTGAGTAATTAGCAATTTAAATGGCTGTCAGAGCCCAAATTAGGCAAATTGTTTTTTTTTGCATTTGAGTAATAAATATTTAATATTCTAATAGTTTATAATTATTAAGGAAAGGAGAATAATAATTAAATATACTAAAATAGATGAGAAAATTTAAGGAAAATTTAAATGTAAGGAAAAGATGGTAATAAATATAGTTGGACAAATTATACTACTTTAATAAATAAATGAGTAAATCAAAGGATATAATAATTTTGTTGGGTAAATTTTAAATTTTTAAAAATATTAGTGGAGGTTCAAACCGTCATAATTTAAGTCCGAACCGCCGCTACTAAAATATTTAAAATGACGTATTATAAACCGTCCTATTATTTTGTATTTGTGGCGGTTCTTGGAAACCGCCGTAATTAAACCACCGCAATATTTTCATTTTTTTTTGTAGTGAGAGAGTAATGCCTAACCTTTTTTTTATTTTTAATATGCTATTGACATTCAAAATGAAGACAATCATGTGAGCTCATATATTAAGTAATTTCAAATAATTTTAACGGAAAGGAGCCAAAAATGCCCTTAAACTTGGGATTTGGCATGATATTGCCCTTCATCCACCTTATGAGTATGATCCATTAGAGATTAAGGTATTTCTGAGCCAAAAGGTTGACGTCAAGGGTTTGGAGCCCAAATATTGATGAAGAGTGGTTTTGTACCAATTTAAATAGTTGAGATGCATTTTAGGCACTTTTCCATAAGTTGTAGGATCATCACTTTGTAAAATCATAGAAATATACTTCACTGAGTAGAGTCGTTTCCTTCTCTAGCTTTTTTATTACTTGTCTCACCAATTTATTGCCTCGGCTTAACTTGTCCGTAGAAATCTCCAATATCGTTATCGCTGAAATAAAGTCAAGTAAAGAAATATGATAACACAAACACTATTTAAAAGAATACACTAATAATTAGAAATAATTAAGAATGTGATTATAGAAATTCATTAAAAAATAAAATTTCTAATATATGATTTTTCATGTATAAGTAATTGGATTATATAAAGGCTATTCTGAGATGTAAATCAACTCTAATATCATACCTTTTAAATAATATTAATCACAATTTCTTAAAATAAATTACTATCATAATTCATACGGTGTAATCTACCTCACTAAAATAAAAATAATCAATAAATTATATTAGTGCTACAAAAATATCAATCCATCATAAACAAAAATAACATTACTTTTAAATAATGAAATAATAAAATGTGACGATTTTGAGACCTGACAAAAACATGAAGACCAATGATAAATAAAGAATTTGGTTATATATTTCTAAAACCAATGTTAAATAGTATTCACGGTTTCACCCTCACGGAGTCTCAAACAGTAAATATGCAAATGCATAGTATGACTAGTTATTTTGGTTATTCTCAATCTTCTTATGTTTATACATGAAAAATACTATTAAGCAGCATTCATTTATTAAAGAATTATAAATATCAACAATATTAACGAAAAGATTTAACATATACTTTTGTATAAAGTTGGTAAGGTGAGCCTCGAAGTTTGGTGTTAGGCATGTTTAGGGTGTAAAATCACACGCTTAATATCATAACCCAAAATGAACGTGATGACACTTATCTAATTCAACCAAGACAAGTCAGCCTCAATCCAACGAAAACGAATGAATTGCAGAAATATAAAGCAAGAACAAGATAAAGAAGAAAAACTTATTCTTTCTATTAAAACCATGAAAATGTGATTGTCAAGTGTACAAGCCACTAAATACATCAAGTGCGAAATTGAAATAATTACAAGTCTCGACCTTTATTTCTCAAATAGAACAAAATATAAAGAAAGGGAAAAAAAGGGGTCTGCCAAATGATTGTGATGCACCATAAATTAGTGCTACGCGATCGCCATGAGGGAGTCTCACGATCGTGATGACCAAAATGGTCATGCACCAGAACCAGAAACCAGCAAAACAACCAAACTCAAAATCATGGAAAGGGTCCTCGGGTTTCGTTCGGAACCCCGTACACACAAACCATATATGTAAATCAATTATACTCGACGTTCCGAACTTAATGGACTCGTTAAAACACGAATTTGAGGTGTCCTTGACCTGACATCCATGAAAATCAAAAGAAACTAACTCAACACCTAAAAAGACTGAAATAAACTCGGGATCTCTCAAAAATCACAAAGACCTCCCCTATGCCTAAAATCATCAATGAATCCAATAAAACTCTCAGAATTCCAATTCGAACATCCGAACCCTGAATGTTGACCAAAGTCAACCCAAAAACTAAATTTTCATAATTTCACAACCAAGCCCCATACATATGCATCAAAGCGATTTGCCAATGCCCTACCCCAAGACGAGTCTCAATATTGTCTTTTAAGAAAACACTGCATCTATATATGTTGAGACCAATGAAGTTGAGATTGTTGGTGGTGACAAGTAGGTTAGCCTGTCAAAGGGCCCTCACTTTGGACCAACGCATTAAGCAAGAAAGTTGGAGTAGGTATATAGACTTAAATTTCAGTACATGTATGGTCTAATTTAAAGCCTCTCCAACAACAGTCCACACAATGAGTTTGCCATTTCCCCCAATACGCGTATGCAGTATCTCATCTAATGTATTAGTTATACTAGCATGCATATAAGGTTAGGCTAGAAAATAGATTAGTTAGAACGAATAAGAAGATTAATCTACTCCAGAGTTGACTAAGGGACCACCTTAATTATGAATTAAGAGAGGTCGGCAAAATTATTCAATAGTACTCCCGTCCCTAATTACTTGTCAATTTTTTACTTTGCATACTCTTAGACCCGTAGTCTAACCCATATATCACATATCTATTAAGAAAATAATAATTGATATAGTAGGTTTACTATTTTACCATTTATTAATGATAGAATTCCAAAATCAATTTAATCATTAAAGAGGTTCTACCTTTTTAAAGAAATATTAACTTTCTAAATAAATTGAGGATATAACAAATAAAAAAAAGTATTCAATAGTTCTGATGTTCCTAATTACTTGTCCATTTTTTACTTAACACACATATTAAGAAAAAATAATAATTGGTATAGTGAGTTTACCATTTTACCCTTATGAATTGATAAAATTCCAAAATCAATTTACTCATTAAAGAGGTTCTACCTTTTAAAAAAAAATATTAACTCTCTAAATAAATTGAGGATATAATAGATTAAAAAAATTATGTTTTTTTTATTTGTCAAAGATAACAAGTAAAAAGGGATGGAACGAGTATTAGTTAGTTAGTACATTACTATTGAGGTCAACATAACCCTTGAAATTCTTTAGAAACTAACCATAATTTATTTGTTCTTCAAAGTAGGGTTTTGTTGTTATTATTATTATCTGCCGGATCTGCTTTGTTTGTTTCGGTTTTAGCTGAGGAATTTTGGGTGTGAAACAAAGGACAAAAACAGACTACATCATTAACATTATTGTTTTTTTCCCCAAAATCCTAACTACTTATTGCATGGTCAACGTCTTAATCTTGTCTTTGCTGTCAGTGGGCCTTGCCCTGCTTCAGCCCACTTAATTTCTGAAATTTCAAATAATATACTATCTTTTTCTTATTTTGCTTTAAAGAAAATATCTTTTTTTTTAACCTTTTGCAAAATTAAAGATTATATTTTGGTAAATTTCACGTATTTTTAATTTATAACAATAAATTATCAATTTCTATTTTACTTTTCTAAAATTCTGTCGAGTACAGTATAGCAAGTAAATGATTCAACTACTACAAAAGTCAGTGCCTTGAAATTGGCCTGCTTCACTTGTAACGTGTTATTCCCTTTTCAAAATAATTGTATTGTTGAGACATTTTTCATATTTCATATTATGTTTAATCTTCAAGACTATTTTTAAAATATTTTTTTCATTTTTACCCTTCATTTGAATTTTTTATGTAATGAGTTCAAAAAAATTTAATTGCTTTGAATTATTCTAAAGATTAATTTGACAATATTTAATAAGGGCAAAAATGAAATGTAATGTCTAATTTATGTCTTAAAACTCGTTTGGATAAGCTAAATAAACTAGCTTTTAAATCTAAAAAAAAAAAATCAAAACTTAAAATGACTTTTAAATCAAAAATAAAAAGTAGGGGAGTCCGATTTTTTATTTTAAACTTATTTTAACTCAATTTTCACTTTGTCAAATACTCTCAAAAATTAAATATTACTTAAGAATAGATTTGACCAACTTTCAAGCTCACTCAAAGGAGTTATTAATCTTCTTTTAAAGAGTGTGAAATGACAGAATAATTCAATTATTTTGACGGTATTTAATTTAATGAATGAAACGTTAGGCCACCCTCTCCATCTTATTAATTGAATATTAGAGTATGTGTTTAAACTAATACGTTTATTAATGGACAAACTTTTTGGTGAGTGTATTTGAGACGAAATTAATAAAGTCCTTTTTATTTTTTTGTGTGGATTAAGAATTAATAGTGGGAATTTCCACTTCGGAGGGTTGCCAATTGTGTGTGCCTTATGAATGACAGCCAATGAGTAGTTGCAGAAGGTGAATGTTGTAGTTAAGCTAGCATAAATGGTTGAAAATGATAAGCAAGAAGTAGTTGGAGAGGTAACCTCGAGATCTGTGCTAGGATAGCAGAGATTCCGTTTGCTTCACGAAGAAGCTCAAACATTATTCTTTATTTCTTTTGAAAAGAAAAGTTTTTTCCTTCCTACTGCTTTGTTTTTTCCTACCGGTACCACCAGCTGCTGCTGCAGAGGGAAGTAAAAAGAATAATCTGATTTTGCAAAGTAAACAAAATGCCGTACGTCGGAGTAGCAAGTTTAGAGGGGAATTGTAAGGCACAAGACTTCGACCTTTTTTCTCAATTCTCAACCGTTATATATTAAGCTCTCACCCATTTTCTTCATTGCAGTAGAGTTCACCATTTTTCAAGGTATACTCTTTCCCCTATTATTTCAACTCTCTACTACCTTTGCTTACAGTAGTGTTGATACTCCATTTTTCAAGGCACACCCCTCTGGCTCTGGCCATAGATTGTGTGTGGTAAGTGTTGGTTCATCAAATTTACTCATTATTTCAACTTCATTCAAACATGTTTTCACTCATGTCCTAAACGCCACAAAGTGTCCTTTGCTCTACGGGGAATTAATTGTCTCTTCATTTCATACTGTGATGGGGATATTTTCCATATATCTAACTTCTCTGCCACATTTTTGTTTACCATTGTTACTAGGTGATGCAAATGGATGACATACAAAGTTGATATCTTATGGCAACTTGAGTTGACTTGGCAAGTCCAGGAGCAAATAGATTTAAATGATGAAGCTACACCCAATAATAGATCTACTTCCTCTTTCTCTCTTCCTATTTTTGCTCCTCTTCCCAAATGTTATTGCTGACCTTAGCTCAGATAGACAAGCACTACTTGACTTTGCTTCTGCAGTACCTCATCTTCGAAACTTCAAGTGGAACACTAACTCTTCCATTTGCACATGGCATGGCGTAAGTTGCAGCTCAGATGGCACTCGTGTAGTTGCACTTCGGCTTCCTGGTATTGGACTTTATGGTCCTATTCCAGACAATACCATAGGAAGACTGGATGCACTAACAACCCTCAGCCTTCATTCCAATGCCCTCACTGGAAATCTTCCTTCAGACATCACCTCTATTCCGTCCCTCCATTTCATATTTATACAACAAAACAAATTTTCTGGTGAAATACCTTCTTCTCTATCTCTACAGCTTAACTTCATTGATCTCTCTTTCAACTCCTTCTCAGGGGAAATTCCAACAACAATTCAAAATCTGACACATCTTACTGGTTTAAACCTACAAAACAACTCCCTCACAGGATCCATTCCTAATGTAAACCTACCAAGGCTTATGCAATTGAATATGAGTAATAATGAACTCAATGGTTCAATTCCACCATCCCTTGCAAAGTTTTCTGCTTCTTCATTTCAAGGAAATTCTCTATTATGTGGACAACCCTTGACTCAATGCCCTTCTTTTGCGCCTTCACCGTCTCCATTCCCTTCAATTCCACCTTCTCCTTTGAGTCTAACACCACCATCTCGTTCTCCGAGCGTCCTGCCAGCCTCACCAACAATTCCTGAAAACCATAAAGGCAAGAAAAGCTTGAGTACACGGGTTATCATTGGCATTGTTGCAGGAGGTGTTGGAGGGATCCTATGTCTAGCTGTGTTGATTTTCTTGTGTTGTATGAAGCAATATTATACTAAGAGAGGTGTACAGCAAAGAAAAGACTTTAATGGAGGAGGAAGTCCGAAGCAAACAGAGGACTTCAGTAGTGGAGTACAAGCAGCTGAAAAGAACAAATTGGTTTTCTTTGAGGGTTGTTCTTTCAATTTTGACCTTGAAGATTTGTTGAGAGCCTCAGCTGAGGTTTTGGGTAAAGGGAGCTATGGAACAACCTACAAGGCCATCTTGGAGGAGGGAACGACTGTTGTTGTGAAACGGCTGAAGGAAGTTGTTGTTGGGAAACGAGAGTTTGACCAACAGATGGAGACAATTGGCACTGTGGATCAGCATCGAAATGTTGTTGCTCTTCGTGCTTATTACTTTTCCAAAGATGAAAAACTTCTTGTCTATGATCATGTACCGGCAGGCAGTTTATCCACTCGAATGCATGGTAACATTCTTCCTTCTTTTGTCCTCCCATTCTTTTAGCTGTCATACCCATCCAGGTGCTTGGGAATATCCTTAGTTACTAAGACTGGCAAGAAAATCAGCTGTAAAAGTTGCACGAGATCATAGATTCCGAATGTGAAATGAAGTACCTATATTCTTTAGAAAAGCCCCTAGACAAGCATTATAAATAAACACTCCTGAAATAGGCATGCAAGTTTGTCTTGAAGACTTTATAACATGTGATATTGGTTTCATGCACTCATAGTTCTCCATATTATTTTGAAGCAAGATGCAACTTGCAAGTTGTTGAATGTCAGATTAGTTGTTCGGTGCTATACATAATTTTCAATCTAACTGTTTACAAGAAAGTTCTTTTCTTTCATTGCTCCTTGTTTATTGATTATAGGCAACAAGGACTTGGGAAGAACACTGGATTGGGAATCTAGATTGAGGATTGCCCATGGAGCTGCAAGTGGTATTGCCCATATCCATGCTGTTTCTGGTGGCAAATTAATTCATGGAAATATCAAGTCATCCAATGTGCTTCTCACCCACGATAATAATGGATGCATCTCAGATGTTGGTCTTATACCTTTAATGGGTTTTCCTACTATCCCATCAAGGAGTGCAGGATATAGAGCACCCGAGGTGATAGAGACCAAGAAATGCACTCAGAAATCCGATGTTTACAGCTTTGGTGTTCTGCTTCTTGAGCTCCTTACTGGGAAAGCACCAGTGCAGCCACCTGGCCATGATGAGGTGGTAGACTTACCAAGATGGGTGCAGTCTGTTGTGAGGGAGGAATGGACTGCTGAGGTATTTGATGCTGAGCTCATCAAGTTTCAAAATATCGAAGACGAAATGGTGCAGATGCTGCAGATTGCAATGACTTGTGTGGCAAACGTGCCTGAAACAAGGCCTGACATGAGTCAAGTTGTCCAGATGATCGAAGATATCCAACAAATTGATTCTGGAAACAGGCCATCATCTGAAGATAACAAGTCTAGGAGCCCAACTAGTCCAACGCCATGATAACTCATGCATTTCTTACTACTCAATTCTATTACCAAATGTGTATTTGAACGTCTTTTCTTGTTTTTAAGTATAATTCAGACCTTTTAGATACTATCATTCTTCATCACTGCCAATATCTAAAAATTCAATCCTATTATGTCTAGCTCCACTTTTATTTTCAAATCAAAAAGACACAAACTTATTTTACCATAGCATTTGTTGATTTGATCTTGATCTTGATAAACTCCATTAATGGAGCTTTGAGTTATGCAGAAGAAGAAGTAATTGAACATAAAATATCTTCTATTGAGTATGAAGTTAGTTACAATTTGAGGAGTATATATAGCATACACTTAACATGTGTGTGTAGCTGCTATTAGGAAGGTTCTAGAACTAACTACCTCTAACTAACTTTTAACCCACTGTAACTAACACACTAGGCTAACCATGACAACTTGTTTAACTATACACTCTAGTTAACACTCCCCCTCAAGCTCATGGTCTAAACATGTTAGCAACTCCAGTCTTATTCAGCAGCACTTGATATTGTACTTTACCTAGGCTTTTTGTGAGCAAGTCAACCAATTGATCCTTGGTATGAACTCTGTCTTCAGCATTCCTCGACATATTTTTCCCTCAGAAAATGACAATCTATGTCGATATGTTTAGTTCTTTCATGAAATATAGGATTTGCTGCAATTTGGATTGCAGCCATACTATCACACATCATCTTCACAGGTAATTCAATATTAACACCAAGTTCTTTGAATAGCCCCACTAGCCAAGTGATCTCTGCTGCACAATTTGCCATACTTCTAAATTCTAACTCAACTGAGCTTCTAGAAACTGTTTCTTGTTTCTTCGACTTCTAAGAAATCAATGCTCCTCCAAGTTTAACTAGGTAACCACTGACAGACCTCCTAGTTTCAAGGCATGCTCCCCAATCTGAGTCACAATAAGCAAGCAACTCAGTTGTATCTTCAACTGGCATTAACAGTCCAAGACCTAGGCTTCTTTTAAGTATCTAACCACCCTTAGTGTTGCCTCCATATGAGATTCTTTAGGACAGTGCATGAACAAACTTAACACCTGAACTGAAAATGCTATATCATGTCTAGTCATAGTGAGGTAAAGTAATCTCCCCATCAGACTGTGATAACTGCTTGGATTCTGCATCATAGGCTCATTTGTTTGTAATATAGACTCATCATAGACAGAGGTTAGCTTCTAATTTTTCTCAAGAGGTGTTCCTGCAGGCTTTGCTCCCCCTAGACCACATTCAACTATTAGTTCTAGTGCATATTTCCTTTGAGACATATGAATTCCTTTACTGGATCTAGCAAACTCAATTCCTAGAAAGAACTTGAGTTCAATCTTTCATCTTAAACTTCTTCTGAAGATCCCTTTTTGTGTCATTTATAAGACTTTGATTGCTACCAGTTATCAGTAGATCATCTACATACACCAATACAATAAGTATATCACTTGCAACCTGCCTGGTAGAGAGTGAATAATCATAATGGCTTTGACAGAAACCCAACTAAACTAACGACTCAGTCAACTTTAGGTTCCATTGTCTAGGAGCTTGTTTGAGGCCATATAGTGACTTGTGTAGTTTGCAGACTTTAGTATCATTCTCCCCCTGTCTAGCAAACCCATCTGGAATGGACATGTACACCTCTTCAAGAAGATCCCATTAAAAAAGGCATTGTGGACATCCATTTGGTGAATGAACCAGCCTTTGGAAGCAGACAGAGCCACTATGGACCTGACAGTAACCATCTTTGCAACTGTAATCTAAGCCCTCTTGTTGACTAAAGCCTTTAGCAACCAACCTGGCTTTCAACCTCTCATGTGGACTTATATTTAACCTTATAGACCCATTTACAACCAATGAGCTTCTTACCAGGAGGTAAGTCCACCATGCTCTAAGTGTTATTAGCTTCGAGGGCAGAAATCTCAAGTGCCATAGCTTAAACCCATTAAGGATCAAGTGTTGCATCCTTATAGGAGGATGGTTCAATAATAGCTGAATAAGCAGACAGACTAGAAGCATACAAAGGAGACACATGATCATAGGTCAGGTGATTAGACAAGGGGAAGGAACATAAGTTAATTGTTTTGGTAGTGACAAAGTCATGAAGCCATAGGGGAGGCTTACTGGTTCTAGAGGATTTTCTTGGAGGAGCAATAGGGTCACTAGGAGGAGACTCAATCGAGCTAGAAGGAGAACTATGGAGTCAAATAGAGGGTGAGGAACTAGAAAAGTCAAGAGGTTGACTTGCAGGTATAGGAATATGTAGTGGTGGATTATCAGGAGGAATCATGCTCAGGACTGGAAAGATAGGATTAGATGAGGCTTGAAGATATTTGAAAGGAAACACTTCCTCTTTGAAGCCAATATGTCTATTGAAAAATAGAGATTTGGAGTGCAAATCATAAAAAACATAACCCTTTTGAGTTAAAGAATACCCCATCATGACAACAGGTATAGCTTTAGGAGAGAATTTGTCAAAAACCTTGGGACAAGTAGCAAAGCATAATCATCCAAAGGTCTTGACATGAGAGAGGGAAAGAGGTTGTGAATAGAGTATTTCAAAGGGGGTTTTAAACTTCAACAACTTAGAGGGAAGTCTGTTTAGGAGGTATACAGATGTGTTAACACATTCCCCCCAGAATTTTAAAGGAATAGAAGCCTGAAACCTAAGGGATCTTGCCATATCAAGAATTGTTTTGTGCTTCCTTTCAACAACTTCATTATGTTGCGGAGTGTAGACACATGTACTCTGATGGAAAATACCAAGAGTAGATATGAGTGACTGAAAAGCATGACTGAAAAACTCACTTCTATTATCAGTTATTAAAGTTTTAATGGTGGTAAAAAACAGATTTTTAACTTGAGTGACAAAATTCCTCAGCACCACTATTGTATCAGACTTAGAAGACATAAGAAACACCCATGTATATCTTGAAAAATCATCAACAATGGTTACAAAGTACCTCATTCAATTGTGAGTAGGTATCCTGTAAGGACCCCAGGTATCACAATGAACCAATTCAAATACAGACTTAGACAAATGAGTGCTTAAAGGAAAGGATAGTTTAGATTGTTTAGCTAATGGATAGACAATACAAGGATTAGAAGTTGCAACATCTGTAAGACTAATGCTAGAAGACTTCTTTATTACATCTAGAGGAGCATGACCTAATCTCCTATGCCATAAGGAGATAGACTCAGAAGAACCAACTGAATTAACACTACTTGTTGGTGATTGAACAGGAGCTAGACTGCTTAGACCTTCTTTAAGAACATAGAGGCATTGATCTTCTCTACCAATCCCCTTGACCTATCCATTGGAGAGATCCTGAAAGATACAAAATTCAGGAAAGAATACAACCATACAATTAAGGTCTTAGGTAAGTTGTGAGACAAATCGAAGGCTGCATTTAAATCAGGTATAAACATCGCATTGTCAATAGTATAATGACTATTAACTTTAGTAGTACCAACATGAGACACTGAAACTACATCTCCAGTGGGTAGGTTAGCTTGTCTCCTTTCAGATTTAGGTACTACTTTGACCCTATTTAAGAGTCCAAGATGAGAGGTCATGTGGTTAGATTCTCCAGTATCAATTATCCACTCCTTATGGACATATTGTGACACTAAAGCATAAAGGGAGCTACTTGCAGCTGCAACTTTAGTGGCATGTTCTCCTCCATTATCACTGCCTTTGGACAACATCTGCAGGATCTAAGTGTATTGATCTTGTGTGAAGAAAGCAGCAGGGGATAAGGGAATCATGTTGTTGGCTTTAATGTTATTGTGAGATGTGATTGCATTCATACCTGCAGACTGAGCAACATCAACATTATTATCATAGGAACCACTGTTAGCACCCTTCTTCTTAGATCTCCAAACAACCGGATATCCTTTAACCTTAAAGCATTGATCCTTAGTGTGACCTCTGTATCCACACACTTCACATATAAGGAGAGACTTTTGAGGTTTCTGTGGCTTTTGTTGATTGTTATAGTGACCTCTTCCTGATTGATCATCTCCACCTAGAGGTAGACCAAAGTGAGCTCCACCATAGTTGATAGAATGAGTAGGACCACTACTACCTTTCTGACTGAATATAGTTATGCTTTCAATCACTCTGGAATTAGCACTATCATGAGGCAATATCCTCTGACTCTCATGATCAACAATGAGGGAGAAGGCTTTGTTCAAGGTAGGAGTTGGAGTCTGCATCAGAATCTGACCTCTAGCTGCAAAATAAAACTCATTAATCCCCATAAGAAACTCTAGTAGTCTTTGATATTCAAAGTGCTCCTTAAACTTGATAGACTCAACACATGAACACCCTGGGTATGGCATAATAGAGTCAAGCTCATTCCACAATCCTTTCAGAGTAGTATAGTAGTCTGTCACAAACATTGTACCCTGAGTAAGACTATGAATCTCTCTGTGTAATTGAAAAACATGTGCACCATTGATTTTATCAAACCTTTCCTTCAAATCACACCATACTTTGTGAGCATTACCCCCGTATACTACACTATTCAGCAGACCAGGTCTAATGACATTCATAATCCAAGATAAAACTACAGCATTACATTTTCCCAAATATCAAGCAGTTCAGGTGCAAACTGAGATTTAGGAAATCTTCCATCAACAAAACCTAGATTACTTTTACCTAGGAGTCCAATTCTTATGGATTTGCTCCAGATTGCATAATTCTCAGAGCCAGTAAGTTGTAAGGAGATTAATGAGCTACTTGAAGTATCACTCGGTTGAAGATATAGAGGATGATTATGGTCAATAGTTGGAGCTATGTAGCTGATTCTAGGAGCTACATGAGTTGAATTCGAATTGAGATTGTCAGCTTCTAAGGACCCTGATCCATCTTCAGTTGTGACTACCATTGATGAGCAATCTATTTTCTGAATCTAGATCGTTTGATGAGGAATATGCTTATTCACAATTCTACTGGAGACACAGCTGAGAACCTAAGCACTACTCTATGCTGGACAACGAATCTACTAGCCTCAAAATTGCCAAGGCTCTGATACCATGATAAACTCCATTAATGGAGCTTTGAGTTATGTAGAAGAAGAAGTAATTGAACATAAAATATCTTCTATTGAGTATGAAGTTAGTTACAATCTGAGGTGTATATATAGAATACACTTAACATGTGTGTGTAGCTGCTATTAGGAAGGTTCTAGAACTAAATACCTCTAACTAACTTTTAACCAACTGTAACTAACAATGCTGAGTAGGCTAACCATGACAGCTTGTTTAACTATACACTCTAGTTAATAGGTCTAATGACAAAATGTATAGTTTTTTACACCCAATTGCACCCTTTTAGCCAACTAATTCATTTTCTCTAGCCCCCAAAAATAACTCTTGTACTTCACTTTTCGGACATGAGGAGTTCATAGTCCACGTTTGAATTCACTTTTTCAAAATGATATGTTTAGTTTCGAAATCTTAAATTCACTTTTTGGAAAAGACAAGTCTGAAGTTATTTACTCCCTCCGTCCACTATTGTTTGTCAGGTATACTAAAGATAGTTGTCCAAAATTAATTGTCAATTTAAACAATCAAAAAACAATTATTCACTTTTTAGGGAGCTGATTATTCCATATTTAAATAGTTCAGGGGGTAATAGGACCCCCGTATAGAATACATGTGTAGTTGAGAATTGGCTAATAGGTTGATGAGTCTTTTGGCTATTTTCTCATATAATTATAATTAAAAATCGCTGACAATTAAATTTGCAACTGCTTTTTATTTCTTAATTTATCTAATAAACTTCATTTTGAATCAACTATGGTTTACTATTGATTTTGTAAGAGTGTCTTCAATTCTTTGAGATGTTTTGTTAAACATTTCAAGTACAAACTAATTAGATTATCAAATAATTAAATTTTAAAAAATATTGTCTTTAATAATCACTATAACATTGGTTTAGTAATTAAAAGTATTACGAAATATTATACGAGTAAAAAAATGATATTCTAATTTGCTTATTCAATGAAGTGAAGTCTTTATTTTATTTTAAAATATTTTAGAATAATTTTGATACTTTATGTAACAATTGATTATATTGAAAAAATATTCAGAACTATAATCAATAAACAAGATTTAAACATTTGTGTTGTTGTGTAACATACAATAATTTTATATGTTTATTTTGTTCTTACAAAATATTACAAGAAATGATATACTGTCAATTAAAAAAAATATTAAAATATAATGCATTACAATTATTTTTCTCTTTTCTAAATTTTGGCTTTAGGTCATCCATTCTATTGAGCCGTCCATGGTGACAAATGACAAGATATGTATTCATCAAATGTAATGGGAAAATTCCACAAATAAATTACATAAAAAAATACTAACATATTGTATTCAGATTTCTATTAGACAAACTCAACAAAATACATCAACATATCTATAATTTTTGGTATTGGAAAAGACTTCAAACTGTCGCAAACAAACAAAATACATCAATATATCATATATATATGAAAGATGTTGTGGAATGCCTTTAAACCAAGAAATGACATTTATCTTTTTTCTCAAATTTTTTGACATTTTTCTTATTTATCTTTTTCAATTTATATGATATATTAAAAAACTTAAAATGCAGTTACAACTTTTTTTTTTTTTTTTGTAAAACAATGTAAAATTAAATGCAATCTCTTTATTGTTGTTTTCTGTGTTGTTATTGTAAATGAAAAAACAACTTGAGAAAAAATAGATAGTAATATTTGTTTTGAGTCATTTTATTGGATAAATGATTAGCTTACAAGAATCAAGAAAGTTCTCCTCAGTTTGAGCTGGTTTTTGGGACACCAAGATTGAAGTCAGTTTGTTGATAAGATGTTAGATTGGGACAAAAGCTTTAGTGTTTTTATAAGATTTGGACAATTTTCTTCACTTTGGAGATGACTTTTCGAATATGAGTTTAGATCGAAAGAACTTTCGAACAAAGTACATGAAATGATTTTTGATAAAAGGACCGCTATGAACTTTTTAAAATTTCTCCATGATTTTTGATATAAAGCGATGCCTAGCGTATATAATATTTTTTAGAATTCTACTTTGACTTTCCCTTTTGTGTATTGATAATTAATTATTTTTTTATAATAGCACTGCAGGTGTTTTTAAAAAAAATCAAATTTGGACTCAAAGTCCTTATTATTGATAATCAAAATGGGCCATGCTCCTTATTACAATATAAGATACCTGGTCGGCCCAAAAGTGACCAGACCAGGTGAGTAAAACATGAGCTATCCCTTAGGATTTCCTAAAAGAATCATTTCCACTTTTTCCTCTTTTGTTCTTCCTCTTCTCTAGCTCATTCCGCCTCTCTAGTTGCTGCCATGATTTGGTTCAAATGGAAACGCCTCTCTGTATATTCCTGAAAGTGTTGAACTTGTTCCTCATTTTTGTTCTTTGATACTCCTCCCCTATTCCTTTTTCCTGCAGTTGAAGCCGAATAGGAGAAGATGTTCCCGAGCTTTAATCACCATATGTCTTTGTTGGATGCATTTTACCACTTCATATTTGGCCCTTTTACTCTCGTTTTTGTTTATCCTTGTATCTCTTTTTGTTGGCTAAGCATGTTGTCCATTATTATATAAGTTAATTTTCCTTGTTTTGATACGAAATGAGGGGACTTGATATTTATCAATGTTCAAAAGCTTTCTTCCCTTACTTGGCAATTGTTGAAAATTAAGGAATATTTGCTTATATTCTGTATTGCCTACTGAATTAGCTATACAAGCTGCTAGCTGATTTGCTTCTCTAAAAATGTGTCGAACATTCACTGTAATTTTTCCAAGCATGTTATGAATGTCTTCCATTATTTCTACTAGCTCCCATGGTATTCTCCAATTTCTGGTGATCATATTTTTAAGCACTAGGGAATCAGTCTCCAGTTGAACCTGATTTAGTTTTTTCCTAATGCAATACTTAAGTGCTTCCAGAACTGCTTTTGCCTCTGCCTCCATGTTAGTATCTATCCCCAAACTATGAGCTTCTGCATATATAAGATCTCCACTACTGTCCCTTAGGCAAAATTCATATGCACTTTGACCTGGATTGCCTTTGCTTGCCCCATCAGTATTGCAAGTAATCCACCCTTCTTTTGGCTGCAACCATTTAACAATCCTAAAGTATAAAGTAGGTTTGTAATTCTTCAATGTGTCCACCATTTCTAACCAGTGACAGGATAATCCCTTAATCCATGGGAATTTAACTCTTATCACTTGAAGTATTGTCAATTGGCATTGATGGTACATATATTGATAAGATATCTCTTTCCCATGCCTTTTAGCATTTCTTCTCTTCCACAACTCCCACATGATGATAGCTGGAATGGCCTTTAGTAATTGGTCCAGCTTAGTTGACATTTTGTGCTCCCACCACCTATAAATGAGTTGCTTTAGATTCAACTCATTTATGTTGATACCTACATATGAAGCAAACTGCTTCCATTGGGCTATGGGAGTTGTTAGTAATAAGTGAGACATAGTCTCAATTTCTCCTTTTTCATAACAATAGCATTTAGACACCACTTGCACCCTCATTTTCTTCAAATTATCATCTGTGGCTATTCTTTTATCCCAAACTCTCCATAAAAAGAATCCGATTTTGTAAGGTAAACCCTTTACCCACATGTAACTACTCCAATCTTTTTCTGCTTTCTTTTTTCTCAAGATGTGAAGTGCTGATTTTACTGTGAAATCTCCTTTTGAACTTTGTACCCACCAGGCCTTATCTAGAATAGCTTCTGTATCAGGAGGTCTAATGTTCATAATTATGTGTTGTTTTTTGGTTTCTCTTCATTTATATTTTATCATTTTTTATGAATTTACACTTGGAAACTTATTAGGTATTTTATGTGCTTTAAACATTTGAATAAATTTATGGAGAAACAATCAACTTGCAAATTATTATTTTTTATAGTTTTTAACGTAATTTTTTCTGTTTTACAAGTTATTATTACTGTGTTTTCTTAAGAAACTATTACTACATTAATATATAATGTGTCAAAGAGTTAGGGAATGTATCATAATCCTTTTGGTATTTGTCATATTCATTTCTTAAGATTGCCTTCAATAAATATTTTAAATGTTTTATGACCAAGAAAGAAAAATGAAATGGTGATAAGGCATATTAAACTATCAATTTCTTATCTTGAAAGGGTAATTTATTATTTATGTGTTCTAATGCAAGCTTTATTATATTTATTAACTTGAAATAACATTAGCAAATATATATTACTTGTCGTTTGTCATGTGATTCTATAGGTATTATTCTGTATATTTATTTATTTATTTAAAAAGGTAATAATCACCTACATCATTGTTTACCCTATTTTCTATTATGGAAAAATTACATGAGTTGACAAACATTACTATGTTATTAGTTAAAAAGGATATAGTTTATTTTAATTATTATGAGTGGTTATGGTTTTCACTTTTTTGCCATTAATAATGAGACCCACGTTTCATTGTATACCCAACCAAAAAAACCTTTATTTGCATTTGTATACATACTAAATTTCATCTCTCTTCTTCACATTCCCCTTTTCTCTCCTAAAATTACTCTTACACTTTCATTTTGAAATCCGAAATTCCCCATCTCCCTCATAATCGATTTTTCAATCTTACATAACCGCCTAAATCTTTCCTCAATCTTTTTGTTTTTTCATTTTTTTTCGTTTGTACACTATTTGGGCTTTCATTTGGACGATGTGATTCTATCGAAACTGCTATCTGACTGTTGTCGCTGATGTTTCTGCATTTGTCACTATTGTTGTTTTTGTCCATAAATTCTTTCGAAAGAGAATTATGTCGTTAGGGTTTATTACTCATACGTCGCCGCCAGTAATGAGTGCACTAATCGGTCTCTTATCATCAATGATTCGATTGCTTTTCAGATCAATTCTAATGGTTAAAGACCAATCTAAACAAATTTTAGAAAAAAATCTATTGAAGAGTTGAGATTCAAGAAAAAACATGGCCCAATTGCATTGCAACAAGTTATCAACAATGTCAAAGCAAGTGTCATTAAAATTGTTGGAGGAGGAAACAAAATGAAAGCCAAATATAGTGATTCTAATAACATTTAATCAAAACATTTGACGAGGTTGTATCTGTTTCATCAAATCGGGACAAATCTGAAGAACATGAAGTAATTGTATAAAATAATTTTGTATGTAGCTATTTTTATATTGTGGTAGTTATATACAAAATTGCTTGAGGTATATGTATATTTTGTATACTTAAGTTCGATATTCATGTACATACATTTACAAATTTGAAGAACATCAAGTAATTGTATAAAATAAGTGTGTATATAGCGATGTATACAAAAGTTTGTATATAGCGATTTGTATATTTTGATAGTTATATACAAAATTATTTGAGGTATATGTATATTTCTGTATATTTAAATATGATATTCATATAATTATATTATACATATAGATTTTATAGTTATATACAAACACAAATAGTTTTATTTATACAAATAGTTTATATTTGTAAAGCATATAATTGTACAAATTGTGTCATTTGATTTTTCTAACCAACAATTAGAGAATAATTGTTAGTAATATACAATTTCTCTATTTTTGTATAAACAAAAATATATACTATACAAATCAATCATATTCTTTTTTGTTGTTCAAAACATGAAGTTTTCGCGTTGAATATAGAAGAATATTGATGAAGTAGAACTTTTTTTCGTGTAATATTGCTTCAGTGGTATGAAGAAACCAGTTTTTATGGTGTTTGTATCATTATAAAACTCTTTTTTGGAAAAATATTTGATTTAAAACTATTAGCTTGATTCATAGGATTATTTAAATTTTCTGTTACTTTATTTAGCGCTCATATATCTATTTATTAAAAAAAATATTGTATAAATTATAGACAAAAAACGTAATATACAAATAAAATGCTCCATATCAAACTAAACTATATCCATAAATGTAATTATACCTATAGAGCATTATTTCAATAAATCTGTTTTGCCATATATGAAATTTACCCTTCTATTATTCCCTACCATTTCAAAAATTACCAAAAAAAAAATTATATTACTTTTTCGGATACATCACTATAAACTATCACCCCAAGATTATTTTATTCCTTTTTTCACGCCTAAAATCACTCTATGGTATTAACAATAATCTCCATCACTCTATTTTGAATTTCAAATCTTTTCTAATTTCTGATTTATCAATTGCAAGTTATTGAAGAGGAGTTAGTTCTTCTTCTTCATCCATATTTTCTTTCCACTTCATCAGGTATTAAATTTTAAAATTTTTTTTAGCCTATTCATCTACATATTTAGTCGAAGAAGGATGCATCTTCAACTTCAAAATCGATTGTGGAAAAAACGCTCAAAAAAAGGAGAAAAAGATCGAGTTGTTGGTGGCTCATGTAAGGGCTTTATGTCGAGATCCATGGGTAACGCCATTGTTGAAAGTGAAAAAAAACTACGGAAGTTGATACAGAGCAAAAGAGAGTGTAAAAGGATTTCTTCATCATTTTTTTTTTGCTTCAAGCAGATCAGATTGTTGACTTTTTTCTGATTTTTTTTATTGTTCATCTTTTTTTGATACATCAGATTGTTGACTTTTTTTTCAATCTTTCGTTGTTCATTTTTTTCTGATACATATGGGTTCAATTTTTTAATGTATCTAGTTGTTTTTCTTTCTTAAATTAATGTATAATGCATGCATTTCAACATTATGATACATTACAATTTTATCAAGAATTGTTGGTGGCTCTGTAAGGGCTTTGGGTTGAGATCCATGTGTGACATCATTGTTGAAAGTGAAAGAAAGCTACAAGCATTGATACAAAGCAAATGAGAAAGTGTGAAAGGATTTCTTCATCATTATTTTTTGCTTTTAGCAGATCAAATTGTTGATTTGTTGCTTTCCGCAGATCTTTTGATGTATCTACTTGATTTTGATTCTTATATTAATGTATAATTCATTTCACATTTATGATACATTATAATTTTATCATGTACAATATATCGTTTCCAAATATTAGTTTTGATACATAACCCTAATTTATTGAAACACAAATTGGTATGTATCATGATCATAGTTATGTATTGGATACAGATTATTACAAATTTCGTTATTTTTTACTACTGATACATACACCCTGCCTTATTCACTACTAAAAAAATAGTGAATTCCGACCTAAAAATTACCGACCTCAAATGGAGGTCGGTAATTTCCGACCTCCGGAGGTCGGTATTCTTAAAAAGAATAAAAAATTAAAAATAACCCTTGTAGTCGGTTTTTATGCAAAATAAAGCGGGAAAACAAAATTCTGACCTCTGGAGATCGGAATTTTTCTCGAGAGAAATGAATTACAATAAAAACCGACCTCTTGATGTCAATATTAAATAAAATAAATAAATAAAAATATTTTATTTTTTCTCAATTAAATATAAAAAACAAAATTGAGAAATATTTTGATTTAATTTTATTAAAATCGTCTTCCGGAGGATGGTTTTGTGTAAAATAAAAAAACAAAAAATATTATAATACCGACTTCCGGAAGTTGGTAAAATTAAATAGTATGTAATTTAGTTAATTTTTATTAAAATATTTATATAGTGACTTCCATAAAATTAATAAATTAATATTTTCAATTAACTTTAAATAAATCGTCTTCCGGATGACGGTTTTATATAAATTAAAAAAAATAAATATAAAATACCAACCTCATGAGGTCGGTATTTTTATTTCATCCAAATACTTTTAATAAAAGCGACATCCGGAGGTCGGTTTGTTTAAAATGTTCCTATTAATCATAATTTTGCTAGCATAATACTAAATTTTCATTTTACACCTACAATTAATTGTTTAAAAAAGTTTAACAATTTTGTATACTTTTATAAATAAAAAGTTAGAATACGTGGAATAAACCAAAAACAACAATAATCCATATTTAAAGTATGAAACTATGTTGATATGAAAACCGACTACAAGTAGTCAATTTGTATGCAAAATAAAGCAGGAAAACCAAATGCCGACCTTTGGAGGTCGGACTATTTCCTAGAAAAAAATGAATTACAATAAAAACCGACCTCTTGATGTCGGCACTAAATAAAATAAATAAATAAATAACAATATTTTATTTTATCTCAATTAAATACAAAAAAAGAAAATTGAAAAATATTTTGATTTAATTTTATTTAAATCGTCTTTCGGAGGACAGTTTTGCGTAAAATAAAAAACAAAAAATATTATAATACCAACTTCCAGAAGTCGGTAAAATTAAATATTATGTAATTAAATTAATTTTCATTAAAATATTTATATAGTGGCTTCCAGAAAATTAATAAATTGATATTTTCAATTAACTTTAATAACTCGTCCTCCAGATGACGGTTTTATATAAGTTAAAAAATAAATTAATATAAAATACCGACCTCATGAGGTCGGTATTTTTATTTCATCTAATTACTTATAATAAAAGTGACATCCGATGGTCGGTGTGTTTAAATGTTCCTATAAATCATAATTTTGCTAGCATAATACTAAATTTTCATTTTACACCTACAATTAATTGTTTAAAAAAGTGTAACAATTTTGTATACTTTTATATAAAAAGTTAGAATTCGTGGAATAAACAAAAAAATATATATAATCCATATTTAGAGTATGAAACAACGTTGATATGAATTAAGAGATAATTATACTTATATTTCTAGAGTAATGTACAAATTCTATCAGTCTATCGTCAAATCATGAACTTAATATATCATGTCATGATGTAGAGGTGAAGAACTAACATATAATCTATTCGAGTATGAAATGTGAGATAATATTAGTATATACGTTCGATCTTGAATGGATGTCAAGTATAGTGATTATAGCGTAGGCAATGATGACATGTAAAGGATAATTCATCGGAGTATGAAATACATTGGTTAATTATATACTCCTTTAGTAGTTTAATAAATCAAGTCTTATATATTAGTGGTTCAGATATGAAATACATTATCAATTAAAGAAATACCGATGATCAATTCAAGGAGATTTATATATTAAATTTGATATTGATAAACTTTAATTTGTTGATCGATAAAATTAAATTTATATAATTAGGAGGTATATATTTTAAATTTATAAAATTAACTTGATCGATAAAATTAAATTTATTAAATTAAACTTCTGTTGATGTGTAGTTAAATTATATATATGTGTGTGTGTGTGTGTGTAATTTTAATTAATAAAATCAACCTCAAGAGATGAGTTTATATTAAAATAAATTAATAAATACCGATCTTAAGAGGTCGGTATATTTAAATTATTATTTTATTTAAATAATATCGACTTCACGATGTCGATATTTATTAAATATTTTTAAATATAGATAATTATTTTCAAAGATACTGACATCCCGTGGTCGGTAAATTAAACACTTCTCTTAAAAAAAGAATGATAATATCAAAACCCTAAGTCATCTCTCACTCCACTCTCAGTCCTCTCTCACCCCGACCCACCCCCATCTTCGCCCATCCCCACCCATCCCTGCGCCACGCCACGCCACACCACCAAGCCCGAAAAAATAAATTACAATAAAAACCGACCTCTTGATGTCGGTATTAAATAAATAAATAAAAATATTTTTTTTCTCAATTAAATATTAAAAACAAAATTGAGAAATATTTTGAATTAATTTTATTTAAATCATCTTCCGGAGGACGGTTTTTTGTAAAATAAAAAACAAAAAAATTTATAATATCGACTTCCGGAAGTCGGTAAAATTAAATAGTATGTAATTATATTAATTTTCATTAAAATATTTATATAGTGACTTCCAGAAAAATTAATAAATTTATATTTTCAATTAACTTTAAATAAATTGTCCTCCGGATGATGATTTTATATAAGTTAAAATATAAATTAATATAAAATTCCGACCTCCCGATGTCAATATTGTTTAATTAACATGGTTACTTTTTATTTATTTTAAAATTTAATGTGATACTGACCTCATGAGGTCGGTATTTTTTATTAAATCTAATTACTTTTCATAAAAGCGACATTCGGAGGTCGATTTTATGAAATACGTTGATTAATTATATACTCCTCGAGTAGTTTGACAAATCAAGTCTTATATATGAGTGGTAATGTACAAATTCTATCAATCCGCCATCAAATCATGAATTTAATATCTCATGTAATGATGTAGAGGTGAAGAGCTAACATATAATCCATTCGAGTATGAAATGCGAGATAATACTCGTAGAAATGTCATGATAACAATTAATTATAAATTTTATATTTATATAATTAATTTTTTAATTATTTGTACGTATAACCTTCAATGTCTTATCTCGTTTTATGAAATAGACAATAGAACATCGTAAATTACTGTACAAAGCAAGTTCTATCAAGATTATTACGTTCTATCTTGAATGGATGTCAAGTGTATTGATCATATCGTAGGCAATGACATGTAAATTAAATTTATATAATTAGGAGGTATATAATTTAGATTTATAAAAATTAAATTGATCAATAAAATTAAATTTATTAAATTAAACTTTTGTTGATGTGTAGTTAAATTAAATTAAATATATATAATATACATATATAATTTTAATTAATAAAATCGACTTCAAGAAGTGAGTTTATATTAAAATAAATTAATAAATACTGACCTTAAGAAGTCAGTATATTTAAATTATTATTTAATTTAAATAATATCGACTTCACGATGTCGGTATTTGTTGAATATTTTTAAATATAAATAATTATTTTAAAAGATACCGACATTCTGTGGTCGGTAAATTAACACTTTTTTTAAAAAAAAGAATGATAATCTCAAAACCCTAAGTCATTTTTTTCACTCCAAGCCTCTCTCACTCCTCTCTCATGCCCGACCCATCCCCGACCTCCACTCACCCTCGCACATCCCCGACCGGCGCTGCAGTAGAAGGTCGCGCCACCATCCCGATCGGTGTGCTGCCTCGATCAGCAGCAATAACAGCAGGTCACAACAACAGCGCATAGGCGGCAGCAGCAACGCGTGGGTGGCAACAACAACGAACTCCGACAGCATCTACAAACAGAGGGAGTATACATCAAAACTCACTACGGCAGTGGCAGATTAAGAGGGTAAGTTTATCTTACTTGATTAATTCTAATTCATTCTTCTCCTATCTATTCATGTGGGTCTTTATATCTGCCTATTTATATCTTCAACCTTTGCTGTAAAACCCTAGAATTTTTATCCATTTTTCAAAGTCCCAAACAAAATCACGCTTGGTCAAATTTGAATAAGTACTTAATTTTATTTCAAAACAACCCATGATTTATGATACTGTAAAATACTTGTGTATAAAAGAACAAAAAGAAATTTGTTGAATCTAAAAGGTGCAGGCCTTGCAATTTCTTCTCTACTTTTCTTTATTGGGTCATAATGTTGACCAAATTAGTGTGAAAATATAGATTGGTGAACGGACAGAGATTGACTTTTGGTGGCTACTCTATACATACATTACCGTAAAGCCAAAAATACTTACTGAAACGCGACTTTATTTTAGAAAAGTATGTATTCCAATATGACAAATGTTAAAGTTTGAATTCCAAAAAGATATCTATTCATGTGGGTGTTCTTTCTTTTTCTATGTTGATGCTTGTTTTCAAATTGACTCGTATTAAGTAAATAGGTAGTTGATGAATCTCGATGTTGTTGTGTGTTTGTGCCATGTAGTAACTAATGATTATTGAATCTTTTTCTAGTGTTGAAAGGGTTGATTTTGTGGGCTAGGCAACTGAGGAAGCTCAATATCAAAAAAAATTGATACAAGCTTCTTTCATCAAAGTAGGAGATAAGGTTTGGTGTTTCTAAATTTCTAAAGTTCAAGTACAATTTCTTTTTATAATGTGTTTGTGTCCATCTAGTATTGATACTTGGTTTAAATTTTGTGATAATTTGTTTGTGTCCATCGAGTGTTTGTTTAGCATAAGTACCAACACTAGTTGATCCTATTAATGACAAAATTGATTTTTTTTTGCAAGATCGATTTGTGTCCATCTAGTGTTGATAGTAAGCTTTAATTTAGGAATAATGTGTTTGTTAAGCATAAGTACCAACAGTAGTTGATCCTATTAATGACAAAATTGATTTTCTTGGAAGATCGATTTGTGTCCATCTAGTGTTGACACTTGGCTTTAATTTAGGAATAATGTGTTTGTTAAGCATAAGTACCAACACTAGTTGATCCTATTGATGACAAAATTGATTTTCTTGCAAGATCGATTTGTGTCCATCTAGTGTTGACACTTAGCTTTAAATTTAGAAATAATATATTTGTTAAGCATAAGTACCAACATTAGTTGATCCTATTGATGACAAAATTGATTTTCTTGCAAGATCGATTTGTGTCCATCTAGTGTTGACACTTAGCTTTAAATAAGTTAAAATAAATAATGTGGTTTAGTTAGTGAATTTAGTTGTTGGAATTAAGTCAAAACTAATGTAGTTAAAGTTAAAAAGTTGTTAAGTTGTTTAAATAAGTTAAAATAAATAATGTGATTTAGTTGGTGGATTTAGTTGTTGGAATTAAGTCAAAACTAAACTAGTGAAAGTTGTTTAAATAAGTTAAGATAAATAATGTGGTTTAGTTTGTGGATTTAGTTTTTGGAATTAAGTCAAAATTAATGAAGTTAAAGTTAAAAAGTTGTTAAGTTGTTTAAATAAGTTAAAATAAATAATGTGGTTTAGTTGGTGGATTTAGTTATTGGAATTAAGTCAAAACTAAACTAGTGAAAGTTGTTAAGTTGTTTAAATAAGTTAAGATAAATAATGTGGTTTAGTTGGTGGATTTAGTTGTTGGAATTAAGTCAAAACTAAACTAGTGAAAGTTGTTAAGTTGTTTAAATAAGTTATGATAAATAATGTGGTTTTGTTGGTGGATTTAGTTGTTGGAATTAAGTCAAAACTAAACTAGTGAAAGTTGTTAAGTTGTTTAAATAAGTTAAGATAAATAATGTGGTTTTGTTGGTGGATTTAGTTGTTGGAATTAAGTCAAAACTAAATTAGTTAAAGTTAAAAAGTTGTTAAGTTGTTTGGTTAAGTTAAAATAAATAATGTAGTTAGTTGGTGGATTTAATTGTTGGAATTAAGTCAAAACTAAACTAGTTAAAGTTGTTAAGTTGTTTAAAAAAGTTAAAATAAATAATGTGGTTTAGTTAGTGAATTTAGTTGTTGGAATTAAGTCAAAATTAAACTAGTTAAAGTTGTTAAGTTGTTTAAATACGTTAAAATAAATAATGTTGTTTAGTTGGTGGATTTAGTTGTTGGAATTAAGTCAAAACTAGACTAGTTAAAGTTGTTAAGTTGTTTAAATAAGGTAAAATAAATATTGTGGTTTAGTTGGTGGATTTATTTGTTGGAATTAAGTCAAAACTAAACTAGTTAAAGTTGTTAAGATGTTTAAAGGGATAAGGGTCTGAAAAATACCCCAACTTTGGTCGGATTTATTGTTGTGATACTAAACTTTCATAAGGACCTATTACCTCCCTAGACTATTTAATATCGTATTTTTTACCCCCTGAACTATTTAATAGTGTATTTTAAAGGTATATATGTGCCCACGTGGACACATTACTATTTATAATTTTGCATTATTTTTTATGTCCACGTGGGCAAATATATATGTTTAAAATACGGTATTAAATAGTCTATGGAGGTAATAGGTCCTCATGAAAGTTTAGTATCGCAACAGCGAATTCGACCAAAGTTGGAGTATTTTTCAGACCTTTATCCCTTGTTTAAATAAGTTAAAATAAATAATGCCGTTTAGTTGGTGGATTTAGTTGTTGAAATTAAGTCAAAACTAAACTAGTTAAAGTTGTTAAGTTGTTTAAATAAGTTAAAATAAATAATGTCGTTTAGTTGGTAGATTTAGTTGTTGGAATTAAGTCAAAACTAAACTATTTAAAGTTAAAAAGTTGTTAAGTTATTTTAATTAGTTAAAATAAATATGTCAAAACTAGTTAGACTTAGAAAATTGTTAAGTTGTTTAAATAAGTTCAAATGTTATTTAGCTGTTGGAATTAAAATTATCATTATTGTTTGTGTAGATGAATCATGATCGTAGTTGGATGTATAATATAAACAATCCTGGTCGAGCGGGTATGATTCCAGAATTCGCAGAAGGTGTCACTAGATTTATAAATCATGCAAAGATACTTGATGATTTTTTAACTTCAAGATTGATTAAGTGTTCGTGTGTAAATTGTGAAAATGTGAGATATCATACAACAGAGACTGTTGCTATGCATCTTATGATGAATGGATTCAAACCATGGTATATAGTTGGGACTAGTCATGGTGAGGTTGAAAGTGACACTATATTTAATAACTTTGTTGTTGGTGAAAGTAGTAGATCTACCGAGCATAATTATTTTCAAGGTTCTAGAATGTCAGATATGTTTGATGATGTTTTTGGGATGCATTTTGATTTTGAACAAGGAGAAAATGTAGAAGAAGTTCCTAATGAAGAAGCAAACATCTTTTATGAACAATTGCGTGATTGTAGTAGTCCTTTGTTCAACGGGAGTCAACACTCTAAATTGTATGTTGCAGTTAGATTGTTAAGTATCAAATCTGACAATAATATTTCTCAAGGAGCAATGGACTCCATGATAGATCTTATGAAGGAATTAGTTGATCCCAATATAGAGATTCTTGATTCTTATTATAAAGCAAATGCATTGTATCTAAGTTAGGACTCTCCTCAATAAGAATTGATTGTTGTGAAAAAGGTTGTATGTTATACTATAAGGAGGATGTCGATCTAGAGTCTTGTAAGTTTTGTAGTCACCCTCGCTATAAGACTGGTTCTACTGAAAAGAAACTTGATATTAAGGCGATGCATTATTTACCTCTTATACCAAGATTGAAGAGGTTGTTTGCAACAAATAGCTCTGCTCCTCATATGAGATGGCACCGTGAAAATAAAAGGCCACCTGGTGTCATGTGTCATCCATCTGACGGAGAGGCTTGAAAACATTTTGATAGAACTTATCCAAATTTTGCTATTGAACCAAGGAATGTTAGGCTGGGTTTGTGTGCGGATGGTTTCACCCCTTTTTCAGTTGGGGCTACACCATATTCTTATTGGACTGTGTTTATTATACAGTATAATCTTCCACTTGAGATGTGTATGACAAGTCCATATATATTTCTGAATTGTGTCATTCCTGGTCCGAGTAATCCAAAAAGCAAGATTGATGTGTACTTACGACCTTTGATTGATGAGTTGAAATTGTTATGGTCTGAGGGGGTAGAAACATGAGACATTTCTCGTAAATAAAATTTCAACATGCGTGCTACTTTAATGTGGACTATTAATGATTTTCCTGCCTATGAAATGCTATCTGGATGGATGACAGCTGGAAAGTTAGCATGTCCCTATTGTATGGAAGATTCTAAATCATTCACATTAAAACATGGCCGAAAAAATTCATGTTTGATTGTCACCGTTGGTTCTTGCCACCTGATCATGAGTTTAAGAGAAAGAAATATGCATTAAAAAGAATAAAACTGAACGAGATGGTCCACCCCCAATATCAACGGGTGATGATATTTGGGAAAGGGTTCAAAATTTTCCCAAGGTAACTGAGGAACCACCATACAAATTTGATAGGTATGGTGTTGCACATAATTGGACTAAACATATTATATTCTGGGAGTTACCTTATTGGAAGGATAATTTGCTTAGACATAATCTTGATGTCATGCATATTGAAAAGAATTATTTTGATAATCAGTTCAACACTGTAATGGATGTGACTGGCAAGACAAAAGATAATGTTAAGGCGAGACTTGACTTATCAGAACATTGTAGACGACCGGTGTTGCATTTACGGGAGTCTGCCAACAACAAGTTACTTAAGCCCAAGGCTAGTTATTCATTCACAATGGAACATAAGAGAAAAATTTGTGAGTGGGTGGAAAGTTTGAAAATGCCAGATGGATATGCCTCAAATTTGTGAAAGAGGGTTGACATTGAGCGTGGAAATTACATGAGATGAAAAGTCACGACTATCATGTTTTCATGGAACAATTACTTCCAATTGCTTTTTGTGGATTGCCTGAAAACATATGAAAATCAATGGCAAAGATCAATTTGTTCTTCAAAGACTTGTGTTCCAGCACATTGAGAGTAGAGAATCTGGTTCGGATGGCCAAAAATATCATTGTTATTAGTAATAAGTTGGAAAAGATTCTTCCACCTGGGTTCTTTGATGTGATGGAACATTTTCCCATTCACCTTGTTCATGAATCCCTACTGGGAGGTCCAGTTCAATATAGGTGGATATATCCTTTTGAGCGGTAAGTAACTATAACATATTTATTCTTATTTCATAAATCGTTCATATATATTTTGAAATTATATATCTAATATAAAATTTTACAGGAGCATTGGCAAGTCTAAAAGGGGTATTAAGAATAAACATAGGGTGGAGGGCAGTATGGTTCAAGTATATCTAGCTAAAGAAAGATCCCACTTTTGTTCTTACTACTTTGATGATTATGTGTCGTGTTTGAGAAATAGACCTAATCGACATGATGATACTGGGAATGATCTTGCAGTACAATCATTATCAATCTTCAACCAATCGGGTAAGGGTTCAAAAAATCGTACATTGCGCAAACTTACCGAAAAGGAGAAAAAATCTGCACAGCTTCATGTCTTGTTGAATTGTCCAGAAGTCCAACCCTTCTTAGAGTAGGAAAATTAAATATGTAAACAACATATATTCAACTCCAATTTTATTAAGGAAACTAAGTGTATTTTCAATGTGATTCTACAGTTATTTTATGAGCCAATATGGTCATGATCAAGTGTTTTCACCATTTATAACGTGGTATACTAATTGAGTAAGTGGTGTAATATATACACCTATTAAGAGATTAGTGTACTCTTCTTTCTACTAACATTGCTTTTAATTTACTAACCATATATAGGTCTACAATTCAGAAAATGACGCCACATTTGATCAATTTTTCAAGGATATTTCTTGGGGACCGATTACAGTTCACACAATGTCCCAATATAACGTAAATGGTTTTAAATTTGCCACAGATAAATACTCAAAGAATAAGAAAACTAATAATAGTGGTGTTTGGGTTAAAGGTGATGATGAAAATCAAAATGAGAATGTTAATTATTTTGGCGTCCTACAAGAGATTCTAGAGTTGGAGTATTCAGGTTGGCCAATCAAAAGAATAGTACTTTTCCAATGCAAGTGGTTTGATCCAACTTCAAGAGGTACGAGGGAGCTTAAGCGGAATAATATCATTGAAGTCAAGCACACTAGGAAGTATGAGGCTTATGATCCTTTTATTATTGCACAAAATGCTAAGCAAGTGTACTATGCTCATTATCCGTTGCGTAGGGATAAGTCTGATTGGTGGGTTGTAATCAAAGTAAAACCGATGGGGCGAGTGGAAGTTGAGAATGAATTGGATGTTGCATATCAACATGAAATATCAAGTGTTCATCAAGTAGTGGATGCTGAGTTAGAAATGGATTTGGAGCATCCTGATCACATTTTAGAAGGAGTTAATAGAGAAGAGTTAAATATGCCAACAAATATGGAGGAGGATGAGGAGGAAACTTTCGAAGAGGATGAATGGATAGATGAGGAGGAAACTTCCGAAGATGATGCATGTGAATGGATAGATGATGAAGAAATTTCCAAAGAGGATGAATAACAATTTGTATATTTAGTTGGTGGATTTTTAGCTATTCATATTTGAATATACTTTATATTTTAGTAGTTTTAACTTTTGTTCGACATTGTGAAAGACTATTTAGTAGTTTTAACGCGTCTTGCAAGATCGATTTGTGTCCATCTAGTGTTGATATTAAGCTTTAATTTAGGAATAATGTGTTTGTTAAGCATAAGCACCAACACTAGTTGATCCTATTGATGACAAAATTGATTTTCTTGCAAGATCGATTTGTGTCCATCTAGTGTTGACACTTACCTTTAAATTTAAAAATAATATATTTGTTAAGCATAAGTACCAACACTAGTTGATCCTATTGATGACAAAATTAATCTTCTTGCAAGATCAATTTGTGTCCATCTAGTGTTGATATTAAGCTTTAATTTAGGAATAATGTGTTTGTTAAGCGTACGTACCAACACTAGTTGATCCTATTGATTAGAAAAATGATTTACTTGCAAGATCGATTTGTGTCCATCTAGTGTTGACACTTAGCTCAATTAATGACAAGTAGCTCATGAGTCATGTCAAAGAATCCTTAGAATTGCAGAGTTTGATACATAGAAAAGAGTATACTTTATATTTTAGTAGTTTTAACGTTTGTTCGACATTCTGAAAGACTATTTGGATTAAACCTTATGTTATGATAACTTTGTTTGATATATTTGTTCGACATTGTGACATTATTTTGTACTACTTTGTTTTAATCTTTATATTTAATTGATATAGATGGTAGATAAAGACAAGGGTAAATAAAAAAAATCTGTTCATCCAAAAAAGAAATTTAAGGCCAATGCTATGAGAAGGCCCATTGGGGTCGTGATATCTGATGAGCCCTCTCGAGTTAATATTTCAAAACGAGCCTCAGTTTCAACTACTCGCTCAGCACACCAGTCATATAATGCCTCTACTCATGTGGCTCCACAATCTGGTTATACTATATCTACACCCACTGTGGTACCTAGTTCGGGTTACCAAACAATACAGGGCTATTCACATCTTGGTCGTGGGTCTACCATACCATCAGCTAGTGCTAGTCAGTGCAATAGTTTGAATACTAGTAGTGGATCAATTGGACTTTCCAATCTTCATCTTGAATCCAATGGCTCAGAGCCTAATACTCCCACCACCCAGCACTCAGATGCACATGGTCCTCAGCCAGGCGATAGAGACAATTTCTGGAGACTCGTCATCGAGCCATTAAGATACAAGAATGATTTAATTATGTTTCATCTTTCATTTATCTATTTATATTTTAATTGATTGATTATTTTTTGTTTACTCTACTTCGTCAATGAACTCGTATTTCAGCTTACGTCCGGATGTGAGTATGAAAAAGATTACTTTAAAGTGCATCGGAACTCACTATAATGGTATGTATCTGAATTGGAGTTCGATTCCACTTAACACCCAAGGGTAGATCTTCAACGAATTTAAGGTAAGAATATACATAAATTAAATTCACATCATATACATATAAATTCGCTATTCATTTGAACAATAAATATTTAGTTATTTTTATTACAGAAAATATTATGTATGGGCTCCCGAACATGAGAAAGACGTTCAAGTGAACTTCAAGCTTAAAGCTTCAAAGTTGCTTTCTAGCACTTTTTGTGACTGTCGGAGAGAAAACAGAATTCCTAAGTTTATGTTACCGGATCGATGGGCTCTGTTACTGGAACATTGGAGTACTAATGAAAACGTTTAAAAGAGGAGTGAGATTGGGAAGATGGCTCGCGCATCAGAAAATGGTGGCTCTTTGCACACTGGTGGAGCTATTAGCCAGGTTACTAGGAAGGAAATAATGGTATACTTTCTTAATTTAGTAAAATATTTTTTTTCTTTTTTGATAAGTACTTTTTGGAGATTAATGAGATCAAATTCTATATATGTTATTTGCAGGAAAAAGAGTTGGGTAGGCCGGTAGCTGTAGCAGAGATGTTCAAGGTTACTCACGTCAAGAAGAGTACGAACCCCACAGAAGAAGAAAGATGGATTGAGCAACGTGCTCAAGAGACATATGTAAGAACTCCATTCAAACTAATCTTTTTTTCTTTTCCTTGTATATATTATATTCTTATTCGTAGAGTTCTTTGTTTAAATTACAGGATAGGTATATACTAATATCTCAGGAATATCGTAGTACTTTACCTCTTAAGAGTCAGGACAGACCATTTACACAAGAAGAAAACGAGAATCTTTGGAAACAGAATGTTGGTGAACCGATTAGAGGTTCAGTCTACGACTATCCAGAAAAGGCGTATCAGAAGAAGAAGTCTTGGTATTATGGTTCACCATCCTCAAGCTTCGATGGCGGGGATAGAGAGACAATATCTGCAATGGAGAGTAAGATAGCATATCTCAATGCCGAGCTTGCTGTTGTATCCGAAAGAGGGAAGAAGAGAGAAGAAAGAGAGAAGAAGGGAGAAGAAAAAGAGGAAGAGAGAGGAGGAGATTGCGGCAGCAAAGGAGGTAGAGAACAAGAGGTATGCAGCGCTTCAAGCCCAACTAACTTTTCTTTTTGAATCAGGAAATATTCTTCCTCAATGTCTGGCCAGCAGTGATGGATCTGATCAGGAGGGTGATGAGAATGATAAGTCTGATAAGGAGAGTGAGGGTGATGAGAATGGTAAGTCTGATAAAGAGAGTGAGGGTGATGAGGAGTAGTTGTATCTATTTGACATTTTAGACTTCTATATTTTTGGAATTGTTTTATCGTATTTTAGTTTATTTTGAAGTTGGATGAAGTTTATTTTGAAATAGTTTAATGTATATGTTGAAAATATTGTGTTGTTTTGGTTGGATGAAGTTTATTTGGAATTCTTTGGGTTGTTTTGGTATAAATATGCATGTGGGCAACTAAAATTGTAGCAATTTGCTGCCTGTTTTGTAGCAGAAAATCGACATTCAGAGGTCAGAATTTCAAAAATAAAAAAATAAAAATACCGACCTCCAGAGGTCAGAATTTCAAAAATAAAATATAAAAATACTGACCTCCGGAGGTTAGAATTCCAAAAATAAAAATATCGACCTCCGGAGGTTATTGAATATCTTATATAATTAATATAGGGCTCCAGAAAGAAAGGAAAGCAGTAGGCCTGCATTTTTAAAATATAAAAATAAAAGTATCGACCACCAGAGGTGAAAATTTCAAAAATACAAAAATAAAAATACCGACCTCTGGAGGTCAGAATTTCAAAAATTCAAAAATAAAAATACCGACCTTCGGAGGTCAGAATTTCAAAAATATAAAAATAAAAATATCGACCTCCGGAGGTCAGAATCTCAAAAATAAAAAAATAAGAATACCGATCTCCGAAGGTCAGAATCTCAAAAATGAAAAATAAAAATACCAACCTCCAGAGGTCGGAATTTAAAAATTAAGAAGACACAAATACCGACATCCGGATGTCGGTATTCCAAAATATGAGAAATAAATATTCTGACCTCAGGAAGTCGAAAATAATAAAAATAAAAAATAAACAAATATATAAAACTGACCTCAGGAAGTCGAAAAATAAAATAATGAATTTTTCGACTTAAAATAAAAATTGACCTCGAGAGGTCAGTAAATATCGACCTCCAAAGGTCGGTATTGAATAGTGACCAAGCTTTTTCCGACCTAAGCTGGGATGTCGGTTTTAGGTCGGTATTCACGATTTTTTTAGTAGCGATTCAACTAGTAGAATGTTATGTATCTATAGACACTATCAAATGTTATTGTTGATACATAAACACTAATATTTTATAGCAAAATCCGTTTGTATCATATTCATAGTTATGTATATGACACATAACTTTGTTATGTATATAACATAGTTATGTATTAGATGTTGTGACGCATCACATATTGTTAAGTATCTACAACACTGTTTTATAAATAAATTAGTGTATATCATATTCATAGTTTTTTTAAATGATATATAACTATATTAAATTGTCGACTTTTTTTAATCTATCATGATTTGGATGAGTTTTGAGAGAAGAAAATTTGAAATTTGAATTGTTTGGAGTTGGTATTTGGGAGAGATTGACATCAATTAGATTTGCATGATTTGGGGAATTGACATTTAATTTTATATTTAATTTCCTTTTTAATCTCAACAAACTAGTTGTATAATGTATCATATGTGATGTATCCGGAAGAATGTGATGTATCCAGATGACATCAATTTTAGGAAACTTTTGTAAATTGGATAAGAATAGAGATAAAAGGTAATTTACTACTTACACTATGGAATTCCTAAAAAATTACTAAAAAAGTACATTGGGCCGTGCTTAGCATGGCCGATACCTATCTAGTAATATCTAGAAAGGACGACCACCGACACTTTAGCAAATTTGTTTTCATATAAGGGAAAAATGGTTATTATGTCTTGGTTATTAGAATGAAACTCTAGAAGGACCAACCATGTTTGTTCTCTTTTACTGAAAATTTTTATGGTGGATGAGTTAATAGTTGTATGAGGAATTTTATGGTGGATGAGGTAACAGAAAAAAGTACAATTTGTAGGTCTCATGTCTTTTCAACTTCTCCCTTTCTCTTCTCACTCCTTCACCCCACCTTCTATTTACCCCTCTCTCTAATATGAAGTACTTTATATTATTATTTTTTAATTTAAATATATTTCATTACATAAATTTAAGGTGGAATGACCTGAAAGACCCTTGTACTTGGCTCCGTTTGTCACCTGACCCTTCTACTCATGACTTTGCCAACTGAACACTTAAAGTTATCAAAACACACTATTTTAAATCCCTTTGACCGCTGACTAAGCTTATGTGGTGTTTTTTTTGCTGAATCAGATCAAGAGAGTGGTTACACACGTTTAAAAGCAAGTGAAGATAATTATTTAATTTTTTTAAAAAAAGAATTAAAAGAAAAATATAACAATTAAATTTTGTTTTAAAAAAAAACCCCATTCCCAAATGTTGTACGTTTCTTCTTCTTCCTCCTCATAATTTCACCCAACCCCCACCATCACCACACACACATCTTCTTCAATCTCTTCCAGTACTCTTACACATAATTTTTCCTCCTTCTCTTTTCATATGCTACCTATCATTTGAGAGTTCTATAATGATTGGGAAAAAGATATTTATTTAGATTTGGGTAAAAGAGAAGGTGGTGGGGGGAAAGAGATTCTAAATTGTAAAATAGATGCGGATTTTAGATGGTTTTTTGAAAAACATATGTTTGAGATTCTTTCTAAATGTAAGACAATTTTATTGAGAGCATTTTTGAGGAGTTTTTGACCCATTTTTGGTCTCCTTCTCTTCTTTCTCTCATCCTCCATTTTAGTCACTTTATTTCTCACTACCATTCAAATAGCAAAATTTATAATAAAAAACATAACAAAGCTTTGCTTATCTCTAATCCTCTTCAAGGAAAAAATTCACTAGGAAAGAAAAAAAAAAGAATGATTAGTAGCAAAATAGATTAAAAATATGGGAAGAGAAGAAAAATGGAAAGAAATCAAAAAAGAAAGGGTTTTGGAGATTAGTTTGAGATTTCTTTAAAAACATATTATTTGTAATAAAAAAATTATGTGGCAATATATTTCTGATGTGGATAGTGAGGTGTTTCCACATCAGCGCGATTGGGAGACACACATATCAGAGGGGTTTAAAATACTGTGTTTTAAAAACTTTAAGTGTTCAATTGACAATATTGTGTATAGAAGGGTCCGGTGACAAACGGAGCCAAGTACAAGGGTCTCCCAGGTCATTCCGCCTAAATTTAAAATAATACAATAACAACATCAAAGCAAAAAGAGAAAAAAATCTATATAATAATATAAAGCTGAATGATAGGGCTGTTGATGTGGCATGCTTCTAAAGTCAGGATTCATATTTATTTATTTATTTATTTATTTGAATTTTTTTTTATTTATCACTTATTTTGTTACTAAATAAATAATAATATTATACATTAAATATTTTACAATAAATATTGCTGAAAATTAATGTTATTCATATCTTTTAAAATCTTTCTCAATTCCTTCTTTTACGTTGGTTTATTTCTTCCCTTAATCTCACAAGTCACAACTAATGACATTCATATCTTTTCCTTAAATTGCTTCATTTATTTCCTGTTTTACTTATTTAATCCATTCCAAGTAAGTTAAAAATCTTACTACATCTTTTCTTCCTAATTTGATTATACTCATCAAGTAAGTAAAATTCTTACTACATTATTTCTTTCTTATTTCATTATATTCATCAAGTTAGAAATCTTACTACATTATTTCTTTCTTATTTCATTATATTTATTGTAAATTTCTATTGAGTTTTAGGTTTCATACACCATCGATCTAAGGTTCATGGACATTTTATCTAACAAAGTGAAATTAGGATGAAATTTCAAGTTTGAATTTGGCAAAAATGATCATTTCATTTCAAAGTAAGATTCATCAGCCTCCATTTGTATTTATTTGTATTTGTAAATCATCATCTTCCTACATTTCTTTATTCCTCTTTCAGTATGAGATTTTATTTATGTATATTAATTATTGAAAAAGCAAATTACTTTTATACCAATATTTATGAAGTACATGATTTTCAAAGAAAACTGTATTTTCTGATTCATATATTTTTGTTGGTTTAACTTAGCATATATTGTTTCTTTTGCAGGGCAAAATTTTCATTAAACATAAAATCAAAGCACATAATCTATCATCATAAGACGATGATCACTGAAACACTATTTCTAGATTATTTTCTTTAAAAAATTTCATCAAACATGCAAGGTTGGTATATTTGTGATTAAATATTTTTTTTTTGATTTTATATAAAAAAATTATTACTGTAAGTATTTGAATGAGAACTTTAGAAGATATAATGTAGTATAAGAAAATTCATATTTCTTTTCGTTAGGATTGTATTGCTATAAAAATATATAATTTTGGAGATTGAAAAGGTGATGTATTACTTATTTTGTCCAAGAAATATCATCATCTTCTCTCCCCCTTATTTTTGTTGTCTTTTTTTTTTTTCCATTTTTTCTATTTATTTATATAATATATTTTTTTTAAATGTTGATCCTATGTTATTATTTATTGCAATGATTTATATGTATACATAATAATATAACTAAGGAATATAGAAAGTTATTTAAGACCTCTCTTTGGCCAAGAAATACAATTGCAATATATTTTTTGAATTTTTTTCTATTTATTTTTATTTATGTACTATATAAAAAATATTAATAATATCACTCATTTAACTCTTTTAATTTTACTAAATATGCAATATAAGAAGTTAGAAGAATCTTTTTTTTTTAAATTCTCTAATATAAAAATCAGTGCTCTTTATTTTTATTATTCCCACAATTTTGTATTATCATAGCTCCTTAAATAATTATTAGTCATAGTGATGATATTATTTGTACTTGATATATTCATTTTTTTGTTTGACTTGAATAATAAAATAAAGGCTATTAAATGGTGATCGATTTGTGTCTATGGATGTTGACAAAAACTCGAAAAATTGTGTAATAATTTTGTATATTTTCTTCTAATTTTCAATGAATAAGGTTGTAGAAAAATTATCTTTATTTGTAAGCCTTTGTAGAAATTATCACATTAGCCTTTTAAGTTTTTATGTTTTCGATATGTACTTCATATTTTAGTTTGACTTGAATAATAAAATAAAGGTTATTGAGTGGTGATCGACTTGTGCGTATGGATGTTGATAGGAGCTCAAATTTTTTTGCATTGATTTCGTATTTTTCCTTCTAATTTTTAATGATTAAGGTTGTAGAAAAATTCTCTTTATTTTATACTTTATATGAATTTTATTGTTAGTAAGTTTGTAATTTATTTTGGTTAAAATAGTAACTTATGACTTAGTTGAGAGCCATCTAACTACTAATCGAAGATTTTCCTCTATCAATCAATTTATATATATATATATATATATATATTATTTATATTAGTTTTCTTTATAATTTTTTTTTTGAATTTTCTTCTTTCATTTTTTGCATTAATTATTTGTTTAATAATTTTAAAATCATTATAATTCATGGGTTACAAAAAAAACCTCTATTTTTTTGCATTCTCCACTTAAATAACATGTCTTCTCAACTTCTTTCTATCTAATTCTTATGACTCAAACAATCTATAAATAACAATCATATATGGAGTTGTTTGATATTTATTTTCATGTTTTCCTTCTTTTTTTTTATTAATATATATTTGTTTTGTTTTTATTTTTTTTCTTCATTTTCTTCATCGATCGTGTTTTTAATAACTAAAAGAGAGAATATAGAAAAAGTGATGTGGAAATATGCATGGCCACCATGTTCATGAAAATCATAGATATGTTTTACATAATTTCTTTTTGTGTCATAGTAGCCAAACACAAGGAGAAGGTGAAAACATCTTTTTATGACAATGTCAGATTAGTTTTGTACAAGTTTGACAAAATGAAGAAGAAATTTTGTGGCTGTGGAAGTTTCATCAAGAGAGATGATCAAATTAGTTTGATAGAATTGAAGTTTGAATGATTTAGAATATATACAGATAAACTAATTGCTGCTTATTTTTAACAATTTGAATTAGTTATTTTTCAAATATAATGTATGTATTCTCCAAGAGCAATATTGTTTGACAAAGTTTGGAGTGTTACATATATAATTCCTTTTTATACAGGGTAAATGTTAACTTCTTCTTCTTCTAAAATAATGTGTTGATTTTTCTGGAAAAAAAATTGGTTATTCGTAAAAGTCTATCTATCTATCTATTTAATAATTGTTGGACTAGAATAGTGTGGTATTTTTTCTCTTTACTTTGGTAATTTATTTTTTCTCTTTCTTCCTACTTATTATTGAACTTATTATAAAACTTTATTTTGGATTGTCTTATCATTTTCTATGATTAATATTCATTATTTTGTGTCATAATGTACAAATGTCAAAATATTAAAGTCACATTCTTAATCCTCTTAATTACAATGACTCTCATTCTTAGGAATTTGTATATGGAATGTAGTATTCATTTGAAATAGGGATAAGGGTCTGAAAAATACCCCAACTTTGGTCAGATTTGTTGTTGCGATACTAAACTTTCATAAGGACCTATTACCTCCCTAAACTATTTAATACCGTATTTTTTACCCCCTGAACTATTTAATAGTGTATTTTAAAGGTATATATGTGCCCACGTGGACACATTACTATTTATAATTTTGCATTATTTTTTATGTCCACGTGGGCAAATATATATGTTTAAAATACGGTGTTAAATAGTGTAGGGAAGTAATAGGTCCTCATGAAAGTTTAGTATCGCAACAACAAATCCGATCAAAGTTGGGGTATTTTTTAGACCCTTATCCCTTTGAAATATGAAATATACTCTTTAATATTTTTGTATATAAGCTAAGCAAAACTAGAAGAATCAGAAATTTGTGTATGCCATTTTTTTTTCTTCCGGCATAGCTAATTCTTTTTTTTTGTCACGACCCAAACCGTCGTGATTGGCACCCACACTAACACTCTGGTGAGAGCACCACTATTACAACCCAAACTAAACAACTAAACCAAAACTAAGACAATTAAGTTACAGAAACAAGTTAATTAACTAAACAAATGCGGAATTAAATACCTAGAACCTGCAAGTCATTGTACCAAAACGCTATTAACGACAAGTCTAAGAACAAGGGGTACAACCCCAATACTAAACAACACCTTAACAAATAGTCTGAGTCCGAAAAGAGTGGACTTAAACAAAAGAGAACTCAAGGCAGCCCGGAAGAACTAGCTCACCCTTGAATTCGAAACGGTCACTGATCTTCTAAACGAGGTCTATCAATAGCCACCGGAAGATGCCCTGTACTCAACAAAAATAAGAGCAAGTGCAGTATCAGTACACAACCACAGTGTACTAGTAGGATCACGCGGCTATCCCAATAAGTGAAACACGTGTAAGTAACCACAACATTATAAAACAGGCATATACCAAACATATACAATATCATTATCATTCACATCAACGAATAGTTTCACATTTTATATCAACAATATACAATTAAATCATTTTAGAGCAACAATAGTCTTTCAACCACAATCACCATTAGATATGAACGTAATAATCACAAGTATATACACAACACAATTCAATGGTCCTCTCAGGGAACCAATTCAATGGTCCTCTCATGGAACCCAAACTCAAACTGTTAGCTTGCCGAAACGTGGCAACCCGATCCAATAGTTGTGCCGAAACGTGGCAACCCGATCCAAGTTAGTGTGTCGAAACGTGGCAATTCGATCCCCAATCACACACCACAATCACAAACACAAGTACATCATCAAGATCATACAACAAGAGGTGATTCTTGGCATACAATTATTCAATTATCCTCATTTATGCTTAGGGTGATCAATAATGCAACATTTGCATACATACATGCATTATAATGAAGCAATTACAAACATATATCACACCCACATAAAATCACAACCATCACCTACCTCCAAACAAGCTTGAAACCCCTAAGGCCCTTGAATCTCCCCTTTCTGGATTTTTTCCACTTGTTCTAGGTCTACAAATAATTAATATATGGTAGGATCAACAATCAAAGGTCTAATTATCCAGATTATAACAAACCCAATAATCCTAGATCAATCCTTTGATCCTAATACCCAATTTAGGGCTTTTTCCACCATAAATTCTAGATCAAAACTGTCACGCCCAAAATCCCATTAAGGCGAACCGGCACCCGTTGCCGAGAAGACTCGGGAGAACCAACTTGTAATCATGCTCTATCTATGAACATTTAAAGGTGTTTCCATAGTGGATAACATGTTTTCATGAAAGTAGACAGTATTAACAAGCCAAAAGAAAGTGCACATGACTTGGCTGTTGGGACTACGATGTCTAAGACACAAGGCACAACTACACTTCACTATACATAGTCTACAAAGCCTCTAAATGATAAAACATTATGGGGTTAAGGTCGGGACAGTCCCCGTCTTACACTCAGCTACTATACAATACCAAAATACATGTTATAGACTCGGAAAACCCCGAATCAACCTGGAGCTCATCAATAACCGTTGGATGTCATGTTCTCCTACTAGGGAGATCTACTAGTTCCTGTACCTGCAACATGAATTGCAGGTCCCCCGAGAGAGACGTCAATACGGGAGAATGTACTGAGTATGTAAGGCATAAAGTACTGTATGTGAAATAAGAACTCAAATGAAATCATATACCAATGTAAGGATACAAGACCATTTTTTCTCATATTATGGAATGAGGTACTTTACATTCTTTTCTTTACAATATCATTCTTTACTTTACACTCTGTGCATAACATATAATACAAATGACCAGCTGATCAGTGGTAGACATATAAATCGGGATCGACCCATGCTAGGCTTTCCTTTAACCCCTGGGATACCACCCCTAATATTGGGATCTACCTATGCTAGGTAATTCTTCCACCCCTGGGATACCACCCATTAATAAGAAGATTCATTTAATATCTTTCCATTAACATTTGAGAGTATTCTTTTGATGGTCATATCATTTTGAGTTGTGGGACTATGTAGTCAACAAGTGACGTGTAATAATCATATAATGCAGGAACAACAACGTAGAGAGTAGTTACACAATTAATGAAATGCATAGGAGCTGAAATAATATATAGACTTTATTTAGTTAAAAGGAGAACTAATGCAGGGTATTCAATGTATATGTACAGATTTGACAATGAACATGTATTGGAACGTGCAGACATGTTAAAGAGTGAGAACAAGGTCATAAGCCGTGTTGGATATGGTAGGCTGCCTTTATGTGTCGAGGACGAGTCTAGATTTCATGTCAATTAGTAGGAAATCGAAAAGCCTTACATACCTTGTTGTACCACCTTGTAGTTACTTTGAAGTACCTTCCTTTCTTTTCAAATACTTATCTACAATTAAATAGGTGATAAACTAGTATTAGTAGTTACTAAACATGCTTAGGCAGTCCAATCTCACTCAACAATAATGCTCGGGCAGCAAACCCGTAATTACCAAACTAAGGGTGTTCTTTCAATCCCTACCTTCTTTTCTTGCATTTGTACACTACGCAACTATATTTCAATATCAACAATTTACACCCTTTCCAGACATCAACCAAGTTGTCCCCAATATGTTTACACATCAACCTATCCCAAAACAGTCCTAACAATCCAACATACAATAGAGGATGTGAAACCATAGTTTCCCATCATCATCCCACGAGTTCTTATCAACAGTATACTTAAAATATCATACTTAGACTCATGTTTAAGGAAGACAAAGATAGGGCAGTCACTTTACCTTAATTCTTATAACTTGTTTTCTTTTAACTTTAACTCTTCAATAACTTGAGCTTCCCTTGCAAGGGCTTGGGTTTATCCAAGAACCCTAGGAAACTTGTGGTTGCTGATATGCTTTGAAAGAGAGAGGAGAAATTTAGAGAGAAATCTAATTTTTTATCTATTCTTAAAAGTGAGGAAATTGCCAGCAACTTGGGGATTATAAAGGTCTTATTTTTCTCTACCTCTTAAGTTTTAATATCAGCCACTAATTTGTCAAAGTGGTCCAAGTAGGTGATGCATCTGCTTGGAATTATCTATACACAAAATGGGCCCTTTATGTACTCATCTTGGGCTGCAATCTTTCCCCTTTCTAATATTAAGCCATGGGCCAGAATTATACCCTTAATTTGGGCCTTAATCTTTATTGGGCTCAAGTAGTTGGACTTGGACAGATTGGTGTGAGGCCTCATCGCCATTCCCTTTTCCTTTTTATTTAATTTGGGCCTCAAGTAAGCCCACTAATGCATGAACTAATCTTCCCCATCTACCTAGCCCATTTGAGCTAAGCAAGTAGGTGACACCTGCTAGCTTTATAAAGTCCAACAAGCGCCTCAATTCTTTTATTCGTTTTTCAAGTGTAATCTCCTTAGTTTAACTCAAAACTTATATACACTTGATCACCTTAACTTTTAGACTTACATATAGCCCTTCGATCCATAATTTAAATACTTCTAAAATTTAACGTTCACTTGATCGTGCAATATTGCAATGTATGGGAGTTACCCTTATAGCTTCTTTATTGTCACCATTCATCTAGGAAATCAAGTTCATTACTTATACCACCAAGTTAAATCAAGTTCCATATGTGTAGAACTTGTACACGTAAAATACGGGGTGTTACATCCTCCCCCCCCCCCCCCTTAGGAACATTCATCCTCGAATGCTAGCATAATCAAATAGCTTAAATAAGTTCAAACCTTAGTTTAAATCAATTGTTAACCACATAATAAATACCTTTTCATGCGTACCTATTAATGCTCCCATTCTGCACCTTGGACTTCCCCTTTAGGTTCAAATAAATAAGGGTACTTGGATTTCATCGCTTCCTCAGCTTCCACGTTACTTCTTCTACTTGTTGGTTTCTCCAAAGCACCTTTACTGAAGCCATTTCTTTATTCCTTAGCTTTTTAACCTGACGATCCAGAATAGCAATAGGTACTTCTTCATAGGTGAGATCCCCTGTAACTTGTACATCTTCAATAGGAGTGATATAGGATGGGTCACCTACGCACTTCCGAAGCATTGAGACATGAAACACCGAATGAACTGCTGAAAGCTCCTGAGGTAGCTCTAACTCATATGCAACTTGGCCAATTCTTTGAATAATCTTATATGGCCCTATGTAGCGTGGACTCAACTTTCCTTTTTTACCAAATCACATTACCCCTTTCATTGGCGATACTTTCAAGAACACCTAATCTCCTATAGAAAACTCTAATCCTTTTCTTCTAACATCTGCATATGATTTGTGTCGGCTTTGAGCTATTGCTAGCCATTGTTGTATCACCTTAACTTTTTCCATAGCTTGAAGAACAAGGTCTAGTCCAAATAAAGCAGTTTCGCCTACTTCAAACCAGCCAATTGGTGATCTGAACTTCCTTCCATATAAATCTTCACAAGGTGCCATTTCGATAATAGAATGATAACTATTATTGTAGGCAAACTCAATAAGTGGCAAATGATCATCCCAGCTACCTTTGAAGTCTAAAACACAAGCTCGAAGCATATCCTCAAGTATTTGGATTATGCGTTCTGCTTGACCATCCATTTGAGGGTGGAAGGCTGTACTAAAAATTCACTTCTGTTCCCAAACTCTTTTGGAATGATTTCCAAAACTTTGCAGTGAATTGAGCTCCTCGATCAGATATAATAGAGATTGAAACCCTGTGTAGCCGAACTATCTCTTTAATATATAACCTTGCATATTCTTCAGCTGTATAATCAGTCTTAATTGGCAAGAAATGTGTTGACTTGTGAGTCATCAACTATTACCCATATGGAGTCAAACTTACGAAACGAGCGAGGCAAACCAGTGACAAAATCCATGTTGATCATGTCCCACTTCCAAGTTGGAAGCTCCATACACTGCATATAACCTCCCGGTTTTTGGTGCTCTACTTTGACTCGCTGGCAGTTTGGACATTGAGCCATAAATTCTGCAATGTCCTTCTTTATGTCCCCCCACCAATACACTTCTTTCATGTCATGGTACATTTTAGTTGATCCTGGATGGATGGAATATCTTGAATGATGTGCTTCTGTCATTATCCTCCTTCTTAGACCATTAACATTAGGTACACATAATCTGTTTTGACAACAAAGTACTTCATCTTGTGTAAGCTCAAATCCCTTTGTCATACCTTGATTTACCTTCTCCTTGAGTCGTTGTAGAGTAAGATCTTTGAACTGCTTCTATTTCACCTCAACTACTAATGAAGATTCTGCCGCATTATGCACTACAATTCCTTCTTTTGGGGTTTCAAAAAGACGAACTCCCAAATTAGCTAGTTGACGTAGATCTTTCGCCATCCCTTCTTTTTCCATGGTCTGCTCATTAATACTTGATATTGTCTTGCGACTGAGAACATCAGCTACTACGTTTGCTTTCCCTAGATGGTATAATATATCAACGTCATAATCTTTTATTAACTCTAACCATCTTCGCTGCCTCAAATTCAGATCCTTCTGCTTGAAGATGTATTGCAAACTTTTATGGTATGTATATATGTCAACGTGAACCCCATATAAATAGTGGTGTCATATCTTTAAAGCAAATACAATCGTTGCTAGTTCAAGATCATGTGTTGGGTAGTTTCTCTCGTGTGGTTGCAGTTGTCTTGAGGCATAAGCTTTTACTTTACCATGCTGTGTGAGTACACATCCTAAACCAACCCCTGAAGCATCACAATATACTGTATACCCCTCTGTGCCTTTCGGAAGTACTAATACAGGTACAAAAGTTAGCCTACTTTTCAACTCTAGTAAGCTTCTTTCACATGCATCATTCCACTGAAACTTACCTTCCTTGTGTGTTAGCTTAGTTAAAGGTGCAGAAATAGAAGAAAATCCTTCAACGAACCTTCTATAATAACCTGCTAACCCTAGGAAGCTAGAAACCTCTGTGGGTGTTATTGGTCTTGGCCAATCTTTCACGGCCTCTATCTTTTGTGAATCAACCCTTATTCCTTCATGAGATACAATATGACCCAAGAACACCATTGATTTTTACCAAAATTCACATTTGGAGAACTTGGTATACAACCGCCGATCATGAAGAACTTGTAATACCTGTCATAAGTGATTTGCATAGTCCTCTTCTGATCTTGAATACACCAAGATATCATCTATAAATACTATCACAAATACATCCAAGAATGGCTTGAACACACTATTCATCAAATCCATAAAAATTGCCGGTGCATTTGTTAGCCCAAATGACATAACAAGAACTTTGAAATGACCATATCGTGTTCGAAAAGCTGTCTTGGGTATATCCTTCTCCTTCACCCTCACTTGGTGATAACCTGTTCTCAAGTCAATTTTTGAAAAGCACTTGGCACCTTGTAACTGATCAAACAAATCATCAATTCTGGGGAGGAGGTATTTATTCTTAATTGTCACTCTATTCAATTATCGGTAGTCGATACACATTCTCAACGTGCCATCCTTCTTACGTACAAATAACACTGGTGCACCCTATGGGGACACACTAGGCCTTATAAACCCCTTTTCTAACAAGTCCTTTAATTGTTCCTTTAATTCACGTAATTCTGCTGGGGCCATTCTATACGAAGTAATAGAGATAGGTTGAGTGCCTGGAATTAAATCGATACCAAACTCTACTTCTCGTTCTGGGGGTAAACCTGGAAGCTCTTCAGGAAACACATCAATAAATTCATTTACTACCGGAAAAGATTGAAGAGTCTGTGGTTCTGCCTCCACATCTCTCACTCTAACTAGATGAACATATACCCTTTTGACATCATCTTCCTCACCTTCAAATAAGAAATAAACTTACCCCTTGGCACTGCAACCTTGCCTTCCCATTCAAGGGCTGCCTCGTTTGGAAAGTGAAAGTGCACTCTCTTAGTTCGGCAATCCATCGTGGCATAACAAGAAGCCAAACAATCCATACCTATTATAACATCAAATTCAACCATTTCTAGTTCAATTAGGTCAGCCAATGTATCATGATCACAAATAGTTACTATGCAGTTACAATAGACCCTTCTTGCTATAATAGACTCATCGGTTGGTGTAGACACTTCAAATGGTTTATTCAATAATTTTGGTGTTCTTTTAAGCTTCCCAGTAACTAGTGGAGTGATATACGATAGTATGGAACCAGGATCAATTAACGCATATACATTATGTGAAAAGATGAACAATGTACCTGTTACTACGTCAGGTGAAGCCTCCAAGTTCTGTCGACTCCCTAGAGCATATGTGCGATTTTGGACTCCACTAGAACTAGCTGCTCCTCTAACACCTCTACCACGACCTGTAGGAACCTGTGACCTTTACCTAAAGGAGGCACCGATGATGACGATGCAACAACTGATCCAGTAGGTTGTGCTATATCACCCATGCGCCTTTTAGGGCAATCTCTCATTAGGTGCCCTGGCATACCACACCAATAACAGGCATCTGTTCCAATACGACATATACCTAAATGACTCCTCCCACATTGTTTACAAGGCTGTCTAGGAGGCATTGATTGGCTTGTACTACCCTGATCTGGATATCCCAATGTCCGTGAACCTTGGCTCTCACTCTTTTGCCTAAACGAATTGCCTCTTGGCCATTGAAATTGGGGTGGAGCACTATCTGTAGAGTAGGGAAATGACGGCCTAGCTGGTCTATTAGAAAACCGAGGCTTAAACTCACCTTGGGGTGGTGTAAACTGCCCTGTAGACCTATCCCTTTTGGATTGACCCCTTTCTGTCTCTTGTGCCCTTCTTCTCTGCTTTTGATCCTCCAATTTCTGTGCAAAAGCTTGCATCCTTGCTATATCCATGTCTTTATTTAAAGAAGCAATAGTACAATCTCTAACCATATACGAATCCAATCTATCCACATATACAAGGAATTAAATTGGAGACTGTACCCTCTCACACTCATACCCCCTTGGTGAAGATTTAAGAACTGATCTGCGCGGGACTCTCGAATCTCCAATGGCAAATAATGATCAAGAAACGCCTTTTTAAATTCTTTCCAAGTAGTTGGAGGTGCATCTGTACTCTTAGATTGCTTCCAAGTTTCATACCATAATATAGCCACACCCTTTAATCTATATGTTGCTAGCTCAACAACTTCTTTACCACTCACGTGCATAACATCCAAAGTTCGTTGGATTTGATCAATAAAGTCTTGCGGATCTTCATTAGGATCTGACCCGGTGAATGATGAAGGGTCCAAATTAAGGAAATCACGTATCCACGTGCTAGCTGCCCTATTTGCACCACCAATACCCGCAACTGGACCTTCTTGCCTTTGACCTTGGCCAGCAACTATACGAGTCAATAATTGAACCGCATTCCTCAAATCTTGCTCGGTAGCATTAATAGTGGGTTCTTGAGGTTCAGCTTCCCTCCTTAGATCTTCTAGAGATGGAGGGGTCGGGGAAGTCTGTGATAGAGACTCATCTTGAGCCTCACTTTGAACAACTTGATTAGGTGGTGGTTGGTTGGTCCCTTCTTGGGTAGCCACATCTACTCGCTTACCTGTACTTTTACTCCTCGTTACCGGCATCTTTGCTATAATAAAGCAATTCAGAAGTTAGATACGATTCTCTACAACATTGGTTCTATCGCACGATCTAAGAAATGAAAGAAAAGAAACAATTCCTACATGTCTCATAGCTTCCTGTTTATAAATGTGGTGCACAACACATCCATAAGCAAGACTCTACACAGACACGGCTTTGTAGAATCCCTAGGATGACCTGCTCTGAACCACTTTTGTCATGCCCAAAATCCCATTAAGGAGAATCGGTACCCGTTGCCGAGAAGGCTCGGGAGAACCAACCTGTTATCATGCTCTATCTATGAACATTTAAAGGTGTTGCCATAGTGGATAACATGTTTTCATGAAAGTAGACAACATTAACAAGCCAAAAGAAAGTGCACATGACTTGGCCGTTGGGACTATGATGTCTAAGACACGAGGCACAACCACACTTCACTATACATAGTCTACAAAGCCTCTAAATGATAAAACATTATGGGATTAAGGTCGAGACAGGCCCCGCCTTACACTCAGCTACTATATAATACCAAAATACATGTTATAGACTCAAAAAGCCCCAAATCAACTTAGAGCTCACCAATAGCCGTTGGATGTCCTGTTCTCCTACTGGGGAGATCTACTAGTTCATGTACCTGCATCATGAATTGCAGGTCCCCCGAGAGAGACGTCAGTACAGGAGAATGTACTGAGTATGTAAGGCATAAAGTATTGTATGTGAAATAAGAACTCAAATGAAATCATATACCAATGTAAGGATACAAGACCACCTTTCTCATATTATGGAATCAGGTACTTTACATTCTTTTCTTTACTGTATCATTCTTTACTTTACACTTTGTGCACAACATATAATACAAATGTTATCTCTCTATTGACACTTGTGAATGATGGTGGTTATGTGAAAGGCTATTCTCACATGTAAACACACACACATAAATGAATGAATGAAGGTTAATGTTAATGAATGTGAAGTACTATTTGAAAGGCTATTCTCATATTGTACTTTAATGAATGAAATAAGGTTCTTAGGTGAAATGATATTCTCATCTTCGAATCTATGAGCTTTCCAATGAATGAATGTTGGGTTGGGATGGATGCTCATCCGGGAGTTGAGGCGGAGTATCTAATAACAATCTCTTGTCCCTTAATTAATGAATGTAATGAATGTCAAATACTCTGTGGGGAATAATGTTAAGCACCGAGAGGATATGAAATAGGGTGGATACTCATCTGAGAGTTGAGGCGGGGTATCTAGTAGCAACCTCTTGAGATGGATGCACATCCATGAGTTGAGGCGGGGTATCTAGAAGTAATCTCCCTATCCCATAACTATGTGCCCACATAGGTCTAGCTAGTGGTATCCACTTGAGCTAAAATGAATGGTCCTACCTTAGGCAAGTAGGAATCCCTTATCCTGTGAGGGTTACACCCGGAGTCCATGAGTTTCTCACATGGTCTTTTTCGGTTAAGGCTTACCCCCACAAACTAATGAACTATGGTTTTCTAAGGATATACTACTTAGGGTAGGTGGTGTAATGGGACTCCATCTATGCATTGCACAAGTAGGCATTTGAGGGAAGTCATGGTGTGTCCTTATAATGTGAATGAATGAATGGGCTCTTATAGTCATGTTAATGAAAGTGTTGGTCTTATGTCTAATAAATGAAGGTGTTCTAAATGAAGTAATGAATGGTGACTTGAATGTTTATATGTGTAATGAAAGAATGCATGTTATACTTGGATTGTATTTATGTGAGTTACTTCCTTGTTATGATCCGTTGAGAATGAATATGCCTAGTCTAGGGTGACTTCAAAGGAACACTTAGTGTGAGTAGTATTATGGGATGCTACTTACACATGGCACAAGTGTGACTTAGAGTTATCTTAGGTGATGGTTCTTAGTCGATGTTAATGTCTTATATAATGCTTATATCTCTTATGTGTGACTAATTGTGAAGTAATGGAAAGGTTGTGTATGAAGTTTACTTTCGGTGACCTTAAGGTGGTGCCTTGGTGTGGGTGGTGGTATGGGACGCTACCCATACATTGCACAAGGTATAGCCTAAGGGTTACTTGAAGCGATGGTTCAAGGTAAAGGTAAAGGATTATATGTGATTTTGACTAAATGTGAAATATGTGACTTTGTATGTTAGTTGTGACTTATACCATGCCTATTGTATCAATGTTCATGAAGATTTACTAAAATGGCATAAAAGCATGACTTTCAACTAAATGTCCCTTTATAGCATGGTTTTGCATGGTCACCATACTTAGTACTTAATTGTGCTAACCCATTCTTCTTCTATGTTTTACTACAAGTGTAAGTTGTGGTAACTAGGTGGATCTCCCTCTATTGAAGTGCTTGCATTACTATTCCTCCAAGTCTTGGTATGTCTTCAAGGATTCGAGGACAATGTTTAGAAGTTTCTTTTAGTTCATGTAATAGACTTGTAGTATTCTCTTCGATTGTAAAGGGTCGTGTCCCTATATTGTTTCAAGTACTGTGTCTAAGATGGTCATGTGAGACTTAGTATTTCCGCTTGCGTATTATGTTTTTAAATAATGATGACTTTAGAGTCTTATGGTTTTAATAAAAAGTTTTAATTTCGCACTATTTCATTATCTATGCAATCAATGGTCTATGAGGCTTGTATTAGACCTCTTCAAGGTCGCTTACTCCGTGTTACGACTAGGGGGTGCTCTCGGGTCGTGACAATTCAGAGTCCCAGTGTTCCATGTGTCCATGTTTAAGAAGTATCATAGGGACGAAGATTACATCATAAAATGGGACACAATTATGTTAGACAATGACCTTCAGAATGAAGAGGAACTGGTTATAATTCTTTATCGCGATATCCAAAAGCTGAGGACCAAGGATATTAAATCCGTGAAAGTTCAATAGAAGCATCGTCCGATTGAGGAAGATACTTGGGAAATCGGGAAGTACATGTGAGACAAGTATCCCCAGTTATTCGACAATTTAGGTACTACTTTACTCTTGCCTTAGCCCTTTTCTCCTAGTTTGTCACTCGGGGATGAGTGATGGATAAATTGGTATATATTGTAATAACTTGTTCCCGTCATTATAAAAATGTCAATGGGGAAGGAATTTGGGCCATAAAACTTCTAAGTAGTAACTAGGAAATTTCTAGCCTAGGCCAGACTTGGATGAAATCTGAGTCAGGTGAGGTGTAGGGAGATATGGTAATGAATGGGGGATTTAGTTATGAAGTTGATAACATGATTGGATAGCCAAGACGTTAAAGAACATGTACGGCTTTATGAAATTGAATCCAGGCAAGTAGAACTCCCGAAACTGATCTTGGCATGAAGGGGTAGTTTTAGAACGTCCAAGTTTGAAGGTGTGTTGTGAAATGGGAGCTTGGAACTCAAATTCTGAGCTTCTGCTTACGTGCAAGCCGACAGGGTGTGATTAATTCCGCCATGGTGGGGCCGCTGTGGCGGGATGAATCGTGGCGGGCCAATCGCGAGTTAAGTTGAGGAAAAACCCCAAAATTGTTATTTTCTGCAAAACTTCATTCTTGAGAGCTAGGAGACAAACCAGAGCAGTTCTTGACAGTTTTCCATGATTTATAGTGCTAAAGGTAAGATAATTACTTCCCTAATCCGTATTTTGATTTGTAGAACTTAGAATCTTGGGTAATTATTGTGGGGTGGGGGGGGGGGTTGGCCTTAAGTTAATGGGGGAAAAGCCCTAATTGAACATTAGGATCTTGGGTTGATGACTTAAGTTATAATCTGGGTAAATTAGGCCTTATTTATTGATCCTTGCATTATTTAACTAGTTTAGACCAAGAACAAGCTGAAAGAATCTGGAAAGGGAAGGCTCAAGTGTCTTAGGAGTATTGCGGCTTGGTTTTAAGGTAGGTGATAGTTCGATTTCCTATTTGTGTGATATATGCCGATTAATTGCTTCATTGTATGCATACATGTATGTAAATAGAGAACTATGAATCGAATCTAATGAAATGATTATGTGTGAACAATTACATGCCATGAACCTATTACTTGATTGTATGACTATGATCACTATTCATTATGGGTGTAATTGTGATTGTGGTTATGCTGAATTGATCGGGTGTCATGTTCCGACACATATATTGGATTGGGTGTCACATTCCGACACATATATTAGATCGGGTGTCACGTTCTGACACATGTTTATTAGATCGATGTCACGTTCTGAGACACTAAATGTTTGGGTGTGGGTTCCATGAGATGACCACTTGTGATTATTGTGTTCATATCTAATTGTCATTGATATTGAGAAATTATATGTTGCCCCTAAAATGATGACTGAATGGTGCATTTGGTATATGTGTGTTTAGTGTGTTGTAATTGCTTGTGTATATTGTGACTGCTGGAGTAGCCACGTGATTCTACCAGTACACTGTGGTTTTTGTATTGATACTTTACTTGTTCTTTCTTTGTTGAGTACATGGCATCTCAGGCGGCTACGGACAGACCTTAGTTAGGAGATCACCGACCGAGATCAGATTCAAGGGTGAGCCAGTTCTCTCAGGCTGCCATGGATCCCTCATTAGTTTAGTCCAATCTTTTCAGACTTAGACTTTTTATTCATTCAGACTTTTGTTTTATGTTTAATATTTGGGGTTGCATCCCCTTGTCTTAGACTTGTTGGTTAACAGAGTTTTGGTACAATGACTTTCAGTTCTAGGGGTTGAATTTCCGCGTTAGTTGTTTGTTAGACCTTTAGAGTTCCATGGGAACTCTGTATTTATTTTGTCATTTAAACCTGCTCCGTATTTTTAAATGCTTTAGTCTCTTGAAAGTTGCTTAGACGGGTCGTGTAATGGTTCTCCCACCAGAGGGTTAGTGTGGGTGTCAATCACAATGGTTTGGGTCGAGACAATACTAAAATATTAATATTTTATTGATTACATTTTAATTTACTATAGGAGCAAAATCGTAATCTAACTTTGAAGTTATGAGCTTCCCAGTTTTAATAAAACTAGTTCTTGAATATGTTTGTTGCACGTGTGTTCCAAGTTAATCAGTAATAAATGTGTGAATTGAGTAACATACAATATGAAGAACAAAGCTACAAGTTCAAATTGATGATCAATCTTCCTATTTGACTGAACTAATTATTAATCACTAAAAAAATTAGATAATAGAAATAAAATTATATGATAAAAGTACTTAGACAGTTAATTGTTCACTTGAATATGGTGTTATAAGAATGTGAAAATGGTCTGCATAAATATTATTATTATTATTATTATTATTATTATTATTATTATTATTATTATTATTATTATTATTATTATTAAAAATAAAGTGACAAACAATAACCAAATGTAATGATTCATAAAATAGAATAAGAAATCTCTCTCTCTATATATATATATAAAAGGAGAAACATAGACAAGGTGATGTGACACCTCTCTATGACCTCCATTCATCTTTTTTTTTCCTGTTTTGATCATTTTTTCTTATTTAAATTAATTATTTTATTATAAAAATAATTTACTTAATTTATTACAAATACATATTTTATTAATGGAGGTACTACAACAAAAACTTTTCACATGCCTAAAAACCTATTTATTTTCTATCTCTTTTTTTAAAAAAATTACTTCACTATTTTCATTAGTTAATCAATTGTTTAGTAATTAAAATAATATTGCATCTAGTTATATTCATGAGTTACAAAAAAAAACCTTCGTCTTTTTGCATTCTCCACTTAAATAACATGTCTCCTCAACTTCCTTCTACCTAATTTATTATGACTTAGCCCATCTATAAATAACAATTATCTTTAGCTATGATGGATGTTTATTTTCATTTTCATTTTCATCTCCTCCGCCTCCTCCTCCTCCTCCTTTTTTAGTATATTATATTATATATGTTTATATATATATATATATATATATCAACAAATAATACATTCAATTTAGATCACAAATGTCATGTGGTGATATATTTCTTTTTTTCAATTAGTAAATATTAAACAACTCACATTTCAAATATTGTATTGATTTGTATTGGTTTATTTAGCAACAAACAACTCTTTCTAAATAATAAGATTTGTAAGCTAATTTATTTAAATAAATTTACTACTCCCTCCGTCCCAATTTATGTGACACTTTTCAGATTTCGAGATTCAAATGAGTCTATCTTTGACCGTAAATTTTTCATATATATTTTAATAATTTTGAATTGTCAATTATTGTTACTTGTAGTACTTATTTGTTTATAAATATATAAATTTCATTTCAAAAAAATTGAATATTTCATGACCAAATTTTTGGTCAAACTTAAACTGTTTGACTCTCGAAGAACGAAAAGTGTCACATATATTGAGACAGGAGCGGAGCTACAGTGTCTTGAAGGTGTCCAATTGGACACCTTTCGCCGAAAAATTATACCGTACACCTACGTAAAATGTTGTTCAAAATGGTTAAATTTAATACTTTGAACATCCTTGACACAATAAGTCATAGTGACCTAGTGGCTGGAGGCTATCTTGTGAAGCCCCACGCGCAGGTTTGAATCCCTGCATGTACTAATAATCACAATATAATCATTTTGAAAGAGCTCCTATTTTATCATTTCATGAATTTGACTTTTTCCGATGCTGATGTCTGATGCCCACATACCACGTTCGATGCGTGTCCCACTTGGAGCTCTTGATTCCATTACATGGATTCTGACTCAAAGGAGTAGGTTTTTTCTTTTCATTAAAGTTTGAAATAAAAATTAAACATAATTATTTAATTTAAAGTTAATAAACAAATTCTAATATTTGTATAACGTTGTTAAAAGCGACCAAAAGAAGACCTCGTTTGATTCTACTTTTATTTTTCATTTCTCGTTATTGTTGTCGTAACCAGAGATTAGAAACGTAAAAATGATTTCATTTTAAGTTGAATCCCCCCCCCCCCCCACCTTTTTTTTTGTTCATTTACTGCATATTAAATTAAACACAGATATTAAAGCTAAATATCATGCGATTTGATTTTTAAAATTTTGAAACATTTATTCATAAGAAAATATTAACATTACAGACTTCGATTTAAAAAAAATTCAATGCACCAATTGTAACACCTCGAATTCAAAAAGGGAAATATATTCATTTCGTAACCATTCAGCGAAGTAGCTCGAGGACAATGAATGACTCGGCGATCCTCCGAGTAGATCCCCTCGCTTCTTTTTACTTTATTTCTGTGACCAGTGTTTTGGAACTTTAGGCAAGCTGGATCGAGCTCGCTGTTCCATTCGGTGAATTGCCAAATCGAATCCTCTATCGCCTAATTGGCTTGATCCAGGAGCTGACTCACTATAACTTTTGGCGAGTTAAAGTCTTACTCGGCGAGCCGCCGAGTGGCTTTTGGCAAGCTCTAGCGTGTCTTGATTTCATTTTTCTAAGTCAGGGGCTTTTGGGTCTTTTCCTAATTAGCCTAGCCTTATACTATGTCATTTTACCCTTTACCTAAAGACCTATATAAGTGTTTTACCCCTAAAATTCCCCAATTTAAAGGATACTCTCAAATTCCTAAAACAAGAACAAGTTTTCCTCTCAAAATATTTCTCTCTCTAGAACACTTGAAGAAGGGTTCAACCTAGGGTTTCAAAGCAAGTCTCCAATTCCTCCATTGAAGGCAAACTTTTGACATTGAGGTATGATAGTTTTCATATCCATGGATTCCTTGCATCCATGGAGTTCCCAAATTCTCCTATTTTCAAAGTTAGAATTTCCCAATTGAGTTAGGGTTTTCTTCAATGTCTATGGGTTCTCTTGATTATTGATTTAAATGATTGAATTATGATCTCTTATGCATGAATTGATGAAATACTATGATTTTATGATGATTCCTCTATGAACCCATGTAATCTCCATGTTTTTCCAAGTTATGATCATATATTGTGGGTCTTGCATTATGAAAGAAGAGTTTTATGAAATCAAGAATGAATTGATAGAATTACATGAATTTATGATGAAACTCATGTCTAACCCATGTTTTCTAGATGTTGATGATTCAAAGTGGGTTGTGAACCTTAAAAGGTGAATTATGGAATTATGCATGTTCTTATGAAGTTTATGTAAATGTTTTAAGAAAGCTCTGAGAGTGAAGTATCCATGATGATGATGTTGTTGTGTTGTTGAAAGGATTTCTCATATACACATTAAATCATGATTGTGAAAGGTTTTCTCACATAGTAAGAATTCTAAGATTGAAAGGTATTCTCACCTAATTGAATCAAAGATAAAGAGCTATCCTAATGAAATGTAGCTTGGATTGGTTGTTGAATGTTACCTTTCCATGGATGACTTATGACTTAGCTTGGATTGGCAAGATGATGTGCCCTTCCATGGATGATAAGAACAAGTAAGAAATGACTATTCCAATGGGATTTATGCTTAGCACCGAGAGGATATTGAGATGGAAGTTCTCCTGTTAATGGAGATCGGGTTTCTAGAAGCAATCTCCTTAATGTCATACCTATGTTCCCCCATAGGATGATTGTCTAGATAGACATTAGCTAGTGGGTCTACTTAAGATAGAAGTTCATGGTTCTTACCTTGGCAAGTAGGACAACCTTTTTCAGTGTGGGAGACACCGGGGGATCATGTTATAGCTCACATGGTGTCTATGTCGGTTAAGGCTACTTCCCATAATAATAATGAACTAAGGTTACTTCAAGAAGTATCTCATATGTGTTTAAAGATTTTAAAGATGTTAGCTTGCATTGACCATGTTTAATGACTTATGTGTTCTAACTTCCTTATATCATGTTTTAGCTTGGTCAATTCCATGTCATGAAATATCCTATTTTAGCATGATGTAAATATTTTATGCATGGCTATCATACTTGGTACATTGTTTTGTACTAACACATAATCTTCCCTACATTTCCCCAAATATGGGGTCCGACAGTCAGGGTCCTCGATTTTGTGGCTAGTGGTTGATTGCGAGATTTTCGAGCTTTGGTGAGTCCTCATGCTTCGAGGACGGATTCTCATTGTTTTCAGTTTCTGTCTAACTTTCAAGTTTGGACATGATGTATGAGCTAGGCCCAATTTTATTCTATTGTACTAGATGGATAATGAGACAAGTGTTTTAGACTTCCGTTTTACTTTTATAGAACTTTTGGATTCGGAATTTTATCCTTACCTCTTTTGTTCTGTTTCTTATGTTATGAATGCTAAGTGGCTTGTATGGGTCTCTCGGGTCCTATACTCCATGTTATATCTAGGGTGTACCCCTGGGTCGTGACATCAATTCATCAAAAAAAAATCTATGTAATGCTTGGACACCCTTTGTGAAATTTTTAGCTCCGCCACTTAATTGAGACAGTATAATAATAAAACATAAAATCAAGAAAATAAACAAAATGATTAAAATGATTTGAGGGATATTTTTTTTTCTTTACATAGAATAATCCTATGATATTAAATCATATGTATTACTAATACCACCAAATGAAATTAGTAATACATCATATAATACCATATGGGGTGTATAACCAATCCATGAATTATTTATACATAAGCCCAAAATTCTTACCAAACATAGTACTAAATAATACCGTACATAATACATGAACTATTTCTCTTAATACTCCCTACCAAACGACCCCTTAGTGTTTGAGATACTCTGCTTGTCTTTTATCTTTTCACCTTATTTATTTAGTTAAATTGATAAAAACTAGTGGGTTGGCTTACCTATTGGTTGGAAACACAAGTGTCATCACGACATGGAAATTTGTGTCGTGCCACTAAATAAGGAAAAAAATTAATAAATAATATCTAATTGGTTTCAAAGTCCTAATTATTAAAGAATAATTAAATTTTTATTATTAAATATTATTTTTAAAAATGAAAATACTGAAAAAACGATTTTGTGTAAAGCAGAGTCTTTTAATGAAGGAAGAAAAAGTTAAATCAGCATTATGAAGGACCTTCATAATCTCATTTCAATGTGCATTCTATAGGCCACTTTATTATTCTCTTTTTTTTTTTTTTTTAAACTTTAATTATATTGTCATGCTACACCGAGCTTCTATCGTGCTATTATTTTGCAATAGATAGATGTTGCAATCAAATCTCATTCCTAATCTTTAGTTTGAATCATACGTGGAGTGCAAGTTTCAAAATTCAGACTCAAGTGCTGACTATTGATACAAGGTCTTAACATAAATGACACCAAATTTTGAAGTGTCTCTGCCGGCATGGCGGAGCCAAAATTTCAATTAAGGAGTGTCAAAATATAAAGAAGTTATATTGTGTAGAAGTCGAGGAGTGTCAAATATGTAATATATATACATAAAAAATATATTTTTATCTAGCTATGCAATATAATTTTCCGACGAAGGGGTGTCGGTTGACACCTCTCAATTGTATGTGGCTCCGACTGCCGGTATCCTACTTGGGACGCTCATTGATTTGTCATGTAAACTCCTAACTATTGGTTTTCTCTAGCAAACTTCAATTGTAAGTTTCTCTTCCTCTCTTGCTAATCTACCTCTTGCTTTAGGATGCCTGTTAAAAATAAGCAATTCATATGTTGCTCTTATTTTGTTTCATTGGTGAAACAAGACACTTAAAAGAATGAAGAAATCAAAAGAGAAGCTACACCTGGAACAATAGAAAAAAGGTAAACGATGTTATTCAAGATAATTATTTTTAATAAATGTTCTGAGTTATATTTGACTATCAATAGTTTAGTTATATGATTTGTGGTTATGCCTTGGTGCTCCATAAATTTCTTTCCTCCTAGAAAAGGGGAGTTAATTGTTTGACATGTTGAAGTCTAAGCAGTGTATGTAACTTTCTAATGTCGTATCGGGAAGTACTCGAACCGGATGATACATGGTTTACCAACTTTTACTGTTCAATATGTTTAATAGGACTTAGCATATGCATTGTCAGTTTCCTACTGTGTATTACATCTAATGAGAATGAATGAAATTTTTATGATTTTCTAATGCAGGTTGTTGTACTTGTGAAGATTTTTTATGGGGTTGCATATGAATGGTCTATGAGGTACAAAAAAAATTGAAGTGGCTGTAAGAACTTCTGAAGAGCATACCAAAACATGTTTGGGTGGTTTGAAAAGCATCCCAAGTAAGTTATTGTCATTATCATCATTCAACTGTGTTTTGAATATGTTCTGACCTTTGTTGAATTGTGCTTTTGTGTTTGTAATTTAAAACATTTACCTTCAAAGCAATTTTATTAGTTCTAAGTCATTAAATTGGGAATTATTTGTGTCTTTGGTGTTATTTTTAGTGATTTTGTTGAATTGAAACTTTTGTATATGATTTTCAATAGTCTTTTATTTAGTCTTTAGAACTTAGAGCTGTAAAGAGAATAGAGAATTCTTGGAACCTGCATAGCTTTTTGAGTAATGTATTTTGTTCATTTTTGAATTAAAACTTAGAATTCAGGTTTCATTCAATTTAGTTGATAATTGATCGTTTTGATTTATTCTTTTTACGTAAATGATAAGTAGAAAGTTGTGGTATCGTAAACTTAGATGCACATCCATATACATATAATATTTCAAGTATTAACTCACTGATTTCAGGTGTACCTTCGAAATTCATCTTATTGTTGATAGTGGTTTGACAACAACATTTATTTCTGGTGATCTAGCTGAAAAATATCTCTCCCTGACAGTAGAAGACATAGTTGACACAACCTGCGTCAAGGTTCACTTTATTTATATGTATCATATCTTTTATACATGTTTTTTTTGTTGTCTCTGCCACAGTTGAGAAGCCCGTTGAATCATTGCTATCATGTAAACATCTACAAATATTTATACCAACTTTTTCTTATAGGATATTTTAAATCTTACAAATGTCTCATTTCCTTTTCAGCACCAACTCCTACGTGAATCATGTACAACAGTTATTGTCGAATAAATTATTCTGCATTCAACTGAGGAAGTCATCCTCAATAAGCTCCACCTTAACTCACACAATTCTAACAATTCTATCCTACATAGAAAAGGAACATATTTCCACTAAGCATTTTAGCGAGAGAAATGCTAAAAGGTGAAGTTGCTCAGCACAATGAAGGTGGATATAGTGCCATTAGTTATTGAATCTAAATCTTTAAGAGTCAGGTTGTCAATTGAACTACTCACGCCAACAAAAAAGTTGTAAAAGGTGAGTTGATTAGTGATCCTTTAATTTGTTCCAATGCAAATGGTTGTCGATTATATTTATGTATGTTACAAGCAAACCTGCATCTACTCTTGAAAGACAAGCACTATATTAGTTAAGTTTGATTAGAATAAGTTTTGTTCTCTCATTTTATATAATTTTATCTGTTATTAACCTTTTTAATCTGTCTCAAATGACGTCCTCTTATTCACGCGCTAATTAGACGAGAATGTATATTAATTAGTAATTTCTCCATTTCCTTTTGTTTGTTGGTACATAGGTAAGGAACATTCCAGTCTCCGTCAGATTAGTCTTCTATATTTTTTTCCAATAAACTCACTGGAAAAGTCACTCTTGCGATTTTCATTTTCTATCATTTAGATGAAAATATGATTTTTTTTTTCCATCAGAATTTACACAGCTTTATTAGTTATTAATGCATCAGATAATTGTTTTAGTTTTTCGTGTCAGCATGTATTATTGTTGGATTTTGTGGATCATATAGATTGTGTATTTAATATCCAGTTTGTTGTAGTCTCATTTTTTCATTTTATTTTTCCTCTCAAGTTCTTTGTCATCTTTCTTGGTGCTTGGTGCCCGAGATCAACATCAAATTAAGTGGCTATGTCTGAAATTTGGATTGATAAATTGTAGACTGTGAGAGCAAAATACATTTATGTGAATATGTTGCAACTTTTGCAAAGTCTGTTATCACCTAAACCCACTTCTACCTTTACATTTCTGGACGTTTGAGTATTGTCTATTGCAGAAATTATCTTCCTCATTTTGGTGTCACTGAACTGAAAAGGAATAGTTTTTTGGATTCTCAATTTGTATGTCGATATGAAGGACCAATCAATAGGAACTAGGTAGAAGGGAGTAACAAAGATGATATGCAGGTTTTTCAGTTTTTTGGCCAGCTCAACTCTCCAAATTCAAAGGCAAATGGATGTACCACTTTCAGTTAAGTTTGTTGAAGTGACTTTCGTTTAAGTAAATTTCACTGTTAAGCTAACTTCACCATGAAACCATCACCCTTTCTGCTGCAAAATTCAGGTATAGTATGTTCTTCATTTGTCTGGTAGAGTATCTCTCACTCCCTCCTGATAACTTTTCTTCCCCACAATAGCAATAATATTTTATTTGTTCTAACGCGTTGCCTCATAATTTGATTAGGATATATTGGAGAAAAAAAATTAAATGGGCCGCGCGAGGTGCCTGCCGTGTGATACGAAACATGTGTCAATGAGTCATCAAAAGAGCTTGGCGTAATAACTCACACGGTGTTAGAGAAAAGAACAAATTAAAATTGTTTTAGTTTGTTGCCATGGTAGAACCATAGTTGATGGTATACTTGAATATTGAATTGTAAGATCTAACATATATGAGACTTTAGTTATGCTTATAATCTCAATTTTGTTAATACCAAAATGAAAATGTGAATGGGCGTATATCACGAGGATCTGTCCATGAAACTTAGTTTGAGTTGTGAATTAAGTGGACTGTTTTTAGGAATATGACGTCAATATTAAATATGAACTTGAACAAAGAACATTTGTCTTATCCTCATAATTAATTTACTCCTCCTTAATTTTTCTACCAGCTTATTATGAGGTGCGACAATTTCTTTTGAAGCTTTATACTAACTCCATGTTTTCTCATCCCTTCTCCATTTTAAGTTTCAGTTCTTCAGTTTTGTGCAGCGTTTGAGCTTTGAATCCATGTCTTCCAACTTCATTATAGGACTTATATTTACATTTTTTTTAGGTACCTCGACATCTCACTATGCCATAATTTTTGAAAATGCCAAAGATTGGTTGGACTCCAACTCTACCATCATACAACTGTAAAATAATGATATGGTCATGATGTAGCTAAAAAACTCAATAAACGTTAGGTTTTTAGTGTATTATGGCTAATACTAGAACAACGCTTGCAGACAATTTAACTAGACAACACAAGCATGTTGTAAATATCATGAAAATATATATATAATAGTATGTAATTAAATCTATATTGCAGTAGTCTCAATCCTAAAGATTTAGTAGCCATTGAATTGCACTTGGGTGAAGGTTTTTGGAAGATGAATTACTCAGATAAGAAATTGAAATGACGTTTCATATCTTTAGCAAACTTTGATATTTAGTTTAAAGTGATATTTGTGCATTTCCTTTTAGCAGTCACTCATTTGCAAGTGTTTTGCTCTTGCCAGGAGTCGATGTTGATGATTTCTTTAAGGATTCACAATCGGAAGATCAATATTGAGAAGTTATTGGTCTTTGCTGTCGCCATTGATTTTCTCTGACTGTCCAAAGAGGCCAGGTAAAGAGGATCCCCTGCTTCCATATAATATGGTGTGAACTGTCATGGACATGAGTTATTTTTCACTATGATTGAATTTTCTCAACTATTAATACTTGTGAAAATATCCTTTACTAGAAATATCCATATCCTAAATTCAATAGGCTTGTGAGATACCTGGTAAAGATTGGAATGAAGTATAAAGCTATTGCTTCGCATGAGTAACATGTCAGTGAGGTACTTAAGATACCGAATAAGTTGCTAAAAATAGTTGAATTCTTACAAAGACTACTCACTTTTCGTTTCTTTCTTTGCAAAGGGATTATACTTCTTAGTACGATAAAGTGAAAGGAGACAAGAATCATCCAATTATTGTTTCTTTCAGCAAATGATCGAGCCATACAAGAAATAGAAACTCTGGATGATATTCTTCCTTTTTATATTTCAGGTGGGCAATTTTTTTTTTTTTCAATCTCCAAAGAACTACTCTCTACATTACATTGTATGTGGCCTGATTCATAATACATATTTAAAAACTAAATAAAAAGTACTACTACAAGTTACCTTAGTTAACAACTCAAAATATTTTTAATGGATTTGACAAAGTCATGTACAAAAAATGCATTTTAACTCTCCAAATAGTAACTACATCATAGAAAGTGAATTGTGGGGGAATATAAGCTTTGTCTGTGACCCTTATTCTATTTGTTGTTGTATTGTTTAGTAGTACTTGCAATTTGTGTAATTTCAAAGTCTACGAGTAATCATAGTTTGGTGAAAGAAAGTTCTTTAATTTTGGAAAATTATTTAGGGAATAGGTTGAGGTTGAGGATAAAATAGAATTTTTTGGTCTTTCTCTTGATATGTTAAAAAGTGATAAATACTATTTTTGATATAGTGGATAATACTCTTCAACTGAATATATATGGTGAGACTTCAGTTTTACGATGAATTCACACTTATCTAATCGACAGTTACAATAAATTTGTTACTTTGAATGTCCATATATAACAGTTATTCGGAGAATCAAAGAAGAACAATAAAACGTCCATAGAAGACCTATATCCAAGAGCTTCCGACAAGGCAAATCAGAGTGAATATTTCTTGGTTTAATACTCATAGGATCGTCCAATACTTGTGGAATTTTTATTAACAATTTTAGTTTCTTCTCTTTGTTCATGGTTTATTTATATTTTCTCTTCTACTATATATTTCGTCTACTTTTTCTTATTACTGATGGATTTACCATAAGTATGTTCCGAGGAAATACGAAGACGGTTAACTATAGAACTTTAACGATCTTGTGAGATTTGTGTATTAAATGTTATTTTATTTTGATACGTGAAATGCCTATATATTGATAAAGGCATTCTATAGTGAAAAGTAAAGTACTTTGTTATATATACTTTGCCAGTAATATACCTACAAATGTGTATATTAGTTTTGTTGCATCTTCAACAAATATATCAATTTTAAAGGTGTCATCTACATGCACCCTGATGCAATATATTAGCATTTTAGGATATAAACAATACAATTTTAGGTTTATGTTTTTATTTTAAAAAATAATAATTTTGATCTATCATTCAGAGCTTCACCACTATATGACTACACCAAATACCTTAAAATTAACTAAATTCTGAAAATATATAATTTGCACGGACCTCGCCCATATAGTATGTGTATATATATAATAAATAAATAAAGGAGAACTTTATAGCCGCCTACGTGACACCACCACAAATCAGAAAATCCTTTTATTTTGATATATTCCAAAAGTGCCCTTCCCCTACAATAAGAACGCGCACATCAAACCCCACTTCAACCCAAATAGTGTTCTTTCGCCAACCAACTGTTATGCAGCCTCATGAAGGGTTAATACCTCAGATGGTCACTCAACTATCCAGTCTTTCCTCAGTTAGTCACTCACACGGTGACTTTTTAGGATTAATACCTCAGATGGTCACTCAACTATCCAGTCTTTCCTCTGCACACTAACACCACTGTAGTAAAGCAGTCTTCACTGATCAGGAATTATTGTTTCCCTTAATTTTTTTTACTACAGTCGTCTTTTTTACTTAAAAACACAATGATTGCTTCCTTTAAGCCCCTCTTAATATCCTTTTCTCTTTTGTCACTCCTCACAATTTTGCCACTTTTTCGCTTCTCTCTCGCAGAACACATGGATTGATGGGCAGAGCAACCAATACAAAACAGAGCAGCACTACATATAAATTACTTTGACTGAATCTTTTCAACAAATACAAACCCACAACTCCAAACAATTGATTAGATGGGGAACCAAATTGATTAATCAGAGTAGAGTATAAATTTATGTCCCAAAAAGTTCTCCATCGCCAAGGTGTTTCAAATTTTGTTGATGATTCCGCACAAGGTAGATTTCTTTGTTTCAATGTTCAAAATATACGTAAACGCACCGACACCTTTAACATTTGTTGGCAGATTGCGTGAAATGTAATTACAATAAAGAGCAGGGGAACACAATTTCGAAATTGTGTTCATGGACTCTGAAGTTGTAAATTAGGCCGGACAAAATCAATGGTCCATCCAAAGTATTACGCTTTCAATTCCACACACCCTTTGGTATACTTCTTCCTCATGATTTTTTTCCATTTACCTTTCCTTCAACTTCTTGTGTTTTAATTAACATTCAAATTGACTTTTTCGGCATTAGATAACATTCAAGTGCTCATTGTTGTTTAAAAAGAATGCTTCAACGTTACATAACACTTTACCTTTTAAGATATATTATTCTTCAAAGTTTATTGTATTTGGCCTTTTGAAATATAATGTCTCGTTTGTATTCAGTATTTATGGTTTCTTATTAATTTTAGGTTGGTTGTAGTGATGAAAGTTGCATGGTAACAAATCCACAGAAACTAATCATTTTTTCTTTAAAATTTTTGTTCATTCTAGAAATGAATAAGAGTTCTCTCTTTACTCATTGCCTGGCTAGCTCTCAACACCGAAACGCCGCCACTCAAAACAGAAATGCCACGGTAACACTGAAATGGCTGCACTCAAAACAGAAACAATGTCTTCATAGTTTCTTCCTCAGCATCCGCTTTGTCAAACCCTTTTGAACCCTCACGTCCTCTCTTTGCAGTTGATCCCAACTCCGCTAGAAATACTTATGCCCTGTTCAGTTCTGAATCCATGTCTTCAAACCTGTATAACAAACCAGTCCGAAATCATACAACCTACTGCCCTACTATTTCTCTTGCCCCGCCAAGGAAGGCGTGAAATTACTATGATCTCTCCATGTCTTTTTATTTACCAATCTAATCTATTATTTACAACAATTCTCACACCTTTCTATGGAACTAAGCTACTTGGAATTTGTATGAACTCTCCAGGTTTTTAAAGTTACCATCTGATCTATTGCTCACGCCGGGCATCTACAGAATGACGCCACTTGAATTTTCACTCCTGCCTAAGGAACTAAATTTTCATGCATGCGTAAAGAACTAAGCCACTTGAAACTTCTATGCATGCACTCTCCAGGTATTTTGATTTACCAATCTTAACTCTTCAGGTTTCGCGCTCTCTCTTAGGAATGATGCCATTTGAAATTCCTAATAAATCTCCAGGTGTTTTGATTCAGTAGTATAATCTACTGCTTCCAACAATTCTCACTCCATTTCTAAGCTTGAAATTTCTATAACTCTTCAGGCATCTTGATTTACCAATCTAAACTCTCAGGGTATTTTGATTTACCAATCTAATCTATTGCTTCCAACAATTCTCGGGCCCTTCGTAAGGAATGATACCGTGTTTAATTCTACTTATAAATTCTCCATGTATTTTGCTTTACCAACACTAAAAAAAGACTTTCTTATCATTTAATGTTGCAGGTACGTACTGAACCACATGTTACACGTCCTGCCACTTGCAATAGGTAACGGTAAGAATGCAATAGGCAACTGAGTAAATCCATTGTATGATCATATATTAAAGTTGGCTTCCTGATGAGTTAGACGTTGGGTTACTGACTTTAATTGGTGATTTCTTGCTCAGATACTGTCGCACTCAAAATTGAAAGGACAGAGAGACAAACAAAGGCCCACAGTAGTAGCACGACGAGCTCAAGGAGCATGGTAACATAGGTATAATTCAATACAATGTGAGACTAATGCTTTGAGCAGAGCTATATTGGTGGCTTCCGAGCTTGTGGTGTTCTCCCGATTGAACCTGTAAGCCTGATTTATTGGTGGAATAGGAGTAGAAATCATAAAGAGGTCGCTCAAAAATTAAATATTCACCAGTAAGGTATTGAAAGGAAATAACAAGTAAATAAGCAGCTGAATAGTTGGCTTTTTATGACCCATATGTCGTTCCATGTACACAAATTGTTGCTACAATTTTACCTTGACTGCTCCTAATTTTATTTTATTTCATCAGAAGGGATGTAAACGATGTGCATCAAGCTATGTTAGGCACCCTTTGTTGGTTATGTGACTATCAGCTATTGCCTGGTGGAAAGTTATATTGAGAAGTACATATGGAATATCTTGACCACATTGATTTCTTCGCGTGACTTTGTTCAGGATTGATGCACTCTCTATCCGTGGGGTGTTTGTAAAACGTGGGAAAATTAAGGTAGACACTAATTGGAGAAGGACAAAGAAGATAACAAGAAAACAAATGAAAGGCGACGACATAGTGGTTGTCATATGAGCTGAGATATACGAGGAACTAGAAATGCTGAACAATGTGGAACCTCAGAATTAAAATGCATAGGCACGTTGGAACTACCCCAAGTAATAGCAAGTGAGGAATGAGATAGGACTTGAAAAGCCAAGAACGCACTAAACAAATATCAGGCAATGGGACCAAATTGGCGTCATGCGGCCAGGTATAAAACTTATCCATCCTCAAGAAATTTGGTGCACTTTGTCAATGAATCATAAGTGACAGTTGCCCTGTTTCTTTTCTTCATCCGACTCTTTGTCATATTTTTAAAAAAACTTTCTGCATTGCAGGGCTTACCTAGAGCAAGTGGAATTCATTGGCTGGAGCAATCAAATACATTCTCAACTAGAATTTACTATTAGTAGTTCGTTACTGATAAGTGCTTATGTTCTTAGATATTTTTATGATATCCTCACAAGTGCATGGACACTAATTAAGGGGGAACACCAGTTATTGAATAAATGTTTGTTCACTCACATGAGGAGTTATGCAGGGACCTGGTCCTCTGCAGAGTATGTATACTCGTCCAGTGGTCAAAGTGTTGTACAGCTGGAAAGCTGTCTGCGTCAGAAAGTTGGTGAAGCTGCAGAGTACTCCACCAATTAGAAGTGACGAGGTTTCTTGTTCATTGGATAATAACTTTTCATGTCTAAATATATCCAAGGAAAAACAACAAACTAATTCATTCATTCAAAAGAAGAGTGCCAACACGTATTCTCAAAAACTTACTAAGAGAAGTTTGCAAGAGACCTGGTCCCTGCAAGACTACGATGTGAAAGACGATAAGACAGCTGTCAGAAAAGCTGCCACTTCTGATGTGGTAGGTGCACGTCCTTCCAGAGAGGCAGGTTCTCAGCCAATGGGCGGTCCCAAGGAGTTTGTATTCATTTTGATATAATCTCTCAACACAAAACAAAAACTCAAGATTTTGGCAAACAAAAACTCACAAGCATAAAAGGAAAAAGCCATCTTCAAGGTAGAACAATACTCACACTCAACAAAAGGATCTTATAAAGTGCTGAAGCACCTTTGTTGAGTTTGAGTTTTGTGTCTATCATTTTATAGGTTTTTGCATCTTGAAACTTCTCAAGTATACAAGCAAAGACCATTTTGGTGAAGTATTCTCCAGCAAGCACAACAAGGACCTGATCAAGCTGCAAGCATCTGAGTGTGTCTTAGGAGTTATACTTCCATGCGTATATTGTAAATCTGTTCCTAGTCTATAAAGGATTCAAATGTTGTTTCTGTGTGGAAAGGTTTAAGTCGGTTAGAGTTAGCCGATTTAGTGAGCAGTGTTGTATCTGCTCAGTCAAAGTCTAAGTCATCTAGGAGCTAGTTGATTTAGTGGGCGGTGTGGTATCCACTTAGCAAAGTCTAAGTTATCTAGGGGTGATAGCTTAGTGGCAATGTTGTATCTGGTTAGGCTCGTCTAAGTAATATGATATATTGCTTAGTGTGGAGATTAGTAGGTTAATCTCATTTTGTAAACTGGCTTTTACTTTTTCTTTGAGAAGATTAGTGGAAGCAGTTTGAAAAGTCCCGGGTGTCCAGGTCGTGGTTTTACTCTCTTGAGCAAGGAGGTTTCCACGCAAAGTTATTTGTGCAATCTTTACTTTCAGTATTTATTTTACTGTCTGTTTTGTAACTGTGGTGAGGACCTGGTCCCATCGATATTCGTGGACGCATACATTCCAACAAGCGGTATCAGAGCAGGTGCTCTCTAGCTGGTTAACACCATGAGAGATTCCTGTGGAAAGAATGGCTGCTCCACTGAGATGGCAAGAAGGTCGGTCTTCAACAAGGCCACCTTTGTTTGATGGTCAGTATTATCGGTGGTGGAAACATTGCATGTTTGACTTCATAATGGCTAAGACTGTGAGCTATGGGATGTTATTTGTGAAGGTCCCTATGTGCCATCTATAGAAGTAAAGTATGGGGATGTCACAAGGGTCGTTGTCAAAACTCGACAACAATACTGAATCTGACAAACAAAAAGTTGAGAAAAATCACAAGGCTAAGAAATTCTTAATGTGTGGAATCGGACTTAATGTATATAATCTGATTTCTCCATGCGAATAAGCTAAAGAAATTTGGGATCTGCTGAGAACTACCTATGAGGAAGTTGAGGAAACAATGGCAGATCTGAATGGGGATGCTGATCAGAAGGAAGATGCAGAAAGGGAGATGACTGCATGGGAAGACTCCTCGAGTATTTTAGATGACTCTGAGCACTCTAATGAAGCCTTTATGGCAAAATCTAATGATGAGGAAGATGAAGAAAAGGTAACCCTTTTTGATCTTAAACAAAACTTGCACGTTTACTGTGTTAAGAAGTTGAGAAGTCTAGCCGCTATTTTGATTGACTCTTTCATTGAGTTGACAACTGAAAAAGATCTGATGAACAATAGCCTAGGTATCCTTCATGAAGAAAAAATAGCCTTGGTTGACCAAATGCATGTTGTGGAAGAACAAGTGATAGTTCTAGAAGTTGAAAATCTAGAACTTAGGGAAAAATTAAAGATGCTGAGTGAGAAATGTGGCAGCGGTAAGGGGGAGGCCAGCAGCTTGCAAATCGAGCTAGAAACTAGTTTGAATACAGTTGAAACAAAACTTGTTATAGCCTTGGAAAGAAATAATCAGTTAGAGAGGGACCTGGTCTGTGTCAAAAAAGAATTGAACAAATCTCTCAAGTGGACCAACTCCTCAAAATTGCTTGCAAAGCTTACCAGTCAGGGTCAAAATTATAGGAATGGGTTAGGAAATTCAAGCAAAAGTCCTTACAATCTCCATGGCAAAGATTTGTCCATGTCTGATAGTTTGTCGTGTCTCCAAGGTGGTCGCAATGGTCACTTGAAGAAGGATTGTCCAGCTTGGAAAATGACCCAAGATAACCTCTCAAAATATTCTAAACATAGGAACAAGAAGAAGAAGGGACCTGGTCAACAGAGCAACAAGCAGAAGAAAGGACCTGGTCAACGGAAGAACTGGCAGAAGAAGGAACCTGGTCGTGCTCCTGTCCCTAAGTTGAAAAAAATCAATCTGCCTCACTGGACAAAGGATTCTCTTATCACTCCTTTATCTGCTTACTGGGAACTCCAACTAAAGTGGGTTCCCAAGGCTAACAAGTGATATGGTATTCTTGTGAGAAGAAGTAGTAGTAGTTAGTGTTGGTTCATGAATAGCGGATTCTCAAAGCATGTGACTGGGAAACTGAAAACTTCTTCTCTCTCAAGGCACTTCAAGGTGGAGGTGTCTCATTTGGCGACGGCAGAAAAGGTATATTTTTTTGTGAAGGCATGATTGGGAAATCTATGGAACACACTATTTAGAATGTGCACTATGTCAATGGTTTAAGTACAATCTTGTAAGTGTTTCATAGATTTGTGATGAATGAAATAAAGTTAAGTTCTTATCGGAAAGAACATGTGGTCACAAACTTGCTCTCTCGGGCAATGATCTTGATAGAAAAGAGAAACAAGAACATGTGTATTGCTGATCTGATAACTGCTCGTTGTGATAGTCTCACTTGCCTTAGTGCTCAAAGTGAGAATGCTGAGGTATGATATGGGAGACGTGCTCTTGTGAATGTTTATCTACTGTACAAACTTGTGTCAAGGGACCTGGTCCTCAGTCTGCACAAAATGAAATTTGCAGACGACAAAAGTTGTGACGTTGGTATTAAAGAGAAGCAGACCAGAACATCCTTCAGGTGGAATAAGCATGCTTTTAATCTTCCAAAGAGCTCCCGACTGAAGTGATGAAAACTATATGTTGTGTGACCAAAAGGATGATATTGAGCTTAATATTGATGAAAGAATAGTTGCAGTATACTCTTCCTCCAGCAAGGTTTATTGGCTGTATAAAAGGGTGCTCATGTGATTTTTTATGAGTGGAGAAGTTGCAAAAGAAAGATGATTCTGAGATGTAAGGGTTGATTCAGATTCATAGAGATGATCTAAATAGTGAGCTTGCTGAAGAACATCCTCATCATGAATCCAATAATCTCAAGGAAGCTGATGCAGATTATGAACCTGATGAGGGACCCTGTCCTCTAGACAGTGCTGAACAAAGATGATGCAATTCAAACTGATAATGTGAATTCTGAAGGTGAGAATGAAGAAGTTGATCAAGCTCAGTTTGAAAGAAGCAAAGTATGACACTCGGTTCCCAACAAGCTGATATATTGTCCAAATTCCTCTTCAACAATGGCTTCAAGAGAGGTAAAATTGACAAAACCCTCTCTTTTAAATCACAAGGAAAGGAATTCCTAATCATTCAAGTGTATATCGATGTGTCATCTTTGGAGCAACCTTTTGAATTGTTGTGTGAAGAGTTTGCCGCATTCATGAGTTCTAAATGAGCATGATAGGAGATTTCTTCTTAGAATTACAGATTCAACAAACCTCTAAATGTACCCTCAATTGTCCAGAAAAGTACATCAATTAGCTGCTCAAAAGGCTTTACAAACTTGAAGTCAAGACAATGTTAAAAAGGGGTAATGTCATCATGAAGTTTTGCAAAATGGATGATCAAGTGGCTGACATCTTCACCCAAGGCCTAAGCAAGGATCAGTTTGTCATGGACATGTATGTACTCACAGTGACTTAGCTGAAGAGAAGAAGATAACACAGCGTGATCAGGGCAACTGATGTCTGAACAAAGACAGGGACCTGGTACCAGTTTAGAGAAGTTGCTGAAAAGGTTTCATGTTATGGATGCCTAGACAATCCATACTCTCATGGGCACTAACGTGAAGTTGGATGCTGAAGAACCTGGTTAAGAGACTCAATTCTAACACGAAAGGAATCTCATCTAAAGGCAGCTAAATGTATCTTGAGATACTTGAAGGGAACTCAGGACCTGGTCCTCTTCTACCTAATAGGTAACTCACTTGATCTAATTGGTTTTGCAGATGCTGACTACGCAGGCTTTCTTGTAGATCGAAAGAGTACATCATGCATGAAACATTTTCTTGGATCATCATTGATTTCCTGAGGGACAATGTTGAGAAGCAAAATGTGGTGATGAAGTTCTGTAAGACTGAAGACCAGCTAACTGATATCATTACAAAGTCATTGAGTAAAGAGTGTTTCATTAAAAACAGGATGAGGCAGGGGATGCCCAAGATTACCTGATTCTTTGACAAGTTTGCACAAAAATCTTCTATTTTGATTATGTTATGGAGGGTAGGTATCTATACTTATTTTAATTCTTGTCACTTAAGAATTCACTTCTGCTACCTTAATGCAGGTATACACTCATGGTGTGTCTTGCTGAAGGGAAGATTAAATCATATAGATAGGGTTGCAAACTGAAAATGGGACCTGGTCCTCCTAAGGTTAGTATCACTTACACTACACTGTCTGTATGTCAACATCACTGCCACGTGTCCCTCGCCCATTCTTCATGTCAGTTTCAGACGTCTTTTTGCTTTTAAACCAAAGGTCGCTACTGTTGGGGACCCGATGTCTTTTGGTTTTATATACTACTTCTCTTAGTGAATCAAATTACAGAATCTCATCAAACAATTCTTGTTGAAATTCACTAATTCCCTTTCCAAAGTTTTTCTCTCTTTCTCAAAATGTCTAACTCTAATTCTTCTTCAAAGATCCCTATCTCCCAAGAAGTTGAAAACCATAGTTCATTCAACTTCTCATTTTCTACTCTAGAAGGCTGCAAAGAAATCTCCGGTGAAAAGGGAGAAAGTTAGAAAACAGGTGGCTGAAAATGAAAAGTCATAAAGGGACCAGGTCCTAGGGTGCAAAAGCAAAGTGAATAAAAGGAAATGACAAGGGATGAGCGGATAATGGCAATGGAGAACCAAAAGGTTTTGAATGGCAGAGTCTTTGACCCTGACATCCTAACCAAATTTGGCATGTCAAATCTTTTGATGCTGTCTCCATTCAAGGTTGGAACCATCTCTTTGAACCACTAGTTCCGTACTTGCATGAACCTGAGGTGCGTGAATTTTTCTACAAAATAGAACTTCTGGAAAGTGGTGGAATCGCGACTACTGTCAGGAATGTTGAAACATGTCTGGATGAAGAAATATTGGGGATCATTTTAGGGGTTCCTGTGGAAGGAATTCGAACAATCGAAGCTTGTAAACCATCCAGTGACTACACAAAACTTGCCACAAAACGTGGAGATGTCAAGAATACAGGGTTACCAAAAAGGTTTCTCAAAGGGGAATATCAATTGCTTTTTAAGTTCATCAACAAAGTGTTAGTGCCCATAACTGAAAAGAGAACAGTGGCATCTGCTGCTGATCTTTTTCTCATGGAGAAGCTTGATGAACTTGAAGAGATCAACCTCCCTGCCATTATGCTGGAATGCGAGTGTGTTGAAGGAAAATCTAGGGGCAGATCTCAAGTGGAAGATGTTTTAGAGCAGCAGACTGCTCTTAAACGGAAAGTGATTGATCTTACTGAGATTCTAAATAACAAGGAGATTGAAATCGCTTCACTGAGGTCTGAATTACAGAAGGCGATTTCGAGGGGACCTGGTACCAGCGATGGAAATGAGCAGGTGTTGCAAAAGTTGAGGGATGAAAATGAAGGGTTGCTGAAGAAAAATGCCTCACACAGTGAGGAAGTTAAGGATCTCAACATGCAGCTTATCAAGGCCCATAAGGATGCAAATGAGCGTTTGTCTCTGTTTATGCGCGCACCCTCAATCCCCTTCCCCCTCCGTCCTAAAAGTGTCTTGTTTCCCTAGTTTCCCTCTTTGTTCTTCAATGCTGATTAAAACTCTTGTGGCTTTGTGTTTGTTTTGACTAACTACAGTGGTCAGTATTTGTGATCTAATGCGACTTATGTTTTTGCCCTGTTCATGTGTGGCTTAATATTTTCTTTATGCTTACATACACATGTTCTGTGTGGCCCAAGGCCCTGAATTCTTTATTGTCTTGCATTTAACTTGAATATGTTTACTGCTTCACTTTTTCAATGATGTCAAAAGGGGGAAGTTTTGTTGTAAAGTTGGCTGTGGAATAGGGGAACTGAACTAAGGGGGAACTGTGGTTGTTAGGGGCATTGAACTAAGGGGGAACTGTGGTTGTTACTGGTGCACTAACAAATGGGGAATTTGTTATGTATTTGAATGAATGTTTGTTCACTCACGTGAGGAGTTATGCAGGTTGTTTGTCATCATCAAAAAGGGGGAAATTGATAAGTGCTTATGTTCCTAAATGATTTGATGATCTCCTTACAAGTGCATGGACACTAATTAAGGAGGAACACCAGTTATTGAATAAATGTTTGTTCACTCACATGAGGAGTTATGCAGGGACCTGGTCCTCTGCAGAGTATAAATACTCGTCCAGTGGTCAAAGTGTTGTACAACTAGAAAGCTGTCTGCGTCAGAAAGTTAGTGAAACTGCAGAGTACTCCACCAATTAGAAGCGACGAGGTTGCTTGTTCATTGGATAAAAACTTTTCATGTCTAAATATATCCAAGGAAAAACAACAAACTAATTCATTGATTCAAAAGGAGAGAGCCAGCACGTATTCTCAAGAACTTACTAAGAGAAGTTTCCAAGGGACCTGGTCCCTTCAAGACTACGATGTGAAATGACGACAAGACAACTATCAGAAAAGCTACCACTTCTGATGTGGTAGGTGCATGTCCTTCCAGAAAGGCAGGTTCTCAGCCAATGGGCGGTCCCAAGGAGTTTGCATTCATTTTGATATAATCTCTCAACACAAAACAAAAACTCAAGATTTTGGCAAACAAAAACTCACAAGCATAAAAGGAAAAAGCCATCTTCAAGGTAGAACAATACTCACACTCAACAAAAGGATCTTATAAAGTACTGAAGCACCTTTGTTGAGTTTGAGTTTTGTGTCTATCATTTTATAGGTTTTTGCATCTTGAAACTTCTCAAGTATACAAGCAAAGACCATTTTGGTGAAGTATTCTCCAGCAAGCACAACAAGGACCTGATCAAGCTGCAAGCATCTGAGTGTGTCTTAGGAGTTATACTTCCATGCGTATATTGTAAATCTGTTCCTAGTCTATAAAGGATTCAAATGTTGTTTCTGTGTGGAAAGGTCTAAGTCGGTTAGAGTTAGCCGATTTAGTGAGCAGTGTTGTATCTGCTCAGTCAAAGTCTAAGTCATCTAGGAGCTAGTTGATTTAGTGGGCGGTGTGGTATCCGCTTAGCAACCTCTAAGTTATCTAGGGGTGATAGCTTAATGGGCAGTGTTGTATCTGGTTAGGCTCGTCTAAGTAATAGGATATATTGCTTAGTGTGGAGATTAGTAGGTTAATCTCATTTTGTAAACTTGATTTTACTTTTGCTTTGAGAAGATTAGTGGAAGCAGTTCGAAAAGTCCTGGCAGGCCAGGTTGTGGTTTTACTCTCTTGAGCAAGGAGGTTTTCACGTAAAGTTATTTGTGCAATCTTTACTTTCAGTATTTATTTTACCGTCTGTTTTGTAACTGTGGTGAGTACCTGGTCCCATCGATATTCGTGGATGCATACATTCCAACAGTTACATAAAATGCATACAGTACAACTGTACAAGTAGGTTCTTGATTAGATGTTTTTTTACGATAAGAAAATAGAGTTCATCAGCTTATCACTGTAAGACTTTATGCAATCTTTTTGAAATTAGTAATATCGCATCTTCATTTGAGTGTTTAAATGGGCAGATTTATGAAATTTCCCGGTTGGGACATTTAAATCGGAGTGTTCACGGACACCATGCCATCCCCTTTAAAACTGGCGCTAGAATGAGTTTATGAATGAGTTTTTTGGGCAACAAACATGGATCTTGGTTGCCCTGAAGCTAGTAATGTAGAATGATAAACTTTAAGGATGCATTCGATAACACAATTGTCATTACTATGAACACGTAGTAGTAAGATGAATTTCACTCTTTCAAAACGAATGGGCTAGCTTACAACTTGACGTTACAGTGAAAATAATTAATTTCCTATTTCAATAATTGTTTAGTGGTAGTTTTGATGATTTGACAAACTCCGGGACCTTCTAAAGGGACCTGATCCCCATCTGATCCCGGGTGCAAATATACACACAACTGCCAGGCTGGAAAAAGTATAATTAGTTGGTGCACAGTCTCCAACTGTGGCAGAAGTGGAAGAAACCTCAGCCAATGGCATTGCCTCGAAGGTTGTGACTATTCCTATTAAAGATTATGTCCAATAGTCATAACCTTAGTTTTTGCAACTTGAAAACTCTCAAGAACTCTTGCAAAGGCAAACAAAAGTGAAGAATCATCCTCAAGAACAACATGGACCTGATAGAGCTGCACGCTTAGTTGTCTTAGGATTATTTCTTCTGCACATACATTGTAAATCTGTTCCTAAATCTATAAAGGTTTCAAATATTATTGTTTGTTGAAAAGTCCAAATCGATTAGAGGTAACCGATTTGGTGGGCAACATTGCATTGGTGCTTAGTCAAATTCTAAGTCATCTAGTGTTGGGTGGTTTAGTGGGCAACCGGTGTGTTGCTTAGTTGAAATCCTAAGTTGTCTAGTGGTGATAGCTTAGTGGGCAGTGTGACATCTGCTTAGGCTCTTCAAGTAATAGAGTTATTACTTGGTTGTGAGATTAATAACTTCTTCTCACTTTGGTTGTAACTGAGTTTCACTTTTGCTTAAGGAAGATTAGTGGAAACAGTTGAAAATCATGTGTGACAGGTCGTGGTTTTACTCCCTTGAGAAAGGAGGTTTCCACGTAAACTGCTTGTGTTGTGTTCTTATTATTATATACGCTTCGGTATTGTTCTTGTTGAGTCAAAGGACCTGGTCCCTTGATTGACAGTGGACGCACACATTCTATCAATTGGTATCAGAGCAGGTTCTCTCTAGCTGGTTAACAGCAAGAGAGAGGTTCCTGCATAAGAATGGCTGCTCCGTTGAACCTAGAAGAAGGACAATCTTCTGTACGACCATCCCGCTTTAATGGACAATTTTATAGCTGGTGGAAAACAAGGATGCATGACTACCTAATGTCTGAAGACAACGAGCTATGGGACATAGTGTTAGACAGACTCTTCATTCTAACCAATGAAGTCAAGGTTGGTGAAATAAAAAAAGTTGTTCCAAAGACTTGACAACAGTACGACGAGGCAGACAAAAAGAGGATCGAAAAAAACTATAAAGCTAACAAGCTGCTAGTATATGGTATTGGTGCTGAAGAGTACAATCGCATCTCTGTGTGTGAGTCCGCAAAGGAAATCTGGGACTGCCTAAGGTCTGCTCATGAGGGAATAGAGTAGGTGAAGGAATCGAAGGTGGATAGGCTGACCACTCAATATGAAAACTTCACTATGAAGGAAGGAGAGACCATTCATGAAATGCATACTAAACTTTCCTCCATAACCAATGAGCTACGAAGTCTGGGTGAGCCCATCAACACTAGTAAGCAAGTTAGGAAGGTTCTTCGAATTCTTCCAAAGTCCTGGGCAAGCAAAGTAGATGCTATCACTGAAGCTAAGGATTTGAAGGTTTTGACAATGGATGCTCTCATTGGAAACCTCGAGACCCATGAAATGAACATAAATCAGGACATCTCAAAGAAGGAAGCCAAGAAAGACAAGTCCTTAGTTCTCAAAATCACACCAGGAGAAACTTCAAGTGAAAAGTATGACATGGCCTATCTGACCAAGAGATTTCAGAAAATTGTGAGAAAGTACAGAGGATTTAGAAAAGGAGGGAATCCTCATAGGGCTGCATCTGCTAGTGACCTTTGTCACAAGCAGTGTGGAAAGGCAGGCCATTTCATAAGAGATTGCCCAATACTTAAAGCTAAAAGCAAAGAGTATCAAAGACCTGGAGGTGAAAAAGATAAGAGGAGGGACCTGGTACCTGAGAAGAATGCAAGAAAAGCTACAGCTGACTATTTTGTGAAGAAAGCTCTTGCTGCTTGGGGGGATTCCTCAAGTGAGTCAGAATGCCCTGATGATGCATCAATGCTGGCGGCTCAAGATGATGCTAACGTGTTTGATGGGTTGTTTGCCCTCATGGAAAAATCAGCTGACGAGGACAATGAAGATAAGGTAACTCTCCTCGACATTAAGTAAAACTTGAACTCTTATTCTGTTAGAAGGTTGAGAAATCTAGCAAATGTTTTGGTTGAGTCTGTCATAGAGTTAACCATCGAAAAGGACTCTATGAACATTAGCCTAGATCTTATTTGTGAAGAAAAGACAGTAACAGTTGTTCACATATCACTCATTCAGGAACATTTGACAGTTCTAGAAGCTGAAAATCTAGAACTTAAAAATCAATTGAGCATAATGATTGAGAAATCTGGGAAAAGAAAAGGGAAGGCCACTAGTTTGCAAGTAGAGCTAGAAGCAAATCTAAATACTGCTGAGACCATACTTACTCTACCCTTGGAAAGAAACGATCAGATGGAAAGGGACCTGGTCCATCTTAAAGAAGAACTTCAGACTTTTCTAAAATGGACCAGTTCCACCAAACTGCTTTCTAACATTACCAGTCAAAGCAACTGCAACAGAAAGGGATTGGGTAATTTGAACATTAATCCTCCTTACAATCCTCATAGTAAATATATATTTGTTTCTGACAATTTACTGTGTCCTCACTGTAGTCGCAATGGCCATCTGAAACGGGATTGCCCTGGCTGGAAGACCTCACAAGAAAATTTTTCAGTTATTCTAGACAGAAAATAGCTCAAAAAGGGGTACTTGCTACCATGTCTAAGTCCTAGAACAAGAAGAAATCCAATCTGCCTCATTGGGCAAGAAACATTCTTATTACGCCCCTATCACCCTTTGGGGAACTCAGATTAAAGTGGGTTCCCAAGTCTAACAAATGATCTCTGTTGCAAGTGGGTGAAGGAAGCAGAAGTCAGTGCTGGTTCATTGACAGTGGATTCTCAAAGCACATGATTGGAAACACCAAAAACTTCCTTTCACTCAAGGCACTTCAAGGCGAAGGTGTCTCTTTTGGCGATGGAAAAAGAGGGTATATCCTTGGAGTTGGCAGGGTTGGAAATTCTCTTGAAAGCTCTATTGAAAATGTGTATTATGTGAATGGGTTAAAGTACAGTCTTCTTAGTGTCTCTCAGATATGTGATAAAGGAAACGAAGTAAGGTTCACATCAGAAAATTGCATTGTCAGCAGTTTGTCTACCAAAAGGGTGATATTAACGGCCCGAAGGCAGAAAAACATGTATGTGGCAGCACTGGAAATAGTTCATGGAGACGATCAAACATGCCTAAGTGCTCAAAGTGCAAATGCCGACTTGTGGCATAGGAGGCTAGGTCATGTGAGCTCGTCTTTACTGAACAAGCTGGTTTCTAGGGACCTGGTCGGTGGCTTGCCAAAATTGAAGTTCAGTGATAACACAGTGTGTGATGCATGTGTCAAAGGGAAGCAGACCAGATCCTCATTCAAACCAAAGAAGCAAGTAAGCTCATCAAGAGTTCTTGAACTGATGCATATGGGTTTGTGTGGGCCTGTGAAAATCCAAAGTCGAAATGGAAAAAAGTATATTCTGGTGATAGTGGATGACTACTCAAGATTCACGTGGACTATGTTTCTCAAGTCAAAGTCAGAGACAACTGACGTGCTGATGATTTTCTTCAAAATGATCCAAACTAAGCTAAATTGCTTGATTGCGATCAGGTCTGACCATGGAACGAAATTCGAAAATGTTAAGCTTGATGTTTCCTGTGCAAAAAATGGTATCAACCATAACTTCTCAGCCCAGAAATCCTCAGCAAAATGGTGTGGTGGAAAGAAAGAATAGAACTCTGGTTGATATTGCCAGAACCATGCTTATCGAGTCAAATCTGCCTCAAAACTTCTGGGCTGAAGCAATCAACACTGTGTGTTATGTGACTAACAAGTGCTTGATCAGGTCTCTTCTGAACAAAACACCATATGAATTGCTGAACAACAAGAAGCCTAAACTCAGTTATCTAAGGATCTTTGGTTGCAAATGTTTTGTGCTGAACAATGGCAAGGATGGTATGGGAAAGTTTGATCCTAAAAGTGATGAAGGTGTGTTTGTGGGGTACTCATCTTCAAGCAAAGCTTACAGGGTTTTCAACAAAAGAACACAGTGTATTGAGGAAAGTGTTCATGTGGTCTTAGATGAAAGTGGAGATTTGAAGAGCTTGGAGATGAAGGACGATGATGATCTTGACGAGCTATTCAAAATCCAGAATAATGAAGCGAACATGCCTAAAGCTGAAGGAAATCAAGATTCCAATTGCACGGATCCTGGTCCATCTGAAAAGATGAATGAAGATGTCCAGCCTACTGATGGAACTGGTCCATCTCATGATGCAAGTCAAGAAGAAACTCGTTCTCCTGAGAATGATCACTCTGAAGAAAAAGAAGAAGCACAGACGAATCAGCCCCAACCTTTGGTATCTAAACTAGGATGGAAGCAAAGTTCATCTCACCCCCTTGAGAATCTCATTTCCCCATTAAACTCTGGAATGCAAACCAGGTCCAAATCAAGAAATCTGGTTGCATTCTCAACGTTCTTCTCTTCTATTGAGCCTAAGAATATGAAAGAAGCCCTGAAAGATGCTGACTGGGTCAATTCAATGCAAGAGGAGCTACATCAGTTTGAGCGGAGCAATATGTGGTACGTGGTCCCCAGACCTGTTGACAAAACCATCATAGGGACTAGGTGGGTTTTCAGAAACAAGCGTGATGAAGAGGGAGTCATAACAAGAAACAAATCTTCTAGACTGGTTGTTCAAGGGTACAATCAAGAGGAAGAGATCGACTTTGATGAAACATTTTTCCCCTGTTGCTCGGATGGAGGCCATCAAAATTCTTATAGCCTTTGCAGCCTTCATGGGATTCAAGCTCTTCAAATTGGACATCAAAAGTGCCTTTTTGAATGGAGACCTGAAGGAAGAGGTGTATGTGAAACAACCACCTGGATTTGAGAATGCTGACTTACCAAATCATGTGTTTAAGCTGAACAAAGCCTTATATGGATTGAAACAAGCCCCTAGAGCTTGGTATGAAAGGTTGTCCAAATTCCTACTGAAGAATGGTTTTAAAAGGGGGAAGATAGACAACACCTTGTTTCTTATGAAAAGGGAACAAAACCTGCTAATCATCCAGTGTACGTGGATGATATCATTTTTGGAGCCACCTCTGAACATTTGTGTGATGAATTTGCTACTCTAAAGGGGAATGAATTCGAGATGAGCATGATGTGAGAGCTGAATTTTTTCTTGGGTCTGCAGATCAAGCAAACACCAAGTGGTAACTCAATCTGTCAAGAGAAGTACATAAATGAGCTGTTGAAGAAGTTTCACATAGTGGACTCCAAACCTATTGATACCCCCATGGGTACAAACTACAAAATGAGAGCAGATGAGGCGGATCCATTAGTGAATCAAACCATGTATAGAGGGATTATTGGATCACTGTTGTATCTAATAACTAGCAGACCTGACATTGTCTTTAGTGTAGGAATGTGTGCACGATTCCAAGCATGTCCCAGGGAATCACATCTTAAGGCAGCCAAGCGGATTCTGAGGTATCTGAAGAAGACAGGGGACCTGGTCATCTTTTATCCAATAGGTGACTACCTTGAACTGGTAGGGTATGCAAATGTTGATTTTGCAGGATATCAGATTGACAGGAAGAGTACCTCTGGAATGGCACATTTTCTTGGATCCTCACTTATCTCGTGGTGTACCAAGAAACAAAATTCAGTAGCTCTTTCAACAACTGAGGCAGAATATGTTGCTGCTGCATCTTGTTGTGCTCAACTACTATGGATCAAGCAACAACTTGAGGATTTTGGAGTTCACATCCATACTATTCCTGTCATGTGTGACTATACCAGTGCAGTCAACATGGGAAAGAATCCAGTTCAGCACAAAAGAACAAAGCACATTAATGTAAGACATCACTTGTTAAGAGACAATGTTGAAAAGGGAAATATCAGCATGCAGTATTGCAGGAAAGAAGATCAAATTGCAGATATTTTTACCAAGGCTCTCAGCAATAATCAATTTGAGAGTAACAGGTTAAAGTTGGGAATGATGCATATGCACTGATCTAATCCCATCCAAAGGCAGCCAATCCTAGTTTTGGCTATGATCTTGAGGGCATGTATCCTCATTACTCGTAATGTATTGTTTAAGTGAGATCAACTATGTACCTATTGCAGGTATACACTCATGAAAAAAAACACAAAAGCAAAGAATGGTCAAGAACCATTCAGGAATCAAATCTCATATGTTGTTGAGGACCTGGTCCCTCTCAAGGTTAGCATCCTGTACATTTCTCTTAAACTGATTGAATGAGAACCATTGAGATCTCCATGTGTCAGTCACCGGTCCTTCTGATCGTTGTCCCATCGCTTCAAATCCAAGCGACGTGTCTACTCAGGGACCTGACACGTCGTTTCAAGTTCTTTCTATAAGACTTTTCTTCACTCCATATTTCCTCATTTCAAATCTCCTTCTCTCTAAACCTTTCTGCCAAACCCCTTATTTCTCCTTCTCTCTCATCTTTTCTCTGTTTCTCCTCATCTTTCTCTCTAACAAAATGTCTCAATCCCCACCTTCCCCAAAGAAATTTCTAGACTCACTAAATGAAATAGATCCAGTGGCATTTTACACATCTCCCGTTGCTCCGTCTCCTTCCAAAATGTCGACCATCTCCCCGGTCAACATTGGTGAAACCAGTCCTCTTAATACCCAGTCTTCCTTAGACCTAAATAACAAACCTGGTCTCTGTTCTGCCATGCTGTGCGACTTCTTATTTGAGGGAGACCTTCCCTAAAATAAATTGTCTGAGTCAAACATTCTTGCAGCCAGTGAAAGCCTAGTCATCGAGAGTCTAACCCAGATGAGAGAAGGGTTACTAAGTGAGGAAGGAGAACAATTTGTGGATGATCTTCTTGGGGGTTCTCAACCAGTGTTTGACCAAACTCCTGAGTTTGGTATGTACCCCTCGTCCGATTCTACTGACACTGACGAGGATAATCGTCCCTTCTGATGGATTGTTCAAAAGAAAATGGTCCTTATATCCTCAAAAAGAAAGGAGAAGGTCACAGAGGAGACACTTAAAACAAGGCCATTTACTAGATCTGATTCAACGAAACTGATGGGTGATGCTATGAAATCTAGTATAACAAAGACTGCAGAAAGGCGCAAGAAAAGAAAATTAGGTAATGTACTCGTTGAGATACCCGATACTGATGTGGTGGATGTCTTGATTGAAGATTCTGAACATGAAGTTGTGGAAAAAGGTTCTGAAGAAAAGGGGGAAAACAAGTAAAAAAGCATAGTAAGGGAAATAGTTAGGGAAAGGAAAAGTCTAAAGCATCTGTGGCAAAAAGGGTTGTGTCCAAAAAGATAAAGAACAAGAGGAAGAGAGAAACCTCTCCTGTAATCAAACCTGTCTCTGTAACGGGACCTGGTCCCTTGGGAAATATGGATGACCACAGAGAAAGCTAACAGTCAATTGTCAACAATCTACGTCTCCAGAAGGTTCTAGGAGGTCGAGTGTTTGACTTTGACATCACTACCAAGCATGGGATCAATTCTCTGTATGATCTCGTGGAAATCCAATCGTGGACTCATTTGGTCCAGACCAAATCACCTGTTTTACATGAGAAAGAGGTACGAGAGTTTTACTATAATATTGAGTTTGAAGAGGACGGTAGCATAAACACCAGAGTAGGGGACAAACGTTTGCATCTGACTAAGGACCTACTGGGGAAAATACTGGAGATACCGAGAGAAGGGAGTAGGTCCGTCGTTGGAAAAACTTGCACTAAGGAGTTTGTCAAAGAATGCTCTAAAATTCCTAACACACGGTGTGTTGGGATTCAAAAGAAACTCATGAAAGGAGAGTACCAACTGTTGTTTGAATTTGTCAATCGGGTGCTTCTTCCTCGAATAGAAAAGCGCACTGTCGCTTCTGCCTTTGATCTGTTCATAATGGAGTCACTTTGCAAGTTTGATCCCATTGATCTTCTAGCTCTTATGCTAGAGCACATGTACAAGACTGTGGTTGAACGCAAGGGTAAACATGGCATGGGGTATGGCTACTTCTTGACCAAGGTGTTTTATCATCTGAACATACTAGTGGGAGCAGGTAAAATTGGCACTGCTAAATAATCCTTCACCCTCAGTACGCTGGTGGAATGTGAGTGTATAGAGGAAAAGGAAATCCACTGAGCAAGGTATCTTAGTTGATAATGGAACAAGATCAGTTGAAACATGGGTTGGAAGAGATGACTGTGCATGTGAGCAGTAGAGATGCTGAAATTGCTATTCTAAAAGCTGCGTTGCTCAAGGCACAAACAGAGGGACCCGGTACTGCAGAAGTTAGAGAGCTGAGGAAACAAAATGAGATGCTCCTGGCCAAAATTGTTGCTCTTCAAGAGAAAGCGATCAAGGACAATGATGAAGGAAACACTAGACTCACTCTTATTATCAAGTCCTTTTCCCATCAACCTCCTTCCTCATAGTCCTCTCCTGTGTCTTTATTTTTGTGTGGACAGTGTCCAGGGTTCTCAAATTTAGTTTAATTTAAATGTATTGAATGCTGGCTTTTGTGCTATGAAATGGATTCCTGTTTTGTTGTGACTAATTTCTATCTCTTCCTATTTTTCGACTCATGATGTTGTTGCCTTTGGCTATGATCTTGCTTAACAAACTTACTTGTTATGTTGGTTTACTGCACTTCTTTTTTATGATGTCAAAAGGGAGAATCATTGGTGCTCAGGTTGGTAGAAGGGTCTTGTGTCTTGTTGTCTTGTTGATAGGGGAGGAAATGAAGAAATTATTGGCACTGTGTGTATAGTTTGTCATCATCAAAAAGGGGGAAATGTTAGTGGTAGTTTTGATGATTTAACAAACTTCAGGACCTTGTAAAGGGACCTGATCCCGATCTGATCCCGAGCGCAAATATACACACAACTGCCAGGCTGGAAAAAGTACAATTGGTTGGTGCACAGTCTCCAATTGTAGCAAAAGTGGCAGAAACCTCAGCCAATGGCATTGCCTCGAAGGTTGTGACTATTCCTATTAAAGATTATGTCCAATAGTCATAACCTTAGTTTTTGCAACTTGAAAACTCTCAAGAACTCTTGCAAAGGCTAACAAACGTGAAGAATTATCCTCAAGAACAACAGGGACCTGATAGAGCTGCAAGCTTAGTTGTCTTAGGATTATTTCTTATGCACATGCATTGTAAATCTGTTCCTAAATCTATAAAGGTTTTAGATATTGTTGTTTGTTGAAAAGTCCAAATCGATTAGAGGTAACCGATTTGGTGGGCAACATTGCATTGCTGCTTAGTCAAATTCTAAGTCATCTAGTGTTGAGTGGTTTAGTGGGAAACCGGTGTGTTGCTTAGTTGAAATCCTAAGTTGTCTAGTGGTGATAGCTTAGTGGGCAGTGTGGCATCTGCTTAGGCTCTTCAAGTAATAGAGTTATTACTTGGTTGTGAGATTAATAACTTCTTCTCACTTTGGTTGTAACTGAGTTTCACTTTTGCTTAAGGAAGATTAGTGGAAACAGTTGAAAATCATGTGTGACAAGTCGTGGTTTTACTCCTTTGAGCAAGGAGGTTTCCACATAAACTGCTTGTGTTGTGTTCTTATTATTATTTACTCTTCGGTATTGTTCTTGTTGAGTCAAAGGACCTGATCCCTTAACTGAGAGTGGACGCACACATTCTATCGATAATCAACTGTGCAACAAAATTAATGACATGTAACCTAACTGGGATAGTTAACTCTGCGGGAAGCGCGGGCAATTTACCTCATTATAAATATACAACTTAATTGTTGTAATACCACACATGGCACATATACCTTTTTGGTGCAATAAGGTTCTAAGACCATATTTGCTTTATCTTACACTTCATAGGATTTTTTTTATTATGGATCGACTCTTTGGTCATAATAGTAATTATACCATAAACTTCTTGGTTTCTATAATATGTTAAATCCTACAATTAATTTTATCTTTATTTATATTTGATTAGAATAACTCTTTTTTTAAAAAGATACTTCGTAGTTTAAAACTCCTACAATTACGATAAAGTGGGAAAATTATAACCATCTTCAAAATTATAAGTACTCCCTCCGCCCTAATTTATGTGATACTTTTTGTTTTTTGAGAGTCAAACAGTTTAACTTTGACCGGAAATTTACGTATGAAATCTTCAATTTTTTTGAAATGAAATTTAAATATTTGTAAAATATGTAAAAAGTACTATAAGTCACAATAATTAATAATTGAAAATGTTAAAAGGATCTATGAATAACTTACGGTCAAAGATAAACTTGTTTGAATCTCGAAATCCGAAAATTGTCACATAAAATGAGTCGGAGGGAGCATTAATTTCAAATTTTAAATCTAATTTATCTTTATCTATCCTTATCTTGTAGTTTAATAAAATTGAAATTTTAAAACTCTTACAATCAAGAAAATGTGGGAACATACAAGGCAAGCAATACTTACTTGTGTGAGCTGAAATGGAAAGGATTAGGTGTGGATGACACACAACAAGAAGAAACAGAAGCTCAGGTTGGCAACAACTTCCAGCGCCGATATGGAAGGAGATGGTTGGGAGCTCAGAGAAGGAAACCCAATGTGGTGAAAGAAGAAGGCATATCAAAATGGGTTTGTTTTTTATTTTGGGTTTCTTATTACATCATTTTTTTTAGTTTTCATTTTGATTTCCTTTTTGGGCCCATTTGATCCTTTTGTACAGATTGTTGATTCACAATAAAAGGGAGACCTGAGCTCCATAAATTTGATTTTTTTTTTAAAAAAAAAGTGGAAACATTGTAATCATCTCAAAAACTATTCAGTATAATTCAAATTTTAAACTTTAATCTTTTAATTAAATTTTAAAAATCATTACAAGGTAAAATTTTGATTGTTAGATCCACATTCAATATATATATTGCCGCTAAAAGTATGATTTCTTGTAGTGGATACTCAGACTTTAAAAAAATGTGAATAGATTCTTGTCGAATTCTCCAAAGTAGTGTATTTTTGTAGAATTCGACACGAATGTGGCATCAAAAGTGAAGAGTTCGTACACCTTTGATTTGAGGTCATGTGAATGTGTACTTAAATTTTAATCCAAGTATATATTTAGGAAAAAATATACAAAACAAAAGTTGTTGTGTGAGATCATATAGGTAGATTTTTGTTGTTGTGTGGCAATAAGAAGTTTTACCCTAATAATTTTGTTTAGATATATATTGTCTATGGATAAAAAGACTAAAATCGAACATTCAAGTGATTTTCGTGTTCCATGGTAATATGAAGCTTGCATATAGTTTGTCTTTTATTGACATTTGATTTCAATATTTCTATGTTGTTCGGTACCTTACCGATCAAAATGATTTTAATTTTGTTGTTGGTAGACTTTTGGAGAATAATTTTTTTTTTATGTGTCTCTTCTGGGAATAAAATCTTATGCAGGACTTGAAATAATTCTATAGCAACTGAAATAACCTGTACATTTGCATGAATACATACTATATATTGAGTCTTTTTTCTAATTTTTAATTTCATTTTGAATGTGTAAGATAATGTGGGTGATGCAATTTTAAATGGTGGTCACAAGTCAATTCAATTGATTGAAGTTTATCATGAAGATCTTTTTGAACAATTACGTTCAAATTTACTTGTGATTTTGTGGAATTCATTACTTGTGCACATCTTGTAATATTGTTTTATTATTGTGTAGTAAGAGGTTGCTTTTTGAAAATTTAATGCAAATATGAATATTTTTAAATTATTACTTTTGAGTTATTAATTAGTTAATTTAGTTCTTGCAATCATCTAGATGTAATTTGTGAGTATATAGACATCAATTATGTGGATCATTGATCCTAAATTTTGGCACGTACATTAGTTAAGGCTACACTTTATAAATGTTGCTTTAGATGATGTAACAAATGATACGTTTTTGAAGTGTGGCCTATGAGGCAGAAAAGGCAACACTTCAAAGTGTAGTTAAAGGTCATTAAAAGTGTCGCCATATAAGGTGCTAAAAGTGTGGCCTTCGTACAGTATAGGCCACACTTATTAGGCGTGGATGAGAAGGCAACACTTGAAAAGCGTGGCCTTAGGTCAAAGTTACGCTTGTTTAGGCCACTCCCCTTAAAGTGTTGCCTAAAGTCCAAAATTGTGGCCTTAGATAAAAAGGCTACACATTTTGTTATTTTAGGCAACACTTTTCTGGACTGGCAAAAGGCCTTAAATTATATATATATATATATATATACACACAAAAGAGTACAAGACCAAGGAGATTTAGAAGGTTTTATCAAACCCTTTTGTAATAAATTATCAATTTCTTTCTTGCAGAATTCAACCAATTCGGCGTTCATCTGGCACAGGCATGATTTAGTAGGAATATCATCCTCAGAGAAATTATCTTCATATGGAAGAGTCACAATATGCTATAAATGGACTCCAGAAGTAGGTTTTACTGAAGAACAAATTTCGTGTTTATACCGGACTTATTATAATAATTTATGGGATAAATTAATGAAGAAGGATCCCAAGACTAAATCATTATATGGTCAAGAATTTTTGGACTCTATTTCTCAAAAAATCTAAGATTATGGTACTATACCTCACAAAGGAATAGTTGCTGACAACTCTGTCAAGCATATTGCCAGGAGAATTTCAATTCAAGATGGAAATAAAGAAGAAATGAATATTTGGAAGAAGTCCGAAAGAATCTACTTCTTAATATCACTCACTATGAAAAATCAGACACCTCGATGAGGAGTGAAACGAGTGATGATGTCGCAGATGATGCTCAAGAGGCCTATCCTTGTGAATCGGAGAAAACCGTGTCAGAAGATATGTTGTCTAAAGCGGAAGATTTCCTTAGAGAATTGAAAAAGAAGGCTAAGATGTAAAGATAAGACACAATTATTTTATCTTTAAAGCATCTATCAGCAATAAATATACTATTATTTAACAATAGATACACTGTTTAGGGGACAGATGGGACCTAGTACTACTGTACAAAGATGCCCCTTGTTTTATTTTTTTTCTATAAATAAGCTTGTCTTTCATTTCTTTAGGAGCAGGTTTTTTAGAACCACTCTTTCTCTTTTAATTTTCTCTCTATTAGTTTCTTTCTTTTGTTAAAATTTTGTGTAAGCTTGTCGGACTTTGGCCGGAGTTATTAATAAATAGTGTTGTTTGGTAAGGACAAGGTATTTTCTTATTCTTTTTACTTATTCCTATTACCTCTCTTTCGATCTAAGCTATGACTATGTCCGGCTAAAGAATTATAGCTATGCTGAAAAGCTAGCTTCGAATTTATATTTATCATGAAAGATCTAGACTTTATCTAAATATGCATAAATTTATATATGGTTTGTTGACTTGGTTCCGAGATGGTGGTATGGTCAGATTCAATACAAAAAGTTAGTGGCGTTGTCTAAGTGACTCCGTCTAGCCAGCTATGGTCTCAGCCCGCTAAGGAAAAAAAAGGGCGCTTTATATTCGGTTAGAACTGCTAGACACATGGGCTCACTAACAATACGTATTTGAATCTCGACAGACCCTTAGTAACCCAATGAGGGTCCATCCTACAAACAAAACATTTTGTTTTAGTCATCAATTAGGTTATAACATTCATAATAATCATAGCTCTCATAGATTGCTTCTTCTATCATGTATTTTGTGACGATATCCATCATCGTTCCATCTATAATTCTCCAAAGAATTTGTTCCTGTATATCTCTATTAAAAGGAACTGCCTTTAAAATAGTAACTAAAGTTTTATCGTTAAAGAAAGGAAGAAAGCTCATGATGAAAGATATTCTCTGGATAGAAAATCAGGAAGAGAGTCATCACTCCCTTTTTTATAATGTATTTCGAAATCAAGAGGGCTAGTTGTGCCTACCACCTGGCGAATATCAACTTTGAAGCATCATGTTTAAAGTCTTTATCAAACATATATGTAACAGATTGTGCATCTATTTTTATAAAAAATCCTTGATTATACAAATCATCTTCAAACTTTAATACGCATTTAACGATGGTTGGCATTTCAAATGCACTACCGTAGCATACTTTTTCTGATCATCGCTCCATTTTCTAGAATGAAATCGAATCAGATATTCAGTTTTATCATGAGGATTGATTTGTTTTAATATTCTTCTATATCCAATGTTAGACAAATCTGTCTCTATAATTTTTTGCCAGGCTGGGTTAGCAAGAGTTAGACAAGGCAAAGATTTAACCCGAAGTTTAATATTTTTTATAAAACTAGTGAGACTATCAGTCCAAGATGCTTTATGGTCCTTTTTTAACCTGTCGTATAACGGAGCTAAATAGCGAGATAAATTTTTGTAGAAAGGGGAAATATAATTTAAACTTCCCAAGAATCTCTGACAAGCGTTCTGTCTGTAATAACATCAGGAAATTTTGAAGCAAAATCAATCGATCTTTGAATAGGGGTAACCTTCCCCTGACAAATAAGATGTCCTAAAAATCTGACTTAAGTTTGAAATAGACTCATTTTTCATTTAGAAATCACCAAACCGTTTTGTATAACTATTTTCTTGAAAATGTATAAATGTTTAATATGCATTTCAAGAGTCTTTGAATAAACCAAAATATCATCAATATAAACAATGATGAAGTCCAAATATGGGTTAAAAATATCATTTATAATTTTCTGAAATTCAGAAGGAGTGTTTTTCAAATCAAATGGCATAACATTCATTCATATTGTCCAAACGGGACATTAAAAATTGTTCTATAACAGTGCTTTTTAAATATTTGAATCTGCCCATAACCTGATTTTAAATAAAATTTAGAAAATATATCGGCGTCATATAATCTTGACAATAAATCCTTTTTATTTGGAATAGGATACCTAATCCATTTCAAATATTTGTTCAAAGGTTTATAATTTATAACTAACTTAGGAACATAGCGTTCTTTTTCAGCTGCATTATTGACATAAAATGCAGTACAAGACCAAGGATATTTAGAAGGTTTTATCAAACCCTTTTGTAATAAATTATCAATTTCTTTATTGTAGAATTCAACCAATTCAGCTTTCATCTGGCACAGGTGTGATTTAGTAGGAATATCATTCTCAGAGAGATTATTTTCATATGAAAGAGTCACAATATGTTTTTTTCGATTTCAAAAAGCACTATGATGATCAACACAAATATCAATGGCCATTTGTTCGGAAATTAATTTAATTTTTTCCTGCACTTTAGTAGATTTTAAAGTGTCGAATATATTCATACTAAATATTTCGAGTTGTAAAGAATCAACATGCTTTTGTTTCATATTAATCAAATCATTAATATCACGAGAAATAGGATCAGTGATAAACGTATAACTAATATCTCTATCTTTATAAGTAGCAGAGAAACCTTTAGTTGTTGTGCTAGTAAATGGATTGATAGCATTTATGAAAGTTGTTCCAAGTATAATCGGAGGGTATAACTAATTTTTAACCAAGAAAAAGAAATGCGGAAGGCAAATTTTATTTTGGCAAATACGCGTATTAGGCAATTTATACTATATATCTAAAGCATGTCCAGAAGCAGATTTGACCATATGAGTAGTTTTTTCAAAATATTTGGTAGGTACAAGACCTTCCAGAATACAACTCCCATCAGCTCCACTGTCAATCATAGCAATATCAGTTATAGAGAAAGTATTATCAATCAATATGGTGCATTTAACATACCATTTCTGAGCAGTAACGATTTGCATCATTCCTAAAAACATATCTTGTCTAAAATCAAATTTAACAGGTTTTGCTAGAGTATTTTCTTCAACAATATTTTTACCTTTGTTATTAGCAGACTCAATCTGAGTAAGGCGCTGATCACAAATAATTTGATTTTGCTTAAGAGATTTAATCTCTTGCTTTAGTTGTTCAATTTCTTCTTTTAAATATTCAAAAGAAGTATCACGCATAACAACATGCTGTCTAGAAAGTCTATTATTGACTTCAGATAAACAATAAGGTGCAGAATATTCAAACTCATTTTTTGATTTTTCAACAATATTAGAAGAACTAGCCTTATTATTGGCAGCAAGTTGAATAATCTTTTCACGTAACGTATTATCAGTAACTTCTTTTAAAAGTTCTATCACATTATCAGAAGTAATAGTATTAATATTCAAATCTTCAAACTGAGATTGTAATTTATAAAATCCATCATTTTCACAAGAGCAAATATCACCTCAGCACCTGCAAGCATTTGTATTAACCTAATGATTATTATCAGACTTAGGCAAATAAATCTCTTCTTTAGAACCTGAATCAGAGTCATAGTCGGACTCAGAACTAGAGGTGTATAAGAAACTATAAATCTTATCATGAACCTCTTCATCTAGTTCTAAATCTTTCAGCCTTTCTAGCTTACAATTGGATGCTATATGCCCAAACTTTCCATATTTGTAGCACTTGATCTTAGCGAGTTCTCGCTTAGACCTATTCTTCGTAAATCTATTAAATTTACGATGAGTTTTTCATTCTTCTCGTTCTTCCCTAGACCTTCGTCTAAATCTTCTTTTCCGATGAGACTTATCTGGATCGAATTTATTAGAATCTCTATGTTTGGTACCTTTTGCGGTAGTATCAGGTAATCCAAACTGGGTACAAAAGTATCTTAGCTGAGATCTTTCTCTAAGCTTATCAATCTTAAGGTGCCTAGAGAGCTTTAATTCATTGCACAAATTAATACCTTCTTGAGTGCAGGATCCTATAAGCTTACCATAAGTATAAGCGCCATAAGGAATAGCACCCTGCGAATTTCGTAGAGTTTTCTTAACTCTTTCTGCAAATAATGGAGGTAAGCCATCTATAAACTTGGCTTTCCAATGCTCAAGACCGTTTTCCGGCAGTTCCATCACCCGACTTAGATAAGTATCTTTATACCATCGGAATTGATCTCTTAAATGTCTACATCTAAGACCATTTAGCAAAGAACGAACAATTTCATATTGATTGGTAAATCTACCATTAAAATGTTCGAGAATAGTCAAGACTAGAGTATAAACAACGTCTTCTCTATTTTTTACTAAGGCAAATCCTAGGTTATCAACAGCTTCATTAGCAGATTTAGCATTAATTACGGCGGCTTTCGCCTCCGTGCTCATCCATGAGTTGAGAAGAGCCAAGGTAAGTGTTTCTTTCATAATCTCTTTAGAGCCTATGTTTGTTAGCATTCCAACGCGCATACTCGTACATTCAATGTACTGATGCCAGTTGGCCTGCATCGAATTAGGATGTAGACGCAGGTAACCAGGATCAACATCTAGCGCTTCGTTGATCCGGCTTGAGCATTCAGGGTCTGTTGGTGAGCCTCATTGCATTCTGGAGGACTCTTTTATTTGCTTTCTAGTTTAGTTCATTAGGATGTTGTGGGGTTTGTCCTAACTTCTATTTCAGTTGTTTTAAAGGCTTCATAGACATTTAGTAGTTCAGTAGTCTTTGCGTTATCATTCTTATGTTAAAGACTTGGGGTGCCACTTTTGGCCAAGTTGAATGTTTAATCTCTCAAACATTCTCAGTTATTTTATTATTCAGTTCAGCTAAGTTCATTGATCATTATAGATATGAATATTGTCTTCTGCTAAGTTAAGTAAGCCAGACCAATGGTCTTCGAGTGCCAGCCACGTCCGGGGTTTAGGCTCGTGCCATGACAAACTTGGTATCAGAGCACAAAGTTCAAGCGTCCTAGGGAGTCTATGAAGCCGTGTTTGTAGAGTCCTAGTTATCGGTGTGAAGCATGCCACATCTATAATTAGGAGGCTGCAATATTTAAGAACTATCTCAGTTATTTCGTATTCATCTCGTGCGTTAGAGTTTATCTCTAAAAAGTTTCCCTCCAATTCGTGCTTGCGCGTGTTTAAGATAACCATGCCTCAACGAAGAGCAGTCAGAGGTTGTCCAGCCAGGAGAAATGTTGAACCACAAGAGCCAGAGTTACCCAATGAACCTGAGGTGCAACCTCAAGGCGAAGTCACCAATGTTAAGTTCCGTGAGGCTATCCGCATGTTGAGCCAAGCTGTGACTAACCAGGTTGGGTAGCAGAGAGGAGCTTGACAAGAAGAGGCTGACACTTCAAGGATTCGTGAGTTCTTGAGGATGAATCCTCCAAGTTTCATTGGTTACAGCACTACTGAGGATCCAGAGAACTTTATTGAGGAACTGAAAAAGGTATTCGACGTGATGCATGTTCCTAATACTAAGAGAGTTGAGCTAGCTGCATACCAGATGAAGAATGTTGCTAGGACCTGGTTTGATAAGTGGAAATGGGGTAGAGTTGAGGATGCACCACCTGCGAGTTGGGCCTGTTTTGAGGAAGCTTTCTTTGGGCGTTTCTTTCCCTAGAAACTGAAAGAGGCCAAGGTATGTGAGTTCCTCATACTTAAGCAAGATTCTCTAAGTGTTCATGAATATAAGTTGAAGTTCACCCAACTATCCCGTTAAGCTCCGGAGATGGTTAAGTACATGAGAAGTAGAATAAGCTTGTTCGTAGCTGGGTTAGGCCGTCTATCAAGCAAAGAGGGTCGGAGAGCAATGCTTATTGGGGACGTGGACATTTTGAGGTTGATGGTCTATGTGCAACAGGTAGAGGAAGAGAAGCTTAGAGATAGAAAGGAGTTCAAGAATAAGAAAGCGAAGAAAGGGTATGATTCTGGGCAACATAAAGGTAGTGTGAATCATTTGTCCTTTCAGAAGCAAAAGGGGCTTGCACCATCATCTGCTAGTGCACCTGTACCCAGAAACAAAGGTGAGTATAATGGCCAGAATTCGCAGAACTTCAGAGCTAGACCAACACAGTCTCAAGGTAGTGTGGCACAAAGAGGTAGTTGGGCTCTTGTATGTGGTAGATGTGGTAGAAACCACTTAGGTAAGTGTCGTGATGGCCAGATAGGTTGTTTCAAGTATGGGCAAGAGGGACACTTCATGAAAGAGTGCCCTAAGAATAAGCAAGGTAGTGGAAATCCGGGTAATAGAACCCAATCTTCATCAGTTGCCCCACCAGACAAGGCTGTACCTAGAGGAGCTACTTCCGGTACTAGCGGAGGAGCATATCGCCTCTATGCAATCACTAGTCGCCAAGAGCAAGAGAACTCTCCAGATGTTGGCACTGGTATGATCAAAGTCTTTGCTTTTGATGTTTATGCTTTACTAGACGCAGGAGCAAGTTTATCTTTTGTAACCCCTTATGTTGCAAATAAGTTTGACGTTATTCCTGAGAAACTTTGTGAACCCTTCTGTGTTTCTACATCTGTTAGGGAGTCTATCTAACTGAGCGAGTTTATCGTGATTGTGTCATTTCCATCAATCACAAAGACACCATGGATGATTTAGTTGAGTTAGACATGGTAGATTTCGATGTCATTCTAGGTATGGACTGTCTTCATGCCTGTTATGTATCAATAGATTATAGAACTCGAGTTGTCAAGTTTCAGATTCCTAATGAGTTAGTCATATAGTGGAGTAGTAGTTCAACATTGCCTAAGGTTCGTTTCATTTCGTACCTTAAGGTGAGAAAGTTAGTTTCGAAAGGTTGTATCTATCACTTATTCCGAGTTAATGACTCAAGTGTTAAGGTACCTCCCATTCAGTCAGTACCAATAGTAAAAGAGTTTCCAGAAGTCTTTCCTGATGACCTACCCAGAGTCCCTCCTGAGAGAGAAATAGACTTCGGCATAAACATCACTCCATATACTCGTCCTATCTCTATTCCACCATAAAAAATGGCACCAGCAGAGTTGAAAGAGCAGTTAAAAGATCTGTTAGATAAAGGCTTCATTCGACCAAGTGTCTCACCTTGGGGAGCTCCGGTCTTGTTTGTGAGAAAGAAAGATGGTTCCCTTAGGATGTGTATATACTATCGTCAGTTGAACAAGGTACCATCAAGAATAAGTATCCTCTTCCGATAATTGATATGTTTTCGATCAGCTTCAGGGTGCTTCCTGTTTCTCGAAAATTGACCTTAGATTAGGCTACCATTAGTTAAGAGTAAGGGAATGTGATATTCCAAAGATAGCTTTCAGAACCCGATATGGTCATTATGAGTTTTTGGTCATGTCCTTTGGTTTGACCAATGCACCAACAATGTTCATGGATCTTATGAGTAAAGTCTTCAAACCTTATTTAGATATGTTTTTTATCATCTTCATTGATGACATACTAATCTATTCAAGGAATGAAGAGGATCATGCCAGTCATCTCAGAATAGTTCTTCAGAATTTGAAGGATAGGGAGTTGTATGCCAAGTTCTCTAAGTGTGAGTTTTGGCTTGAGTCTGTTACATTCTTGGGCCGCATAGTTTCTGGTGATGGAATTAGAGTTGATACTCAGAAAATTGAGGCAGTGCAGAATTGGCCTAGACCCACATCTCCAACTAATATTAGGAGTTTCTTGGCTTTGGCTGGCTATTATATAAGGTTTGTAGAGGGTTTTTCATCCATTTCGTCCCCTTTGACGAAGTTGACTCAGAAAACAGTGATGTTTCAATGGTCTGAAGCTTGTGAGAAGAGCTTTCAGGAATTGAAGAAAATATTGAGTACTTCCCCGGTTTTAACCTTACCGAAAGGTACTCAAGGTTTTGTAGTGTATTGTGATGCATCTAGAGTTGGTTTGGGTTGTGTTTTAATGTAGAATGACAAAGTTATAGCTTATGCCTCCAGACAGTTGAAAGTTCATGAGAAGAACTACCCAACCCATGACTTAGAATTGGCTGCTGTAGTATTCTCTTTGAAGATATGGCATCATTATTTGTATGGTGTTCGTGTTGATATATTCGCTGATCATAAGAGCCTTCAGTCTATGTTCACCCAGAAAGAGCTTAATCTCAGACAGAGGAGGTGGTTAGAATTACTCAAGGACTATGACATGAGTATTCTTTACCACCCAGGTAAGTAAGCTTAATGTGGTTGCTGATGTGTTAAACAGGTTATCTATGGGTAGTACCACCCATGTTGAGGAAGAAAAGAGAGTTAGCAAAAGATGTGCACCAACTTGCACGCTTGGGAGTCTGACTTATGGATTATATAGAAGGAGGAATAGTGGTGACGAATGGGGATGAGTCATAATTAGTGTCCAAATTAAAAGAAAAGCAAGATCAAGATCCCATTTTGCTTGAGTTGAAGGCAAACGTTCAAAAGCAAAATGTATTAGATTTTGAACAAGGGGGAAATGGTGTATTGAGATATCAAGGTAGATTGTGTGTACCTATGGTGGATAGACTCCAAGAGAGGATCATTGAGGAAGCTCATAGCTCCAGATATTCCATTCATCCGGGTTCCACAAAGATGTATCGCGTTTTGAGAGAAGTGTATTGGTGGAATAGCATGAAGAAGGGCATTGCAGAATTTGTTGCTAAGTGTCCAAATTGCCAACAAGTGAAAGTTGAGCATCAAAGGCCTAGTGGTTTGGCTCAGAATGTAGAACTTCCGGAATGGAAGTGAGAGATGATTAATATGGATTTCATCACAGGCTTGCCAAGGTCTCACAGACAGCATGGTTCTATTTGGGTGATTGTCGACAGAATGAAAAAATCAGCCCAATTTTTACTGGTAAAGACTACCCACACAATAGAAGATTATGCCAGGTTATATATTCAGGAGGTGGTAAGCGTTCATGGAATTCCAGTCTCCATTATTTCAGACAGAGGTGCACAATTTACTGCATAGTTCTGGAATTTTTTTCAAAAAGGTTTGGGTTCAAAGGTGAACTTAAGTACTACCTTTCATCCTCAGACTAATGGGCAAGCAGAGCGCACTATTCAGACTTTAGAAGATATGTTGAGGTCCTGTGTGATTGATTTCAAAGGGAATTGGGATGATCACCTACCTCTCATTGAGTTTGCTTACAACAACAGTTACCCCTGTAACATCCTAATGGCTCCTTATGAAGCTCTTTATGGGAGAAGATGCATATCTCCTATTGGATGGTTTGAAGTTGGTGAAGCAGGGTTGATAGGACCAAATTTAATTCACCAAGATATGGAGAAGGTGAAAGTAATTCAAGAGAGGTTGAAAACTTTATAGAGTCGTCAGAAATCCTACACTGATGTTAGGAGAAGGGCGTTAGAGTTCGAAGTAGATGATTGGATATATTTAAAAGTTTCACCCATGAAAGGTGTTATGAGGTTTGGTAAAAAGGGGAAGCTTAGTCCCTGGTATATTGGACCTTATAGAATATCCAAGAGGATTGGCAATGTAGCTTATGAGTCGGAACTACCACAAGAGTTAGCAGTGGTTCATCCGGTGTTTCACATCTCCATGTTGAAGAAGTGCATGGGCGATTCTTCATTGATCATATCAATTGAAAATATTGAGATCAATGATAGCTTATCTTATGAGGAAATTTCAGTTCAGATTCTAGATCGCCAAATTCGCAAGTTGAGAACAAAGGAGGTTGCATCAGTCAAAGACCTTTGGAGGAACCAATTTCTTGAAGAAGCTACTTGGGAAACTAAAAATGATATGAAGAAGAGATATCCACATCTCTTTGAAACCAGAGAAAATGCAGACCAAGGTACTAATTTTCTTTTTAGTACTATCTAAATTATGAGTGAACATTTTCTTTGTTCGAAATTGCTTTTGGGATGTTTAAACTTGATGTTACCACCCTTAGCTTAGTAAGAGTAAATCTCATTTGAGGATGAATGTTACAAGGGGGAGATGTTGTAGCATCTCGCAACTAGAAAGAACTAGAAGGAAGTTTAAAAATCTGGAAATAGTTACTTTTGGAAAGTATAGGGAAATCTGGAAAAAAATTAAGTAAGTTAAAGTTAGTTTTTAGTCAACTTCAAACGACCATAAGTTATGCCCTTTGGAAATTTCTTGGAATGATCTTTCCAACGCCGTCAAGTTTACGCGATTCTGAGTTTGTATGAGTAAGTTATGCCCTTTGGAAGTTGGGCAGTTGGATTAAGGAAATGTCCAATCCGGAGTTTTGAAGGGTAGTTTGGTCTTTTCCTTACCCAATTAATTAAATCAATTTTTAATAAAATAATTGGGGTCAAAACTAAGTTGGTTCAGTTTACGCTTTTAAAAAATAGAGTTAGGGATTTTGGAGAAAGAAAGCAAGAGAAAGAAGAGGAGGAAAAGCAAGATTCGCGAAGAATGATCGATTTTGGTTGCGGATTCGCCAAGGAATTGACCCTTCAAGGTATTTGAGTCTCTCATAGAGTTTGGTTCATTCACCCACGCGCCAAACATGTTTCGTTCAGCAGAATTCGTCCTTAAACAGTTTGAAAGTTGATGTTCTTGACATGAATTCTTGAATTTGAATGCTGTTCTTGAATTGGGATGAATTGAGAAGTTTCTGATTTCGTTACGTCGCATTATAGAGTCGTTTCAAGTTAGGTTCTTAGGTACATTTGCTGCGTATCTGTATCTAAACGTAGTTTGAGAAAAAACACTGAACTTGGGTGAATTGGGGCTGGAAAACGAAGAAGAAATTTCGTCGGACGAAATTTTAGTGTGGGGGAGCGTGGCGCGACTTGCTCCCAGAATTGAAAATTTGTGTTCTGCCTCGCGGAGCTGACACAAGGTGTTCTGCCCCAAAAGACATTTTTGGAACCAAAATTTAATTATGCCTCTGCGTAGCGGACCCACCTTCAAATCTTGATTTTTGGTCTTTTCTCATTTTTAGCTATCTAAAATCATTCATAAACAACATGAGATCTTTCCAAACACAAATCATAATCCTTTAATCCATAATTCAATTCAAGGACCAGTTAAGAGTCAAGTCAAGAACAGTTAAGATCAAAGTCAAGAGAAGTCAAGAGTCAAGTAAGAGAAGTTCATTTCAAGTTTTCATAAGTCTTTTACAAACGTTTTAACTTTATTTTAAGACTTAAGTTTTAAGGTTGAGTAAAGAGTAAGAGCAAAGTTCATTTTCTTTCAAATGATATATGGGAACTAAGTATCCCAAGAGTAAATGTTTTCACATTTAAGATGAGAGGAAACTGAGATTTCCAAAAGAGTTTTGAACAACAAAAGGGAACATTGATTCCAAGAGAGCTTTTAAGCTAAGTTTGAACAATCATCTCAAACCAGAGAAGAAGTTGTTTTAAAAAACATATGAGCTAAGTATATTTTGGGAGTAGTATTGAACACCGATATAGGTATGTGAGTTCATATTAACTCAAGAACCCATAAACCATGTAGCCATAATAGGCATAAAAATGATCATACTTTTTAGATGATTCCTTAGTGCTTTTTAACATAGACTAATGGATCCACTTAGTAGTTCAAGTTTTATACCCATGGCAAGGTATAGGACGGTCATTGGCAACATGGGGTAAAACGTTGTACCATCAATTAGGCTCATAGTGATGGTAGTGGATTAGAGAATCTCCCACAGAAGTTATATTATTTTCTAAATGAGTAAAGTAAAGTTTGTTATTTCTTTATCTTTAACGGACTAAGATTGTTTTCAGTTGTTTTATAATCTTTATATATATATCACATGTGTTTTATTGCTTTATATTGAGTTGAGTATCCATGGGTTGAGAAGAGCCAAGGTAAGTGTTTCTTTTATAATCTCTTTCGAGCCTATGTTTGTTAGCATTCCAACTCGCATACTCGTACATTCATTGTACTGATGCCAGTTGGCCTGCATCGTATTAAGATGCAGACGCAGGTAACCAAGATCAACATCCAATGCCTTGTTGATCCAGCTTGAGCATTCAGAGTCTGTTGGTGAACCTCCTTGCATTCCGGAGGAATCTTTCATGTGCTTTCTAGTTTAGTTCATTAGGATGTTGTGGTGTTTTTCCCAACATCCATCTCAGTTGTTTTAGAGGTTTTATAGACAGTTAGTAGTTCAATAGTCTTTGGTTTATAATTCTTATGTTAAAGACTTGGGTTTCCTTTTTTGGCCAAGTTGAATGTTTAATCTTTGAACATTCTCAGTTATTTTATTACTCAGTTCAGTTAAGTTCATTGATCATTATAGATATGAATATTGTCTTCCGCTGAGTTAAGTAAGCCAAGACAATGGTTCTCTTGGGCCAACAATGGTCTTCGAGTGCCAGCAGCGTCCAGGGTGTAGGTTCGGGGCGTGACATCTAAGTACAAAATTATGGTCTAATACAACAACCTTCATCAATTCTATCAATTATTTTTTACAAGTACTATCATACCACTAGTTCATCATACAATGACTAAGTAATTCCATATGATAGTTATATAACACTATTGGAAATCGTTGTACGAAGTGTTATAATATCTTTTTATTGCGTAATTATGGTCCAATGTACTAAAATTTGGTCGAATTTGATATTTTTTATTATTAAGTTGCTTAATTTATCGATTAACCCATCCATCAAATTATCAGTTGTGGTAACAAATGTACATTCAATTGAATAAAATATTGAATTTTGCAACATAAATTACAGCAGATATGTCATATGTTGCAACATATATATATCCTAACATATGGTTTTTCGTATTAATTCAATTAAATTGTGATCTAATATATCATGTAATATATAGTCCTACAACATGCCTAAGTATAAAAGTATGGTCTAATACAACAACCTTCATCAATTCTATCAATTTTTTATACAAATACTATTATACCACTAGTTCATCATACAATGACTAAGTAATTCCATATGATAGTTATATAATACCATTAGAAATCATTGTTCGAAATATTATAGCATCTTTTTATTGCATAATTATGGTCGAAAGTACTAAAATATGGTCCAATTTGATATTTTTCATTATTAAATTGTTTAATTTATCGATTAATCCATCCATCAAATTGTCATCTGTGGCAACAAATGTACATTCTGTTGGATAAAATGTTAAATTTTGCAACAGAAATTACAACAGACCTGTCACATGTTGCAACATATGTATTTACTAACATGTAATTTTTGGTATTAATTCAATTAAATTGTGACCTAATACAACATGTATCACTAATATATAGTCCTACAGCATGTCTAAGTACAAAATTATGGTCTAATACAATAACATTCAACAATTGTTTTTACAAATACTATTATACCACTAGTTCATCATACAATGTTTGAGTAATTCCATATGATAGTTATATAACACAATTGGAAATCATTGTTCAAAGAGTTATAGCATCTTTTTATTGCATAATTATGGTCCAAATATTGCTACATATGAGGCATATGTTGCTACAGATGACTTATCTGTTGCTACAAATGCCCCATGTGTTGCTACATATAAGGCATATGTTGCAACATATGACTTATATGTTGCTACAGATGACTAATTTGTTGCTACAAATGCCTCAAATGTTGCAACATATCACCCTTATGTAGCAACATTTGACCATTTGAGGCATATGTTATTATAAATGACCCATGTGTTGCTCGTATGAGTCAAATGTAGCAACATATGAGACATATGTAGCTACATATGAGACATATGTAGCTACATATGACTTATCTGTTACTACAAATAACTCATTTGTTGCTACAGATGCGTCAAATGTTACAACATACCACCCTTATATAGCAACATTTGACCATGTAGTGGATAGAAAGAGTTGAAAGGGAATTGGTTGGAGCAACAAAACATTACTTACACTGTGTACTTGCTCTCAATATAACATAACATAACTAATGAAATAAAAACTTTATCAATAATTACAAACACATTGTCAAGGCTCTAAGTTCCTAGCTACTATCCCAGCAGTAGCTCCTAGCTATTATCCCAGCAGTCCAATTCCATTGCATTTGACCAACTGTATTGTCACACAACTTGGTATTTAGAGGTTGAATTTCCGTGTTGGTAGTCAAATTCTCAATAAATGCAAGCGAATACGACCTGCACACGACATTGGTTAAATTTTTTACCAAGGGTTCCAATCGACCTTCAAATTCACATTGTTCATTGAGGAGGTTATATGGCAAATGCTTCATTATTCCACTTTCCCTCAATAAGCTTGGAAGCAACTCGAACACATATTGTATGAATGTCAAAAACTTGTCAGGTTGCAGTCATAAACATTCATGCGATCCTCGTGCAAGAGGATTTAATGAGTCATAAAATGAGTATTGTTAATGTTCATGACTTCCAGGATTCTTTTTGCATTAATCCAATTCGTGCCTCCAGGATATGGTCTAATGCCCCTGACATAGTCAATCATATTGTCATTCCATACAAACTCATTAAGTAAAATATGTCTCATCTGTAAGAACATTTAATACATATGACAATTTCAAATTTGTAATATAACAACTTACTGCATCATGAGGAGGGTTAAAAAGATCTGGAGGATTTTTGACATTTTTTGCTGTCAACCATCTCAATATCCTTGGAGATGAAATCTCTTCTTTTGTAGTTACTTGATGCCTCAAATGAGGAATGACTTCAAATGCCCAAGCCTATAAAAAAGGAACCATGTCACAAATTAAATGTTGAATTATTAAATAAAATATAAAAAGATTAAGAACATTTATGTTTACCATGAAAGCCCGTGGAAAGCCAAATAAGTTATTGATCTTTGGAGATAAAGGAGCCAACAAGTATTTGACAGTTAATTCGTAGTTGTCACGACCCCAAGGATAGAAGTTGACAACCTCAGTATCCTCAGATAACTTCGCCCATTTAAGGGGTATGTTGGTGTTGACATCTTTGGACATAAGTACATTATGTACAAACCAAAGTAAGCACAAATATTCCCCGTGCTTCTTTGATGTATCCTTGTCATTCAATAAATATATCAATTTGGGATTTTTGAAGCTTAGGCCAACAAGGGACACCAACTCCTGCTCCTCAGTTGGCTATTCCTTACTTATTTTTGTTTCTCCTTTCTTTCATCTCCGTGGTTGTTTTTTCACTGTGAAATCAGGGATTGGCTCAGAAGGAGAATGCTATTTTAACCCAGTAACTATGACAAACTCTCTTTTTGCCAAAGAAGAGTGGCATGCCACAATAATTAATCAACACATCATTTTTCTTTTCATTATTCTAAAATATGAACCTTCTTTTCAGAAGTTCATACACAATGCTCATTTGAAAACGTGCATTATTACTCATTGGCAAATCAAGATATTGACCAAAAGAACTATTATTAAAAAGATCTTCCAAACCATTCTCCTGGAGTATGGTCCTGAAGGAGTCGAAACATTTTTCCATGGCTGACCTTATAATGCTATCACCAGTAGCATTAGAAATGCACAGGGAAAGTATGTGCATTGACAGTTTTGATCCCCATCATCCTCAACTTCATTTTTTTTTCTTCTTCCTCAACTTCTTTATTTTTTCCTTGATCTTCCTCAACTTCTTTTTTTTTCCTTCTTCTTCCTCAACTTCTTTTTGTTTTCTCTTCTTCTTCCTCAACTTTATTTTTTTCTTCTTCATTTTTTCTTCATCATCATCAACTTCATTTTCCTTCTTCTCTTTCTTAATCATCATCTACTTCATTTTTATCTTTTCTATCATCGTCATCCTAATTTTTTCCTTGTCCTTCTTCATCTATAACAACTTCATGGAGAATTTCAAGATCTTCTTGAGAAAGTCCTGGTTCTACTTGAGAAGAAGAAACTTCTGACTCTACTTGAGAAGAAGAATCTACTTCACATGCAAGTTCTTCTAAAAGAGTGGAATTGGCATTTTCATTCTTCTTCTTCCTACAAGTTTTAGTCCTAGGCCTCTTTTGGATCTTTGTATCTGTTGTTTCAGTTTTTAATAAATTTCTTCTTTTGACACGAGACATTATATTTGTATCTGCAACCACAAAGTCAAATATTTCTTAAATAATAACTACCAAACATAACAACACAACACACAAACAACAATACATCACCCGAATACGATTCAATACCACAAATGAAGCAACAAACAAACCACAAAACCCTCCCTAAACTCTAACAAACCAACTACATATTGATGTTTTTTGAAAACAGATAATATTTCCAAAGGAATAACAACCAACCAAACAAACCATCCTACAATTAAATAAGCGATAAACCACCAAAAATGTCCTAATTTGATACCATCAAAAGTATTTCAAAACCATAATTAAATCTTACCTTAGAATATCGATGATAAATTTGGAATGATGAGAGCAACGACAACTTCTTGTTGAAAATACCGCAATAGATTACACTTATATTGCACAAAATATCGCAACAACAACCGGATTTGTAAAGAAGAATAATGGAGAAATTGTCACGACCCAAGGGTACACCCTAGATGTAACATGACACATAGAACCCCAAAGGACTCCATGTAATCCACTTAACATATCATAACATAAGATAATAGAAAAGTGCGGAAATTTTAAAACATTTTCCATGCAATCAAAGTCTTTATAAAAGGAAAGAGGAAGTCTTATTACACTTGTATCAAACACTCTAGAACATGAATATCCTTGGGATACAGCCCATTCAATAGTCTAAAAAATAAAAGAAAGACATAAAGGAAAGGTGATCAAATCCTCGATGCTATGAGGACTCACCAAATCTTCAACTCCTTGATCTTCTAGAAACCTAGCCACAAGAATAGAACTCAAAATCGCCGGACACTACATTTGATTAGAATGTAGGCATGAGTATGCGTTAGTACAAAAGTACTAAATATGATAGCTAACATAACATCATAAGAGCATAACATAAGAGTTAGTCAATATAAGCCATATGTCATAATCACAAGAGATACTTCATGAAACATAAACTATAAGCATAAGAGACAACAACATAGTCATAAGCATAATCTCCAACATAAGCATAATATAAGCATTAGTCAACCCTTAGTCCTTCATATCATAAGAGGAACACTTCATAAGTAGTTTCAAGTCATACTTGTGCAATGTATGGATAAAACCCCATGATCTCACTCACACTAAGTACCACCTTAGGCCATCATACATACTTACCATGTTTTATCTCATCCTTAGCTTAATTCTCATAGACAAGGGAATCTCTCATCTTTAGTCAATCATAACAAGGAAGGCAACTATAACACAATCCTACTTAAACATACATCATACAAGAGAAACACTTTCTAGGTAACCTTAAGTCATACATGTGCAATGCGTGGATACGACCCCATAATCCTATCCATACAAAGTACCACTTTAGGTCATCATACTCATACTCTTTGATTGGGGATAAATCCTTCTTTTAAGACATTGGCGCACTAGGAGATACCTCTTTAAGCACATCTTAGTCCCTCTTCCTTACTTTTGAACACTATGATATACTTTATTAAGCATGTCTAAGTTCATTAGGTTTGAACTCTAGGAGATGCTTCTTCAAGCATGTCTTTAGTTCATTAATTACATGGAAGACTTCGAGATATTTCTTCAAGTATGTGTTAGTTCCTCAATAATCTTGTACTAGTTGGGATAGCCTTAACCGACATGAGAACACATGAGATATCACATGATCCCCTCCGATGTTACCCACACTGAAAAAGGTTGGTCTACTAGCCTAAGGTAGGACTGGTTTGTTAGCTTAGTTGGATCCACTAACTAACTTTTTGACGTGGCACGTAGTTATTGGATACAGAGTTTTCTACTAGGAAATTCGGACTCCACTTGTGAGGGACTCCATCTCATGAGACATACTTTGGTAAACTCAGACTCTACTTGTGAGAGTTCCCATTTTGGAAGCCGAACTCAACTAGGTAAAAGCTTCTATCTCATTTCAATATCCACTCGGTGCTCGACATAAATCCCACATGATAGCTTATTATGCCTTACTTAACTCATGACTCATGAAGGATGTCCTTGACAACCAATCCATGCTTCAAGTGATTCTATCACTTTATGCATTCAAATATTCATAAGGTATATGAGGTGGTTAAAGTCCTTCCACAACAATGATACTTACTAGTCCACCATTCTCATATAGGCTTCACTCTTAAGGCCATTACAAGCATAATTCAACATATTAGCTTTACTCTCAAAGCCCTAGCAATCAACATTCATGAATACAAGCCTTACCCTAAAAAAATTACTTCTTACAATCATCACACATACCTAGATTTCAAAGCATTCTAATCACATGCTTCATTATTAAGTGATTCTAGTCATATATCATCATAAAGGTTCAATCTCAAGCTTTACTAGTCATGATCCTTCACATATGTATTATTCTAATTCAATTCATGTCTACATGCTTTTATTCTTGAAAAATTACTATACATGTCATCAACCCTAGATGATTATCTCTAAATCCTCAATTCAACCTTTCATGGCATAAACCCACATTACTTTAATTTCATCAATTAGACTAGGGTTAGGCATAGAAAACATGTAATTTATTCATAATAACATGATTCACTACTAATTAAATCATAAACAATCATTATCCACTCAATTGGATTTATACTCAACATAACCCACAATATTGGAAGGAACCCTAACTTGGATTGGGGATTTCATCTTCACAATTGTGGTAAAACTAAGGGACTCCATAGATGGAAGAATCCATGGATGAATAAGCTATCATACCTTGATTATAAAGCCTTACAAAGTTTGCAACAATGGAGTCTTGACCTAGCTTGATTCTCCTCTTCTTCTTCTTCTTTTTTACTTTCTTGAGAGAAAATTTTCTTGGAGGGAATTGAGTTTCTTTTGGGTGAGTTGAAATAATGATTTGCATTCACTTAATTAATGGTCTAAAGTCTTTATATAGGTGGTATAAACTCTATTAAAATGACACCACTTAACCCCTAATTAATTCTGGAAAGTTCCACTAATCCTCCACTTAACCGACTTAATGACACTTACTACCTCACCCACCAGACCACACCCACGGGGCGTGCTGGTCTGCAAGTGAACTTTTGGGACCAAGACCCACGAGGCCATCCATGAGGTGTGGACCCCCCTACAGGGCGTGGGTCCCTCGTGGGTACAGGGGCAGATTCTAGGGTAGTTTGCTAGGGTCCTCTTAAAGGACCCTTGGTTGGTCCTCGAGGAGTGTACCTTGACGTTCTAACCCGAAACCCATAATTCTAAGTATAGGAGGTTAAATTCACGACTCTAACCCTCACGTCAAGCTCTAGTTTAGCCTATTAGCTCTCGTGTGTTACAGAAATAAGAAGAGAGAGATGAAAGGAAGAAGGAAACAAAACAGAAATTAGTTATAAATTTGGAATATGAATCATCCTTTTATAGAGGAGAGAGGGAAAAGGATGGTTGTTTTCTACCTTTTTTTTTTTTTTTTTTTTGATAGTATAATGTTGCAACATATGACAATTCAAAGTGACATATGTTGCCACATATGTCCTTTCTGTTGGGGCACATGCAGATATTTCTGTGGTTTTTTTTACAACAAAGGTTATATATGTTGTCACATATCACCTTTATATTGGGGCACATACAAATAATTGTGTAATTTTTTACAACAAAGGCTATATATATTGCCATAAATACCACATTTCTTCCTTTCCAACATAATTGACATTTGTTCCCACAAAATAATAATAATAATAATAATAATCATTAATATTATCAGCAAAAATGACCACTTCACCAATTGTTTTTTACAACTTATCAACAAAAAAGTAATTCACAATGGTATACATAACCATAGATACTATATCTAATCAATGGTGGTAACCACACTATTTTAATCTGGAGATATGATCTTTGCTTTTTTAGGTCTAGGCCTCTGTGGGTCTTCATTGTTACTAACATAGCCACTTTGAGCCTTTAAAATCCCATAATTCCATAGGAGTGAAGCATATCTCATGCGAAGGGATTGAGAAATAATTCCATAATATGGTACTTGTAGTCTATCACTCAAAAACTCAACGTATACAGCAACAAGAAGTTCACAATCTCTGCATGGTATATCATCAATTAGAAAATATAATAAACCTAATACTAACATCATATTTAGATAATGGTAAGACAAAAAAAATAATGTGATACTTACAGACTATTGCTTGATTATTGGGCGATATCAGTAGCATTTATGTCTTCGAATGGGTCAGATTTGTTCTTTCCCGGGTTAGATTCAAGAACTGGCCAGTTGGTTCAATTTTTTTGCTCAAAAATTTTCTAGATTCAAGGTACTTTGGCAACATTGTAGACAACTTTTGAATCTCGGAGGATAATTTTTTGTTAGTCCTAGATGAGGACATCGAATCATACACCTTTTATGCACCATTCCTTCAATACAACGACAACCAAGACCTGGTGAAACTCCTCATTACAATTTACAGGGACATAAACCTCATCTGTGAGGTGCCAAGGCAGTCTAGCAGGTATACCAAACCATTTGATAGTTTCAACGATTTTATTCTAATTTTCAAGAACAACGCTGACATTGTCAATGTATGTTTTGAAAAAAATAAATAGTAGTGGTATATCAATATTTAGAATGATTCTATTTCTTCGACTTCTTCTGCAAATAGTATAATAAGACATCCACATGCTGCATAGATGTATCAACAAGTGTATTTCTTTATCAACTATTTGTATGCATTCATGTCTTAATCAAAACATAAGTGGGCATGGATTTACCTCATTAGTCCAACACCTATTGAATTGAGACATTATGTAGAACCAGTCTTTGTTATTTGGAAATGCCACTACAAAATCAAGTTGTTTGAATCCAAGTTTCGAGCAATTGACTAAATAGTAATCATCCTTGTCTCTTTTGTAATTGTGTAAACATTATAAATAATTATTTAGTGGACATTAAGAAGAAATACTATAATAGTTGAACGACTTTACTTTTTTGCATGATGCTTGTAAATGATACGCTCAAATTACACCTCCCGATAGAAGCATAAGCGATCGTTATCAACTAAAGAACCCAACTTGTAGGTTGGGGTCAATCCCACGAGGAAAATGGTTTAGACTTTACTTTAACCAACAATTATATTCAAGTAGTCAAATTACTTCCAGAAACAAGTAATTAAAGAGGGGGTTTTGTGAAACAAATTGTAAGAATTCAATAAGTAATCAGTAATCAAAAGTCAATTTTGGTTGTTATCAAGATAAGAGAATTAACTAGGGTATACGTGTTCCCCACAAGCTCATAACACAGTAATCCTAGTAAGATCAATCCTTTCCTAGTGTCCTACATGCAAAGTGATAAGTTAGATATCTCTAAATCCTTGGTCCGGCATCTAGAAAATTTCACCCCTCACCTTGGTCCGGCTACATGTGTATAATTTACTAACCCTTACCTTTACCTCATATTATACATCACATCAATGTTTGGCTTAGTTATTACTTCACACCAATCGACACTAGACTATTAGATAGTATCACACTAAATCTATGTTGATAATTCCTTTCTTGTTGATTACCTCTTTGGTCCGGCAAGTAGCAACAAGGTGAGTTTTAACGTTTGCAACCGCTAAAAAGACTTCTAAACAAAAGAATTATCAATGCATGCACCACATTATTCAAGAATTGCTTATTTACTATTCATACTTTGTTAATCGCTCATGTTTCCCACAACTCTAGTTGTGGAGTTTAGTTACCCATAATCATATGAACACAATTCATTGTTTTAGATGAAAGAATTATGAAATTACCTAAGAAGAATAATAAACTCAGAAATTCAACTTGAATTGCAACTCCAAAATCTTCAAAACGATCATAAGAAATTGATAATTGCTAAAGTTGCAAGTTATTCTCCCAAGTTAAGAACTAGAATAAAAGTAATAAAATCCAACCCCAAAAATGAGGTTTACATTCCCTATTTATAGAAAACAAGTCCTAAATTAAAAGGGAAACAAAATAAGGAAAGTTTGTTCAAGCACGCGTCTTCATTCCACGAGACTGACTCACAGACCGTCAATGGATCTACGGTCCGTGAGTCCCTTCCGTCAGCAAGGACTTTGAAAATATTTCAGCTTCCAAAAATTAGCTTCTTTGAAGCAAACGACGGAACTACAGTACGGACCGTAGAGTGTTGCAGGGGCATCGAGTTCTACCCTAGTTATAGAGGTCCCGCCTGTTGTGAGGGACATTGTGAGCACCACTGATGGTACCGCCACATTTGCTTCATCTCAAATGAGGTCTATATCCAAAGTCCCTGTAGGGTGGATCAACCTATCACAATGCCAGATCGGCACTCCAGAGTCCCTGCACAATTGAAAAATCAAACATGGAAAGGGGTAAGTAGTGGAGGTCTTGAATGCCCTCTCGTGAATCTCTGCCAGAAAAATGCAGGAAAAGTCAATCTCCAATCCTGCTACTAAAGCTGCAACCATGACCGCTCTGTCCCATGTGAGTTGGTTGTCAGCTTTTGTAGGCGACACCCTGTTACGCACCAACAACCAGAAGAACTTGGCCACAAAATTTAATATGGCCTTTCGGATACCCAACCGTGGTGTGGTGAACAACTCCGCACGCTCGCCATCTGCAGAAATGTATTTAGCCAACCATTGTATAACAACCTCTCGTTGCTTAGCATTCCTCTGGAAAGCGCCGCTCCGCACGATGTCCTATCTGTAATCAAACTTCGCTGTGTTTAGTGACCACGAGTGACCCGTGGTAAAACCATAGAAAAAGCGGCTGATGGTGGCATGTGATATGTCCACTGGGCAACCTCGGACCATAGTGGAAGTGAGAAGATCTTAGTCTATGGCCTTTGACTGCTTCGAGATCAAACCACGGAGAGCGGCAGCATTGGTGGCATAGAACTCCCGCACAATCTCCTCGTATAAGTCCCTGGGTCTCGAGCCATCCAGTCACACTTGTGAAGGTTAAAAAGTGGTAGATGTCAAGGACAGTATGCAAGCTCCTCGTGAGGACTCTGTGCTCCTCTATAATAAGTCGGGCCATCTTTTCTTTGTCATTTTTTATCTTGGCATCTCGATAAATTTTCCACTGGCCCTCAACACACCATCTGTTTGGCTCGCCGGCCACTAGAGTAGGATCCTCATTCCTTGGTGCTGGTACTAACTCTGAGCTAGTGGCCTCATCAGACGAGGCTGCTTGTTCATTCTGGCCGGACCCTGTGGCTGATTTAGCATTGGACCCCGAAGCATGGGCAGATTTGGACCCCGAAGCATGGCTGGACTCAAAGCCAGATTCAGAGTCAGGCGTAGACACAACCTCGAAACCGGAAGCAGAACCAACAGGTGACCCGATCATTGTGTTCTCCTCATCAGGCTGGGAGACAGTGACTACATCGGTGACCACCTGTCGGGACGTATTTCGAGTAGCCCGAGGTGCGGTAAGGGATGTCCTCGTGGCTGGTGGAACATATGTTGCATCTTTTTCGGTGTCCGTGTCTTCATCGATTAACCTGAAGCTAGGAGCAACAGATTTTGACTTGCCCTGTTTTGTATAGGTGACTAGCTTCTTGGGTGCCATCGTACTTGTGGAAGTGTTATTAGTGCCAAAACTAACTACAAACACACTCAAAAAAATTTAGAACTAAAAATAAGCAGCAACAAAGACCTCAAAAAGTTTCAGACAATGGCTACAGTGTTCATCCACGGTGGGGACCTACGGTCCGTAGACTGATCTACAGTCCGTGGAACCCTTCCGTGGATTAGAGGAACAACAATATTGGTCACAGATGGAAACCACAGATGTGCAGAACGGTCTGTAGATTGATCTACGGACAGTAGTTCACATCCGTGGTTTCACACTTAGTGAAATTTTCAAGTGCATCAAACCACGAACCTAATATACGGTCCATAGATTGATCTACGGTCCATAGACGGGGTATCATGGATGTGATTTGTGCCAGGTTTCAGCCATTCTTTATTTTCAAGCTCACATGTTTTACCATTTTCAACAGCATCCTAGTCTAACCATGCATTTCAATATTTAATCATGCTAGTTCATCATTCTATGGGTTCTAATTACTCAATTTGACAATTATTTCATAAAAGATTCGGAACCCTAAGTCAAAACTTACATATAGACTAGCATTAAGACAGGTTTAACACACTATCAAGGAGACACAATCACAATCTATCGTCCCAAGGGTTTTAGTACTTAAATTTTAGCATGTAATAACATAAACTTAATTACCCAAGGTCAAGACCCAACTCCCGACTTTCTCTATTCAATCTATGAACCGAAATTCAAAGTGAGGGGAAAGTCTATTACCTTACAAGCAACGAAGAGTGGGGTGATTGCGTGATGACACTAAGCTTTGCTAGACCACACTACATTCCTAGTTGCGTCGAACCCGAACACCGGAGTTTTGAATAAGGTAGTTGAGAGGGATTGGGAAATTTCTGAGATGAGTGAAGGTTGGAGAGGAAAGGGAATTTAGGATTTTGGGGAAAAGGAAGGGAAGAATAATTGGGGAGTGATAGAGTGATTTAAGGAGTTTGGGAAGTTATGAAATGGTTTGGGAGTAAATGGAGGAAAGTGGAATGATTTAAAATTGGGGGATTTTAAATAGGAGGGGTCCAGGTCGGGTCAGGCAGCTTTAGGGTTTTGGACCCACAAGACCCCGTCTACGGTTCGTGGGTCGATCTACGATCCGTAAATTGGGACCGTAGATCACTCTTATACTTGGAAAATATAGGGGCTTACCTGGGATCTACGGACACCATCTACGGTCCGTGGATGGATCGATTGACCGTCGATGGGGACCGTAGACCTCTGCACCAGACCATTTTCTGCAGATTTTTCATAGCGTACCTGTACATGTAGCAACCATTAGGCTATTCTTTTTACATTTTCTGGACACTTTTTAGACACGGACCCTATGCTAATTCTAGCCAACACTAAAAAAAACTAAAGCATCTATCTAAATTAATACAAAGAATCAACTAAACACAGAAAACTGCTAGATGGAAAACAAAAACCTATCGTTAGCTATATTGTACATCTTGGGTTGCCTCCCAAGCAACGCTTGATTTAACGTCGCGGCATGACGCAGGCCTCTTGATTACTCAGACTTCATCAAGATGATAGGCCTCCACAACTTCTTCCACACTTTCTGCGTTTCTCAGATAGATCTGGATCTTTTGCCCGTTAAACATGAACCTTGTTCTATCACTGTTCTCAAGCTCAACCGCTCCATGGGGGAGCACTTTTGTGAGCAAAAATGGCCCGGTCCATTTGGATTTGAGTTTTGCCCGGAAACAAGCGCAACCTAGAGTTGAATAGAAGCACAAGATCACCCTCAACAAATTATCGCTTTTCAATTCTTTGATCATGATACCTCTTCATCTTCTCTTTGTAGAAGGCTGAACTTTCATAAGCTTTAGGCGAAACTCATCAAGCATATTCAAGTCATTCATTCTTTGATTAGATGCGGCGCCTCAATCCAAATTTAGCTTCTTCATCGCCCACAAAGCCTTATGCTCTAGCTCTACGGGTAAATGGCAACATTTCCCATATATATGTTAGTAAGGAGACATACCTATGAGAGTCTTGTATGCTGTGTGATAGGCCCACAGAGCATTATCAAGCTTACTTGACCAATCCGTTCTATTAGCATTCACAGTCTTCGCCAAAATCCGTTTGATTTGTCTGTTGGATACTTCAACTTGCCCACTAGTCTGCGGATGGTAAGGAGTGGCTACATTGTGACGGACACCATATTTCTCAAGTAGTGCCTTGAACAACTTATTACAAAAGTGGGAACCTCCATCGCTGATAATCGCCCTCGGTGTACCAAATCTAGAGAAGATATTCTTTTTCAAGAATGCGGTGACACTTTTACCTTCATTGTTGGGGAGCGCAATTGCTTCCACCCACTTTGATACATAATCAAACGCAACAAGAATATACTTCATCCCATGTGAACTCACAAATGGACCCATAAAATCAATGCCCCATACATCAAACCACTCTATCACCAATATAGGATTCATAGGAAGCTCTTGCCTCTTTGAAATCCCTCCTTCTCTTTAGCAACGATCAAAAGACTTGGTGAAATCATGAGCATCTTGGTGGATAGTAGGCCAGTAGTACCCACATTGCATAATCTTATGTGCAGTTCGATTACCAATATGATGCCCACCAACAGGCGATGAATGATATGCTTCAAGTACACTCAACATTTCAATCTCAGGCACACAGCGATGAATAATCCCATCAGCACAACTACGATACAAGTAAGGCTCATCCCAAAAGAATTTATTCACATCGTGCATAAACTTTTTCCTTTGGTGAAAAGACAAATCCGGGGGCACAATGTCGCTAGCTAAATAATTAGCAAAGTCTGCAAACCAAGGAATCAGATCATGAGAAGCAGTCAATACCTGTTCATCTGGAAAGCATCATTAATTTCAGCCCTATCACCAAGCTTTAGCATAGCCTCTTCCTCTAATCTGGACAAGTGATCGGCAACTTGATTTTTGGTCCCTTTTCTATCTTTTACCACAAAATTAAACTCTTGCAGCAATAATACCCATCTAATCAACCTCGGCTTTGCATCCCTCTTTGCCACCAAATATCTCAATGCAGAATGGTCAGTATGCACTATGACCTTGGTACCAAGAAAGTAGGATCAAAATTTCTCGAATGCGAAAACCACCGCAAGAAGCTCTTGTTCAGTCACAGTATAATTCTTCTGGGCCACATTTAGAGCCTTGATAGCATAGTAAATAGGGTGAAGAATTTTCTCTTGCCTCTGTCCCAATACCACACCAAGCGCCACACCACTTGCATCACACATTACCTCAAACGGTTGTCCCCAATCCGGTGAAATAATGATAGGTGTAGTAACTTACTTCTCCTTAAACTCTCCAAATGCTCTAAGACAAGCATCATCAAAATAGAACTTACACTACTTCTCGAGCAGTTTGCACAAAGGATGTGCAATTTTGGAGAAATCTTTGATGAATCTCCTATAAAAACCTGCATGCCCAAGAAAACTCCCAACACCTTTTACAGAGATAGGTGGGGGAAGTTTTCTATTACCTCAACTTTCGTTTTATCTACCTCAATGCCCTTCTTAGAAATCCGTGCAGACTATCCATCCAGCAAGTCTATCCAACATCTGATCCATGAATGGCATAGGGAAATGGTCCTTTTCTGTCCAAGCATTTAACTTCCGGTAATCCATGCAGACTCTCCATCTAGTCACGGGCCGCATCGGAACAAGCTCATTTCTTTTATTAGGCACCACAGTAATCCCACGTTTCTTGGGCACATATTAAACATGGCATACCCAACTACTATCTGCAATAGGATAGAAAACTCCAGAATCAAACCACTTGATGATCTCCTTTTTTACTACCTCTTGCATAGGTGGATTTAATCTTCTTTGGTGCTTAATACTAGGTTTGTGATTTGGCAAGAGTTTGATTTTGTGGGAACAAATACCGGGAGGAATCCCAATAATATCTGTAATAGTCCACCCAATAGCTCGCTTGAACCTCTTTAACACGGTCACCAAGCACTCTACTTGTCTCGCATTTAGATCTGCCGCAATGATGACCATCAAAGTGTTATTTCTGCCCAAGAATACATACCTCAAATGTGGTGGTAGAGCCTTAAGCTCCAATTTCGGTGCCTCCACAATAGATGGTCTCACTGGTGGAGACTCACGATTTATCATGTCTAACTCATACTTCTTTTGTTTTGACCGATAGTCACACCTATCTAGTGCAACTACCAACTCATCGTACTCTTCAATACCATCATTATCGAAATTTATCATAACTGTTGCTAGTGCCTCAACACAGAGTCGCTCTTCAATTTGCACTTTTGTACCACTCTCAACTCTATAAATTATAGCAGATACCGTTTGGAGCTCACCACTCTGCTTCATGGACCAACAAATATTGAAAATTGTTTCTTCATTGTTCAGTTTTCATCTGTCCCTTCTCCATATCAACCAATGCACGACTTGTGGCAAAGAATGGTCTCCCAAGGATGATGGGAACATCAAAATCAACCTCACAGTCAACAATCACAAAATCCGCTGGAAAGATGAACGACTCCACTTTTACTAGCACATCATGGAGTACACCAATGGGCCTTTTCACGGTTCGATCGGCCATAAGTAGCCGCATCGTAGTAGGCTTTGGATCCCCTAGACCCAACTTCTTATGAATAAACAATGGCATAAGGTTGATGCTAGCACCAAGATTACACAATGCCTTAGCAAAGTGTAACAACCCTATAGTACATGGGATCGTGAAAGCACCAGGGTCTTCCTTCTTCTGTACAAGAGATCTTGTAGCAATAGCGCTACAATGCTGCAATCTATCATCATCTTCAAAACTCACAGACCTTTTCTTTGTCACCATATCTTTCGTAAACTTCGCATACCCAGGCATTTGATCCAAAGCTTCTATCAAAGGAACATTGATGGAAAGTTGCTTCAACACAATAATAAACCGCGATATTTACCATCTTCAGTCTTCTTCATTAACCACTATGGAAAAGGTGGTGGAGGTCTAGGTATGGGGACCACTTTCTGAGATATCTCTGCTTCTTTCTCCGTCGCATTCTCAGACTTTTCTCTAACCTCTACCACATCATCTTCTTTTCTAATCTAAACATCCACCACAGAAAACATAGGTGGATCTATGGTTTGCTTACCTCCTGGAGTAGTAATTGCCATACAATGACCATCAGTCTTCGGATTCTGGATGGTGTTGCTAGGAAGAGTGTCAGGTTGATGTGGGTTCACTGTAGTAGAAAACTGAGTCATCTGCTGCTCTAGATGCTCTATTGACACTGCATGGGCATCAACCTTTTGACCGATACCAGACAAGTCATTTCTCATCTCCTTCACATTCTCATCAGTTGCATCAAACCTCTTCATTATCTTCTGCATCATATCTTCAATACGCGCCATATTGACTCCAACTTTCCTAGTACCGAATTCCTGATTTTGAGGAGGAACATAAGGTCCACCCCGATCGTTTCTATTGCCATAGTTGTTCCGGTTGTAGTTGTTGTCGCGATTGAAGTTCCCATCCCTGACATATTGATCCTCTCAGTTGTGATTGCCATAGTTCTGATCTTGGCGCCAATTGTCCGTGTTGGATCCTTGGGCGTTTGGTCGGAAACCCCCGTCTGATCATTCACCTCATAAGCATCCTCTTCATAGTAACATTCTTCAATTGGTGGTGGAGTTCTAGTCAAGTAGTTCACAGCATTTACCTTTTCCGTACTTTCACTCACATGCTTCAATACCAACCCCAACTCGGTCCTCATCTGAGCCATCTCCTCACGAATCTCATCCGCAGACTGGTTGTCCGTAGTATGAACGAAAAAAAGTGTTTCTCCCAGTATCGGACCTCCTAGTGCTCCATGCTTTATTGTTGCGAGAGATTTTCTCCAGCTTTTCTGCAATCTGCGCGTATGTGCACTCACCATATGATCCTCCAGCTATAGTATCAAGTACTGCTTTATTGTTGTCATCCTGACCTTGATAGAAATATTCCTTCATTGACTCATCATCAATACGGTGATTCGAAACACCTCTTACAAATGTAGTGAATCTGTCCCAAGAGCTACTGACAGACTCTCCAGCTAATGCTACAAAATTATTGACCCTATCTTTGTGATTAAGCTTCTTGGACACTAGATAATATCGTGCTAAGAACACATCCCTCAGTTGATCCCATGTATAGATTGAGTTATAAGGAAGCTCAGTGAACCATACATCAACATTGCCTGTCAGTGATAGAGGGAACACTCGCAACCCGATGACATCCATATCTAAGTCTGGTCGACCCATACAGCTTTTGCACACCACTCTTCGTTTGGCTATGTGAGCATGTGGGTCCTCTGATAGTGACCTCGAGAACAAGCCCCTTGATGTAAGCATCTGCATCAAGCTGCTAGTCACTACAAATGTGTGCCCCGGAGGCAAAGGGGGTAAGACAAGAGGTCCATCTGAGTCAGCAATATTGACGTTGCCCTTATAGTTTTCATGTAGTCATGGGCCTGGTGGATCCTGCACCCTCAATTCATCTCCCAATTGATTTTTAGCTGGAACTCGGTTGTCCCCACCAACTACCCTCGGAGGTTGCAACTCAACTTCATCACCTAGGTTGTCTCCGATAGGATTAACTTGAACTCCTTCATTGTTCGTTCTTCACAAAGTTCGGTTCAACTCTGGATCGTAAGGAGTAAGTGGTTCACCCTGGCTCCGTGTACTTGGCATACACTAGAGTCAGAACCTGAGAGAGACAAAAACAAAAAAGTAAAAGTAAAATTAGGAAATATTTGACTAACATTCATTAATGTAGTTAAAATAAATCTAAAAGCCAAAATTTCCCCAGCAGCGGTGCTAAAATTTGATACGCTCAAATTACACCTCCCGAAAGAAACATAAGCGATCGTTATCAAGTAAAGAACTCAACTTGTAGGTTGGGGTCGATCCCACGAGGAAAATGGTTTATACTTTACTTTACCCAACAATTATATTCAATTAGTCAAATTACTTCTAGAAACAAGTAATTAAAGTGGGGGTTTTGTGAAACAAATTGTAAGAATTCAATAAGTAATCAGTAATAAAAAGTCAATTTTGATTGTTATCAAGAAGAGATAATTAACTAGGGTATACGTGTTCCCCACAAGCTCAAAACGCAGTAATCCTAGTAATAGCAATCCTTTCCTAGTGTCCTACATGCAAAGTGATAAGTTAGGTATCTCTAAATCCTTGGTCTGGCATCTAGAGAATTTCACCCCACACCTTGGTCCGGCTACGTGTGTATAATTTACTAACCCTTACCTTTACCTCATATTAGACATCACATCGATGTTTGGCTTAGTTATTACTTCACACCAATCGACACTAGCCTATTAGAAAGTATCACACTAAATCTATGTTGATAATTCCTTTCTTGTTGATTACCTCTTTGGTTCGACAAGTAGCAACAAGGTGAGTTTTAACGTTTGCAACTGCTAAAAAGACTTCTAAACGAAAGAATTATCAATGCATGCACCACATTATTCAAGAATTGCTTATTTACTTTTCATACTTTGTTAATCGCTCATGGTTCCCACAACCCTAGTTGTGGAGTTTAGTTACCCATAATCATATGAACACAATTCATTATTTTAGATGAAAGAATTATGAACTGGCATAAGAAGAATAATAAACTAAGAAATTCAACTTGAATTGCAACTCCAAAATCGTCAAAACAATCTAAAGAAATTAATAATTGCTAAAGTTGCAAGTTATTCTCCCAAGTCAAGAACTAGGACAAAAGTAATAAAATCCAACCCCAAAAATGAGGTTTACATGCCCTATTTATAGAAAACAAGTCCTAAATTAAAAGGGAAACAAAATAAGAAAAGTTTGTTCAGGCACGCGTCTTTATTCCACGAGACTGACTCACGGACCATCAATGGATCTAAGGTCCGTGAGTCCCTTCCGTCAGCCAGGACTTTGAAAATATTTCAGCTTCCAAAAATCAGCTTCTCTGAACCAAACTACGAAAGTGCAGTATGGACCGTAGATCGATCTACGATCCGTCAATCCCTCTCCGTAGCTCCACACTTAGAATATTCAAAAATTAGGTACTGGAACCCTCGCAGTATCAATCTACGGATCGTCAATGGCCACCGTTGTTCCACACTTAGTCTGATTTCCCTGATTCTTCTATGCCTTGCCTGCTGATCTACGACCATCACCTATGGATAGTCAATGGACCTACTGTCCGTAGATCACCACCGTAGATGCCCTTTTCTGCATTTCTTTCAGCTGTCTCTTTACTTCCGCGCCTGAACATCTTTCCTGCAAAATATGATAAAAACACATAAAAACCAATACAAAAAGGTCGTAGACACACACAACTTGTAAGTGAAATGTATTAGAAATATCGTAAACTCACGGTATATCAGTAAAGACCCTCATTTATCCATTGCGAGAGGGATGAAATTAGTTCAGTTGGACCCTAGCTCCTCGGTAATGTTAAAACCATCAAATGGATATTGTTGCTTCACATCACAACTGACGACTTTCTTCTCTTTCTCTTTCTCTTTCTCTTTCTCTTTCGCTTTCTCTTTCTCTTTCGCTTTCTCTTTCACCTTCTCCTTCTCCTTCTCCTTCTCCTTCTCCTTCTCCTTCTCTTTCTCTTTGCCTTTCGGGGTTGTGGAAGATACCGAAGCAATATTCATTGATTTTTTCTATTACTAATTATAGATAGTGATGTAGAAATAAATTTTTTCAACTTCCTACACTTCAAAGGCTGTGAAATATTCAGGGATGTATGGACATCAATATTATAAGTAATTTACTCAAAAATATTAGTGAGTTCTTTAACACGACTAATAAAATAATCATGTTGCTTCTCACATTTTTCACATCGATAAGAAGAGCATTTGATGTTAGAAGAGGAAGCAACACCAAAAAAATATTGAGTTGTTGCCATAGATGAAGCTTCTTGTGTCATTTGATCTACAAGGTAAATAAAAAAATATTGAGAGTTTACAATTGATTATAAAATAATAACACAAATGAACACTCTGTTGTGACAAATATACCTTTTGTTGACACAGATGAATCTTCTACTGCCACTGATGAATCTTCGGTTGCCACAAATGGGTAACTTGTTACTGCAGATGACCATTTTATTGCCCTAACACATAGGTGACATGTTCCAACGTATGAAAACTCTTTCTACAAATGTAATATATGTTGCACAACTAAACAAGACTATATTTCTAAAATCATATGAACAAAATGGTCACAAAAAGAATAACAAAAGCAACAAAAAATGACTTTTCACTGAACAACAACAATACATATACATTTCCTCAAAATTAAGGCTTTATTGGGTTTGTTGATGTTCTTTCAAAAACAATAAATAATAGGTACCATTATTCAATTTTCACATCTATAGAACGATTTCTTGTTCATTAACCCAAAAAAAAAACTTAGTATCAAGAATATATTGTTCGAAAATTGTAAAATATTTCAAAAAAATGACTTACCCATTTTAAGTCGAACACAATCTTCAGTTTATAAAGAGAGAGTGACGGCCGGAAATGAGGAGGAAGAGAATGGGGAGAATATTTGTTGATTGTCGGATTTTCTAAGGAAGAAGAAGAAGAGAAGAACATTGGGAGAAGAATAAGTGAAAATTCTATTTTCTTTTACTTTTTTTTTAAAGTGGTTTGGATAGGATTATAAAAGTTAAAAATGAAGTCATTTTTTTTGTATTTTGTAAAAGATTAGAAAGTTTTGAAAATATTAATTTGGTCCAAGATTTACTTAATTACATTTTAAAGTAGATTTGATAATTTTTTGGTTAAAGTGTAACCCAAAACAAAACCATGTTTTAATTGACACCTTTAATTTAATTTTCTCAGGTTTCTAAGCAAAATCCTCTTGTGAAAAAGAAGTTCTCTCGTTGTGAAGAATAAGAAATTTCAGTTATAGGGTAGCCCTAAAAAAGCTTCTTCCACCTCATCAATGGTAACTCAGTCCTGTAATGTATGTTGTTGATTCAAGATGCTGTTTTTTTGGTGAAAATTCAAATTGAGCGTTGTTTTTCTTGAGTTTTGCATGATTTATGTATCACCCTTTAGTATATTTCAATGTTTATCTCATAAATGTAATATAGATAGCCAAATGCATTAGTTTTATAGTTGTACTCTTGTTGTTTCTCCTTTTCCTTTTGTAAAGGAGGGAACTTTATCCAAGGTGTGTCTTAGTGATCAACAAAATTAGGTGAATTAGTAGGCCGAGTGACTATGCACCGATATGTACTGGATACTTGTTAACTGAGGCTTAAATAACAGGTAGAAGGGTAGTAAGTAGCCAGGAGTATTCATACTTTTATGTCAGGAAGGCAAGGGTCAGTTTTGTAGCGACCCTAAAAATAGATAGGTGAAACTAGAGCCTAACGTATGAATTTTTAAAGTTTAAGCATAAATTGGAAGTAGTCACTTTTGGAAAAAAGGTTCTGAATCTGGAAATTGGCTAAGTTCAAAACCTGGAAATTTGGTTAAGTGTGGGAAATCAGTGAGTTTTTGGCCAACTTTGAGCAGTCATAAATCCTAGTTCAGGATGATCCAGGAGTAGTTCCAGTTATTTTGGAAAGCCCTTGGAACGATCTTTCCAACGCCACCGAGTTTGCTCGATTCCGAGTTTGTATGAGTGAGTTATGCCCTTTGAAAGTTGGGCAGTTGGCAAGGAGTCCGTCCGAAAATTTAAGGGCATTTTGGTCATTTCACAAATATTTTCTTTTGAGGTTATATTATTGTGTTAGGCTGATTGTGGATCATTTTTGTTCCATTTTAAAAGAGTAAGGGTTAGGGTTCTTGAGTGAAGAAGAGAGGAAGAAGAAGAAGAAGTTGGAGCTAGGGTTGAAGATTTTGAGTTCTTTCTTCTTCAATTTTTTGTGGGCTTTCAACTTAGAGGTATGGTGACCCTTGATCCTTGATCAATATTTCTTTCAAGGAGTCCAATCAAAAGGGTTTCAAAGAACAAAATCTCAAATTCTAATCTAAGCATGGGTTCATTGGCAAAACGTTTTCTAAGCCATTATATTGATGAATTAATATTTTTTAAGATGATTTCGTATGGAATTCCTTGAAGAACCCATGTTTTCCCTAAATTCCTAAATTTGCTTATGAAGTGGGTCTTTTGCTTATGATTCAAAGTTTATGAAATTGTGTTTGGATTGGATTGTATTAGTGACTCTTATGATTTTCTACATCTATCTATAATAAATTGATGATGTATGGATGAATTGAAAGTTGTGGCCTTATGGGCAAGTTATGGATGAATTCTCTTGTGGTAAGTAAAATGGTTGGGACTTGAGTGTTGTTGATTATGGCTTTGGAGGATGGTAAGTTGGCTTAATCTCTTATTATGGATAAAATTGCTCTTGCTTAGTTTGATCCACTTATGGTGGAGGTGTTTAATTATGGAATGTATTATGAACATGGACTTGAATGCATTATCTATTGAATTAAAGTGTTATCAAGTTATGAAATGTTATTGTACTATGTGAAGGTATTCTTATGGTTATAAGGTGATCTTGTACAAAGTGTTATTGTATTGTATATTATATATATAAATGAGGCTATATGTAAAGTCTTATATGAAGCTATATGTAAAGTTTTATGTGAAGCTTTATGTGTGAAGGTATGATGTGACTGAGTTTATGTGATCTTGTGATGATCCTATGTAAAGTGGATAGCATTGTGATTTAAAGTATGATTTTTCTCATGATGTATATATGAAATGATGTTGGATTATGAAGTATCCTTAGATGATAATGTTGTGACTTGGTTGGTAGACTAAAGTGTCTCTCCTTGTTACTTAAAGTCTTGAATGCATGAATGTGTGAAGTGGGCTAGAACTAAGAAATGGTGCCCTTTCTATAAATGCTAAAAGAGGAATTCTAGGCCAAGACTTGAATCGGCAAAACTAAGAAATGGTGCCTTTTCATAAGTCTAGCTTTCCTAAGTAAATGTATAACCTTGAAGGATGGGCCTTAGGGCGAAGTTTCCTTCTTGAGTGAGATGATAGACTTAGAGATGGATGGAGCCGGAACGGCATGAAAATCCTTATCTAAGAAAGTCAAATGAGCTATCCTTATGAACCTTGATTGGCCATGACTAAGAAATGGGGCCTTTCTTGGGAAGAGGTACTATGAGTTGGTTGAACTAGAAAAGGAACCCTCTCTAAGTATATATGTGATTGAATACTCTATGGGAAACAAGGCTAGCACCGAGTGGATGTGGTTAGGAAGGTGGCCTAGTTGAGTATGAGATTAGGCACAATGAACTTCCTTGGACATCCCCTAAACCATGTTCCTACATGGGTTGCTTATTAGTTCTACCTTTGGCAAGTAGAACACCTTTCACGGAGTAGGGTAGACTCCGGATTCCATACCTAGCTAGTATGGTCTATGTCGGTTATGCCTATTCCCATCATGTGGGATATGCACTTTAGTTATTGGATAGGTTCTACAACGTGTAGGTAGTAGTATGGGATGCTATCTACACATGGCACGAGTAGGCTTTAAAAATACTAAAGTGAGTTCCCTAAGTCTAACGACTATTATGTGAAAGTCCCCTTATGTGCTTGAATGTCTCCTAAATGGTTTCTTAAAGAATGTTGGTCTATTGATGTTATGTTATAAAGGAAGTGTCCTTATCTAAGGTAATCTTGAGGAACACTTAAGTGTGCTTGAAGAGGTTGTATGGGCGGTCACTTCTTGTCTCACTCAAGTGTGTCTTAAGGTTATATTAGGTAGAGGTCCTACGGTAATGAAATGGCGTGTGTTCTTTTAAAGTTAAGCATGGGTTGTATATGAATATATGTTGAGTATGTATATGGTTGGCTATGGTTTTATATGTGAACATTGACTTGTATTATGTTTCTTATACTTGGGAAGTGAAGGTTTTATCAAAATAATATGAAAGCATTTATTCCTTGTAAATGTCCGTTTTGGCATGTTTTTGCATGGTCATCATACTTAGTACTTAATTGTGCTAATTCCATATTTCTCTATTTTCTACAAGTGTAGGTTCCGGAAAGTGAGCGGGTTCTATAGTAAGCTTGGAACTTGAAGTTCTTCCAAGATCTTGTGGTATGTCCTCATATGTCGAGGACAAGACTTTTCTATTCTAGTTTTATGATAAGGTTCTTGTAATAGACTTAATAGACTTCTTTTGATTGCAAAAGGCTGTGTCCCTAGTATATTTTCACGTTTATGTCTAAGATGGCTAAGAGACTTAGTATTCCGCTTGTGTACTTTTGAATGATGTTTTTAAAAGTGACCTTTGAGTCTTATGGGATTTTATTTAAAGAGTTTTTAATTCCGGACTATTTTACATATCTAATGTGATGAATGCTAAGGGCTTGTATGAGACCTCCGAGAGGTCGAATACGCATGTTACGACTTGGGGGTGCTCTCGGGTCGTGACAAGTTTAGTTAGTAGTCATGTAGTATCTTATTCTTCAATTTTCACTAGTAGTCTAGTTATTTCACTTTCAATCTTGCTTTGATTTCACTTATTTTAAGCCGAGGGTCTGTTGCAAGCAATGTCTCTAGAAAAAATCAAATGAAAGCTGCCAATTAAGTCTTGCTTTGATTTTTGGTGACACTTTGACCAAGAAATGGTCAAATCCACTTAAAAAGGTAATTAAGTTAATTTGGGACCAAATTAACATTTTCAAATTTTTTTAATCTTTTATAAAATTAAAAAATCTACTACATTTTGAACTTTCTATTTAAAAAGAAATTTTAAAAGAAAATAGAATTTTCTCTCTTCTTCTTCTCTCCAATGTTCTTCTCTTCTTCTTCTTCTTCCTTAGAAAATCCAATCATTTTCCCCCATTATCTTCCTCCTCATCTCCGGCCGTCACTCTCTCTCTTTTTGAAGTGAAGATCGTGTTCGACTTAAAATGGGTAAGTCATTTTCTTAAAAGATTTTACAATTTCGAACAACACACTTTTGATACTAAGTTCTTTTCTTGGGTTAATGAACAAGAAATCATTCTATAGATGTGAAAATTGAATAATGATGTAATGGTACCTGTTGTTTTTGTTTTTGAACGAAAATGGACAAACCCAAAAACCCTAATTTTTAGGAAATGTATATGTGAAGAGTCATTTTTGTTGCTTTTGTTCTTCTTTTTGTGACCATTTTGTTCATATGATTGTAGAATTTAGTTTTTTTCAGTTGCCCAACATTTTGTTCATCTTGTGTCGTATGTTGCAACATATTGGTGATATGTTGGTACATATTCCAACATAGTTGTCATATGTTGGAACATGTCACCTACGTGTTAGAGCAACACAATGATCATCTGTGTCAACAAAAGGTACAGATGTGGCAACATAATGTTCAACTATATCAACATAAGTATAAATTGTTACCCTTATTATTTTATAATCAGTTGTAAACTCTCAAACCTTTTTTATTTACTTTGTAAATAAAATGTCACAAGGAGCTTCATTTATGGCAAAAGCTCAATCTTTTGCTAGTGTTGCTTCCTCATCTAACATCAAATGCTCTTCTTATCGATGCAAAGGATGTGAGCAGCAACATGAATATTTTATTATTCGTGTCTAGATGAAAATGTTATGGTTACTACCATTGATTAGATTTAGTTTTGATGGTTATGTATACCATTGACTTTTGTTGTTGATAAGTTGTACATAAACAATTGGTGAAGTGTTATTTTTTTTGATAATATTAATGATTATTATTATTTTATTTTGTTGGAACATATATAGTCTTGGTTGTAAAAAAAATCACATAATTATCTGTATGTTCTCCAACATGAAGGTCATATGTGGCAACATATATAACCTTTGTTGTAAAAAGAACCACAAAATTATTTGCATGTGCTCCAACAGAAAGGAGATATGTGGCAACATATGACAATTCAAAAATTGTCATATGTTGCAACATTATACTGTCAAAATTCAAAAAAAAAAAAAAAAAGGTAGTACAACCGTTTGGTGGGAAGACTGGTAATTTTTCTCTACTAACCTTCAATTTATAATGTTTGTTTGTTTTTATCTTTTCAATCATTACTCTTTTTTACTCTTTAATATTAATTGTTATTTCAGTATATTGGTGAAATTCTCAGCCTCATGCGGGAGAGGCCGTTGAGATACTCTGAGCACTATGATTCCACGAATAGAATCATGGATCTCAACTTCTATACCAACTTCAAACAAAGGTATGATAGTATCAGCGAGGAGGCAACAATAGTTGGTGGCAAAATCTTTACACAGTTACTGAATGAGTTTGTATGGAATGGCAATATTATTGACTATGTCAGGGGCATTATACCATATTCTGGAGGCATCGATTGGATTGGTGCAAAAAGAATTCTAGCAGTCATGAACATGAACAATACTTATTTTGTGACTCTTAAAATCCCCTTTCACGAGGGTCGCATGAATGTTTATGACTACAACCTAGCGTGTACGGACCATGATGCATTTTTGACATTCATACAATCTGTGTTCGACTTGTTGTCAATATGTTTGTAATTAAGGACAATGTTTTATTTTATCCATGATGTGATATGTTACGTTGCTTCAACCAATTCCCTTTTAACTCTATCTATCCACCACATGGTCAAATGCTGATACATATGGGTGATCTGTAGCAGCAAATGAGTCATTTGTAGCAACAAATGAGTCATATGTAGCAACATTTGCCTCAAATGTTGTAACATTTGACTCATATGTAGCAACACATGGGTCATCTGTAGCAACATATGCCTCAAATATTGCCACATTTGACTCATATGTAGCAACACATAGGTCATATGTAGCAACATATGCCTCAAATGTTACAACATTTTACTTATATGTAACAACATATGGGTCATCTGTACCAACATATGCCTCAAATGTTGCCACATTTGACTTATATCTAGTGTTTGGATCACATCTATAGCAACATATGTCTCATATGGTCAAATATTGCTACATAAGGGTGATATGTTGCAACATTTGATGCATCTGTAACAACAAATGAGTCATCTGTAGCAACATATGCCTCAAGTGTTGCAACATTTCACTCATATGTAGCAACACATGGGTGTTATGTTAAGTTGAGAACAAGTAAAAATATTGGAACAAAAGTGCAAAACTATGTTTATTTATTGATTTGGTTTAACCAAACCCCAATCAATTAGTTGTGTGTTAAAAAACAAAGAACAGAAAAACTAATGAAATAAATAACATTATTATATCCAATGCACTCCAAAGATGTGAGATCTATGTGAAGAGAGAGAAAGCGAAGCAGAGAAACCGAAGCGGTAAGGAAGAAAATGAAAACCCTAATTTATATATATCCCTTCTAGAAATGAAATAATGAGCCGATTGGGCCAGTTTAAGAGGTTGAGCCTATGACTTATATAAAGTTCTTACGTGTTTTATCCAAAAGAATGTACATATGACATTTGATGGATGAGTTAATCGATAAATTAAGCAATTTAGAAATGAAAAATGTTAAATTGGACCATATTTTAGTACTTTGGGCCATAACTATACAATTTAAAGATGCTATAACACTTTGAACAACGATTCACAAGGGTGTTATATAACTATCATATGGAATTACTTAGTCATTGTATGATGATTTAGTGGTATGATAGTATTTGTAAAAATAATTGATATAATTGATGAAAGTTGTTGTATTAGACCATAATTTTGTACTTAGACATGTTGTAGGACTACATATTAGTGTTAAAAAATGTATTAGGTCACAATTTAATTGAATTAATACCAAAAGCCACATTTTAGGATATACATATGATGTATCTGTTGCAAATTCTGTTGCAAAATTCAACATATTCTCCAATAGAACGTACATATGTTGCCACATATGACATTTGATAGATGAGTTAATCGATAAATTAAGCAACATAGCAATTAAAAATGTCAAATTGGATCATATTTTAGTACTTTGGAACATAATTACGCAATAAAAAGATGTTATAACACTTCGAACAACGATTTACAATGGTGTTATATAACTATAATATGGAATTACTTAGTCATTGTATGATGAACTAGTGTTATGATAGTATTTGTAAAAATAATTTATAGAATTGATAAAGGTTGTTGTATTAGACCATAATTTTTTACTTAGACATGTTGTAGGACTATATATTAGTGTTAAATGTTGTATTAGGTCACAATTTAATTGAATTAATACCAAAAGCAACATTTTAGAATATAGATATGTTGCCACATATGACGTATCTGGTACAATTTACGTTGCAAAATTCAACATATTATCCAACCGAACGCACATATGTTGCCGCATATGGCATTTGATGGATGGGTTAATTGATAAATTAAGCAATTTAGCAATGAAAAATGTCAAATTGGACCTTATTTTAGTACTTTGGACCAAATTACGCATTAAAAAGATGTTATAACAGTTCTAACAATGATTTAAAAGGGTGTTATATAACTATCATATGTAATTATTTAGTCATTGTATGATGAAGTAGTGGTATGATAGTATTTGTAAAAATAATTGATATAATTAATGAAGGTTGTTGTATTAGTCCATAATTTTGTACTCAGAAATGTTGTAGGACTACATGTTAGTGTTAAATATTGTATTAGATCACAATTTCATTGGATTAATACCAAAAACCACATTTTAGGATATACATATACGTCGCCACATATGACATATCTTTTGCAATTTTTGTTGTAAAATTCAATATATTATTCAACAGAACGTACATATGTAGCCACAGATGACATTCTATGGATGGGTTAATCGATAAATTAAGCAATTTAGGAATGAAAAATGTCAAATTGGACAATATTTTTGTACTTTGGACAGGAATTACGCATTAAAAAGATGCTATAACACTTCGAATAATGATTTGCAATGGTGTTATATAACTATCATATGGAATTACTTAGTCATTGTATGATGAACTGGAGGTATAATGGTATTTGTAAAAATAATTGATAGAATTGATGAAGGTTGTTGTATTAGAGCATAATTTTACTTAGACATGTTGTAGGACTATATATTAGTGTTAAATGTTGTATTAGGTCACATTTGATTTGGATTAATACCAAAAACCATATTTTAGGATATACATATGTTGCCACATATGACGTATATGCTGTAACTTTTGTTGCAAAATTCTACATATTTATCCAACAGAACGTACATATGTTGCCACATATGACATTTGGTAGATGAGTTAATCGATAAATTAAGCAATTTAGCAATGAAAAATATCAAATTGAACCATATTTTAGTACTTTGGACCTTAATTACGCAATTAAAATATGCTATAACACTTCGAACAACGATTTACAAGGGTGTTATATAACTATCATATGGAATTACTTAGTCATTGTATGATGAACTAGTGGTATGATAGTATTTGTAAAAATAATTTATAGAATTGATGAAGGTTGTTGTATTAGACCATAATTTTATACTTAGACATGTTGTAGGAGTATATATTAGTGTTAAATGTTGTACTATGTCACAATTTAATTGGATTAATACCAAAAATCATATTTTAGGATATACATATGTTGCCACATATGACGTATATGTTGCAACATTCAACCTATTATCCAACAGAACGTACCTATGTTGCCACATATGACATTTGATGGATGAGTTAATTGATAAATTAATCAATTTAGCAATGAATAATGTCAAATTGGACCATATTTTAGTACTTTGGACCATAATTACGCAATAAAAATATGTTATAACACTTCGAACAATGATTTACATGGGTATTATATAACTATCATATGGAATCACTTAGTCATTCTATGATGAACTAGTAGTATGCTAGTATTTGAATTTTTTTTTGATAGAATTGATGAAGGTTGTTGTGTTAGATCATAATTTTGTACTTAAAATTTTTGTGGCACTATATATTAGTGTTGAATGTTGTACTATGTCTCAATTTAATTGAATTAATACAAAAAATCACATTTTTGGATATACATATGTTGCCACATATAACATATCTGTTACAAAATTTAACATATTATCCAGTAGAATGTACATATGTTGCCACAAATGACAATTTTATTAATATCACACAGTGGTATAAGGCAAAAATTTAACTACATAATCTAAATCTAAATCACAACTACATAATTCACAATGAATATCATCTTCATCTTCATCGTCATTATCCCTGGGCCAACCATTCTTGCGAACGCTTTGCTCATGTTGATGAACAGTGCAACAAATGAGTCTTTCTCCCAACAAATTAGGTTCTGGCACCCACATTTCACCTAAAATAAATTGCAACTTGTGTCAACATCTCCTGGTTTATAGTGGCTCCGTTTTTTTCATGTTGGCAATGAACATTAATCATTCTCACATGGATTCATAGTGCTTGAAAATTGAAATTATGGCAAGCACATATGATGTACCAATGTGGCCTATATCTGCTGCGTGATTAATCATTCCCAATGCATTTGGATCGTTATGGTTGAAAAATCAAACTACAGAAGAAATAACACATTTCAAAGGTTGAATACATTGATAAAAACGTGATTATATACGAAAAATATTAAAAATTACCACACATTTTTTGTATAACGCTTCACAAAATCATCATACAAAATACTTTTTTCGACAGTCATCCCTACCGACCCTTTCTTACCATCCTTCCAATTTCAAATATATTGATTTTTCTTCTCGATACATTCACCATAAGAATAAACAAAAGCAAAAGCAATTATCATCACATTCGAGCTAGTGTTGTACACTCATCTCTCAAGTCTTTTTCAATAGTTTATAACCAATCTGATGGACTTGTAACACCAATACCATATCCAAAACAAAACGAATGAAATCACGCGTCTCTAAACTTAATTATTTACCCCTTTAAAGATATCTCTTTAGCCTTTGCAATCGGTACAATATTCTTGCTCTCGCCTCTCTCTAAAGGCTACACTCATCCCACTATTTTTCATATTTTTTTACTCTAGCTCTTTTAAGTTCTATTCGAGTGATGTTCCGCCATCCCTTAAAACTTTCCAATACGACCACGTAATTCACCAAATATTAGAAAACCACAACCTTAGATACTCGCAAGTCACAATTACTATAGCCACAATCTTATTATATAGTTGCATCTCGTCACCATCTACTACGAACTCTTATTACCATTATGCTCAGTCATCCCTAACTATCGCTACAAGTCATCATTTTCATCGACATAACACTCAAACTCAGGTACACTCATCAAATTCAAAGGACTAACTCAATTTTTGTATGCACTTTCTAAAATCTTTCATTGCCTTCACCCAAGTATACTCAATGGAACTTTCTTTATCCATAAGCTTGTCATTTTGGTATTAATATACTCCCTTAATGCTTAAGATAAAATCACCAGTGCTCATACTACCCTCATTCTTCTTAACAAACAAGACAGGAGCACCCACGGGGAAGCACTAGGGCGGATGAATCCTTTATCAAGAAGCCCTTGGAATTGAGTTTTAAGCGCTCTCAATTCTAAAACCACAGGAATAGACTCAATAGAGGGGGGATTCGATCTCAACATCCCAAATATGAGCCAATTACACCCAACAATCTTGCCCTACTAGTTTCCTAGCCTGAATGAAGAATATGATCTTAGCTAGCTTAGGCTTGTACACCCATTCCCACTCTAACCTTTCCCTACCGGGGATCTCTAGAGTTATCATCTTGGCATTACAATGAAACCCGGTATAATAGGGGGACAACCAAGTCATGCCTAAGATTATATCGAGTCAGTTATATCCAGCATGACCAAATCAACCCAAATCTGAAAATCCACAACAAAACAGGACAAAACGATATACATGGGTGACTATGACTAACTCCTCAACTAGGGTAGAAACATGGATGGGGGCATCAAGTATATCACAGTTCACATCAAATTCCAAGGCAATTGAACTAACACATACGAATAAGTAGAACCCATATTACATAACACACTAGTCGTCTGGTCACAAACAAGCATAGAAAATATGACCCCTACATTAGACACCTCAGCCTCGGTCTTGCTCGAGAAAATAGAAAACTGAGCCCTGTCAACTTGACGGGACACCTCGTCATATACCCAAGTTCTCCACAATTTTAACACACTTCATAACTTATATTCGATTGTTGAACACTGAGGTACAATTCGGGGTCCATATTATGACTAGGAAAAACTGGGAAAAACGGGCGAGGTTCTGCCTCCCTTCGCCCCGCTCTAGAGGGATAAATCCCATTGTAGCGGCTCTGACGGGACCAGAACCTAGGCATTCACACCACCCCTAGGGCCAGATACCAATTGGAACCTTCTCAGTTTCCAATTTGCTTTGCTTGTGTCCCTTCAGCCGGGACTACGACGTCTATTTCACTCTGTTGAGATACCAATTGGAATTGGGAGATACCAATTGGAATTGGGAGATACCAATTGGACTCAACTCATACCACAAGCGACAATAGTGGCTAGCGAGCCCCACAAAACTTGGTCGGACCCAATTCTTAACCGTCTCAATCTTGAACTGATGGTAACCAGACCTTATATCAATCTTAGAGAAAATCGATGCACCTTGCAATTGGTCAACAAGGTCATTTATCCTAGGCAATGGATACTTGTTCTGTATGGTGACCCTATTCAACTGTCGGTGGTCTATACACATCCTCTCTTGCTAGCGATGATGTTACCACTTTTCTTGCTCTAGTTTGAACCGTAGAGTGAAAAAGGAAAGTTACCAATTTGTATCACCCAGATACCAATTAGATTCAAGTCATAACACGAAAGAGTAGAAAGAAGTGAGTATTTATCTAAAGTCTTATAGCCTCTCGAAGAAAAGTACAGACGTCATCGTACCGTTCCGCAAGACTCTACTAGACTTATTTTGGTACAATGAGATCAACGAACCTAGGCTTTGATACCAACTTGTCACGACCCAAACCAACGTAATTGGCACCCACACTAACCCTACGGTGGGAGAACCATTACTACAACCCAACCAAGCAACTTAACGAATAACTAGGCATTTAAAGATACAAAAGCAGTTTTAAATAACCAAATTATTTATTAAAGAACTAAACAAATGAACTAACACGAATGCGGAAATACAACCCCTAGAACCTGAAAGTCATTGTACCAAAACTCTACTAACGACAAGACTAAGAACAAGAGGTACAACCCAAAAAATAAACAGCACCTTAACAAATAGTCTGAGTCCGAAAAGAGTGGACTTAAACAAAAGAGAACTCAAGGTAGGCTGGAAGAACTAGCTCACCCTTGAATTCGAAACGGTCATTGATCTTCTAAACGAGGTCTGTCAATAGCCGTCGGAAGATGCCTTGTATTCAACAAAAATAATAGCAAGTGCAGTATCAGTACATAACCGCAGTGTACTGGTAGGATCACTCGGCTATCCCAATAAGTGAAACATATATAAGTAACCACAACATTATAAAACATGCATATACCAAACATATACAATATCATCATCATTAAAGATGAACGTAATCATCACAAGTATATACACATCACAATTCAATGGTCCTCTCACGAAACCCAATTCAATGGTCCTCTCATGGAACCCAAACCCAAACCCAAACTGTTAGCTTGCTGGAACGTGGCAATCTGATCCCATAATTATGTCAGAACGTGGAAATAGATCCCATAATTGTGCCGAAACGTGGAAACCTGATCTAATAGTTATGCCAAAACATGGCAACCCGATCCAATAGTTGTGCCGGGACGTGGCAATTCAATCCCCAATCACACACCACAATCACAATCACAAGTACATCATCAAGATTATACAACAAGAGGTGATTCATGGCATACAATTATTCAATTATGCTCAATTACGATTAGGGTGATCAATAATGCAACATCCGCATACATACATGCATTATAACGAAGCAATTACAAACATATATCACACCAACATGAAATCACAACCATCACCTACCTCGAATCCAAGCTTGAATCCCCTAAGGCACTTGAATCTTCCCTTTTCGGATTCTTTCCGCTTGTTCTAGGTCTACAATAATTAATATATGTAAGGATCAACAATCAAAGGTCTAATTATTCGGATTATAACAAACCCAATAACCCTAGACCAACCCAAGATCCTAATACCCAAATTAGAGTTTTTTCCACCATAATTCTTTGATCAAAACCCTTCCCCATCGATAATAACACAAGAAAATAGGTTCTACGAATCAAAAAATGGATTTGGGGTGTTAAAACCTTACCTTTAGCCTCAAGAATGGTGAAAAACTGTCAAGAAATCGTTTGGGGTCGCCTCCTTAGCCCTAAAAGTCAAAAAATACCAAATATGGTCGTTTAGGGGTTTATTAGAGACTTTAAGTCGCGTATGGCCCTCTACAGCGCCCAGAATCCCGCTCCAGCGGCCTCGACGGAGACATAATGTACCCATTCACAAAAAGATCATTTCTGGGAGTTCTACTTGCCCAAATTCAATTCCGTGAAGTGGTGCGGGTTCCTTATCGTCTTAGCTATCCACTCATATAATAAAATTCACAATTAGATCTCTCATTCATTACTATATTTCCCTACAACTTAATGCCTCTGATTTCATCCAAATCTGGACTAGGTTGGGAAATTCCAAGTTACTACCAACAAATTTTCTAGCCCCAATACTTTCTTCATTGACTTTTCCATAACGATGAAATCAGGTCGTTACAATATACCTCTCTCAAGTCACGATATATCCTGGTGGAACCTGGATGAATGGAATATCTGCAGCTATGAGCTTCCTCCATGATCTTATCTTGGAGTCCATCCACTATTGGTACACACAACCTACATTGATACCTCAACACACCATCTCCCCCTTGTTCAAAAGCCATTACTTTTTGTTTATGAACATTTACCTTCAATTCAAGCAAAATGGGATCTTGGTCTTGCTTGCCTTTTACTTCTGACATTAATGAAGACTCTGCCCCATTCATCACCACCACTCCTCCTTTTGTGGAATCCATTAGTTGGACTCCTAAGCGTGCAAGTCTATGCACATCTTTTGCTAACTCTCTCTTTTCTTCCTCAACATGGCCGGTACTACCCATAGACAACCTGCTTAAGGCATCAGCAACAACCTTACCTGGATGATAAAAAATACTCATGTCATAATCCTTGAGTAATTCTAACCACTTACTTTGTCTAAGATTAAGCTCTTTCTGAGTGAATACATATTGCAGGGTCTTGTGATCAGTGAATACATCAACATGAACACCATACAAATAATGACGTCATATCTTCAAAGCAATTACTATCGCATCCAACTCTAGGTCATGGGTTGGGTAATTTTTCTCATGAACCTTCAACTGTCTAGAGGCATAAGCTATAACTTTACTATTCTGCATTAACACACAACCTAAACCAACTTTAGATGCATCACAATACACCACAAAACCTTGAGTACCTTCTAGTAAGGTCAAAACTGGGGCATAACACGCAACTCAAACCAACTCTAGATACATCACAATACACCACAAAACCTTGAGTACTTTATGGTACGATCAAAACTGGGGCAGTAGTCAACCTTTTCTTCAATTCCTGAAAGCTCTTCTCACAAGCCTCAAACCATTGAAACTTCACTGTTTTCTGAGTCAACTTGGTCAAAGGTCATGAAATAGACGAAAACCCCTCAACGAACCTTCTATAATAGCCAGCCAATCCCAAGAAACTCCAAATATCAGCCAGAGATGTGGGTCTAGGCCAACTCTTCACTACTTCTATCTTTTGGGTATCCACTCTAATTTCATCACCGGAAACTATGTGGCCCAAGAACGCCACAGACTCAAGCCAAAACTCACATTTAGAGAACTTAGCATATAACTCCTTATATTTCAAAGTCTGAAGAACTATTCTGAGATGGCTAGCATGATCTTCCTCATTCCTTGAATAAATTAGTATGTCATCAATGAAGACGATAACAAACATATCTAAATAAGGTTTGAAGACTCTATTCATAAGATACATGAATATTGCAGGCGCATTGGTCAACCCAAAGGACATGACCAAAAACTCATAATGACCATATCGGGTTTTGAAAACTGTCTTCGGAATTTCACTTTCCCTCACTCTTAATTGATGGTTGCCATGAGGTCTATTTATAAAAAATAGGTGGCACCTTGAAGTTGATCGAAAAGATCATCAATCCTTGGGAGAGGATATTTGTTCTTGATAGTAACCTTGTTCAACTGACGGTAATCTATACACATCCTAACGGAACCATTATTTTTCCTCACAAATAAGATCGGAGAGCCCCAAGGTGAGACACTTGGTCGAATAAAACCCTTATCTAGGAGATCTTTCAACTGCTCCTTTAACTCTACTGGTGCCATTCTATATGGCAGAATAGATATGGGATGAGTATCTCGAAGAATATCTATACCGAAGTCTATTTCTCTTTCAGGAGGGACTCCGGGAATATCATTAGGAAAGACTTCTGGGAACTCTTTTACTACAGGATCTGACTGGATGGGAAGTATCTCAACACTTGTGTCATTAACTTGGACTAAGTGATAGACACACCCTTTGGAAACCCTAAACCCTAAATGAAAAGCTCTATAAAATAGTAAAAGAAACTTAGTTCGTTAAAGGAAATGCATTAACAAACTCAACTTTACTCATATACAAAGTGATATAGTTTTTGTGGGAGTTTCTCTAACCGACAACCAACACTATGAGCCTAAGTGGTGATACATCATCTTGCCCACGCTGCCAGAACTGTCCTATACTTTGCCATCATATAGAACTACTTAACTTAGTGGATCCACTAGCTTATGCTAAAAGCATCTTAAGGAGTCATCTAAAAAGTATGATCCTTTACTACCCATGATGGCTACATGGTTTATGGAGACTTGAGTTAATATGAACTCGCATCCCCATATCGGTGCTCAATACTACTCCCAAAAATAGACTTAGCTCATATGTTTTTAAAACAAACTTCTTTCTTTGGTTTGAGATAATTACTCAAAACTTAGCTTAAAAGCTCTCTTGGAATTGATGTTCCCTTTCCTGCTCAAATGTGAAAATAATTATAATCTCTTTGGGAATACGTAGTTCCCTTATAGATTTTTGAGAAATGAAATCAACTCTTTACTCTTTGCTTAATTTGAAACTTAAGTCTTAAAACAAAGTTAAAATATTTGTGAAAGACTTTTGAAAACTTATGAACTTCTTTTGACTTACTTCTTAACTTTTAGACTTGACTCTTAACTTCTTAACTTAGCACTTCACTTTCCTTGAATTAAATTATGGATTCAAGGTTATGATTCATGTTTATGGATGATTTCTAAGTGTTTAGAAGTCATTTAAAGTAGTTAGAATCAATAGGAAGTGTTAGAACACTTTAGAAGGACTTAAATGGACTGAATGACGAAAAACTAGGTGAAAAACGCCGATCCGGGCACATCCAGGGGGCGCTGCGCCAGACACCAACTTACTGGGGCTCATTTTGGGTGCACTGCAGGCGTGCCGCCCCAGACCCCCATGTGCAGATGAGGCGCACCGCGCCTGACCCTCCTCAGGTATGTCTGACAAATTTTTCAACTCGTTTTTCTGATCCTAAATCATTTTAACTCGATTTGTTTTCTCAATTTCACTTTAGATTCATGTACCCAAGTCATATACCCAAGGATCTAATTCAGAGAACTCAAGAAACAACACTTTTACATCAAGAAACTCCTAAATCTCAACTCATGTTCAAGAACGCTAACAATTCAAGAACAACTATCAAGAACATTCAAATTTCAATCCTTTTAGAATGAATTCACACTGAATCAAACATGCTTGGCACATGGGTGAACAAACCCAATGTTATGAAAATCTCACATACCTTGTAGAATCAAATCCTTGAAGAAATCCGCAATCAATTCCTTACAAAGACGACAAATCTTTCTTTTTCCTCTTCTCTTTTCTCTTGCGTTCTTTCTCCAAAAATCCTAACTCTGTTTTTCAAAAGCGTATACTGACTAAGTTCATTTTAGACCCCTAAGTAATTACCAAAAATGAATTAACATAAAAGGGTAAGGAAAAGACCAAACAACCCTTCTAAAATCCGGATTGGACGTTTCCTTATTTGATCAGCCAAACTTCCAAAGGGAATAACTCGCTCATACGATCTCGAAATTGCACAAACTTTACGGCGTTGGAAATATTATTCCAAGAGCTTTTCAACCATATCTGGAAGCACACGTAACTCATTCTGAGATAGAAGTTATGACCGTTTGAAGATGACAAAAAACTCATTTTTAACTTAAACAAGTTTCTAAATTTCAATTCTTTCCAAAAATCACTATTTCCAATTCTTAGCTTCTTCCTAGTTATTTCAAATTGCGAGATGTTACAAAATTAATGAATGTAGTTAAAAAAAAGTTTTGATACAACCTAAAAAAATGTGTATAACTTAATTTAAATACAAGATAAAGAAAATAAGAATATTTATTTAGAAATTATTTTTTAATTAAAAATAATAATAATAATAATAATAATATTTACACATGTGGCGGGCGAGTGTGTACAAACACAACCAACTTGGGTGGTTGAAGGTGCCACGTCAGCACAAAAGGTGCACAAAGTACAAAAAAATGAGCTCAGGGGTAATAGGACCTTAGATAAGCTTAAGTGTGTATCTGAGATTTCGGTCATAGTCTAGGGGCTACTTAATCCATTGTGAGCTCTCTTTGTTTTACACCTCTAGCTTTAACTGCAAGTTATAGAAAGGGATATCGACCAGTTTAGACTCAATGAACACAGAGGCTGATCAAGGTAATGTATCTCAAATCTTCCTCCACCTAATTGTCCTTATTTGAAAAAAAAAAACTAATCTGATAACTATTTACTGCTAAAATAGGACTTGTGAATTTTGTTTAAAATTTGTGTATCCTCTCTGATTACTAAACTTCTTTTGACAATGGTGACGGACTGAATGATCCTATCTCCTTAATTTTTTGCCATTTATGTATCTCCAGTGAGTGTTGCATGCATTCTTATATACTAACTCATTTTTTATTAGTTAAGTATTATAATTGAAACATTTAGCTTTAGCCGATAATAATTTGTTGGTTTTAATTTGAAAATTCATAGAGAAGTAGGTACTGCCAGAACAATAGAGAAATTGATAGTATAGAAGCAGCTAGGTTCTATTGTTTTTTTCGTTATAACACACATGAAATTGGAAAAAGATTTGAATGTTGGCTAAATGTTGGTTAATATATGAAGTCTCGGAGGACCCGTCCTTTGCAATTGCAATAGCAAGAAGCCAATGACGTCTACAATGGGTTAGAGTCGGGCAATTTTGTGATGATTTTTTTTCTTGTAAAATTCCTCTCTGATTTTTATTTTTTATTTTTTATTTTTGAAAAAATCAACTTAATGAAATAGTTTAGGAATTGTTATATTGGCTGTATTTTTTGAGAGGATAACTATATTGCCTTTGTCTTATATAATATTTGGTATCATGTCTTTATGAATCACTTTCAAGTTTAGGGACTTACATATTTGTCTAAGACTTATAAAAAGTGTTAAGTTGCATATTACCATGTCAAATCACAATCAACAACAAGGATCAGCCTTAAAACAGGTATATATTTTGGCTTAGGTTGTAGTGTTTGTGAATGTTAAACAACTCAAAGTTCGTTTGCTTTTTAATGATGCCTAAATTTCAAGTTTTTTTATTTTCCCCTACAATGAATGACAATTCCATTTTGCGCGTCATATAAGTACGAGATTCCTGTATTTCCTTATGATCAAGTTAATCGTTAACTTACAGTCTGCATATGTGTCTAGCCTTTCATGGTTACTTTAGGTTTATCCTTTACTTGTGACTTTTTATTTTTATTTTCTGATTAAACATTTCTCCTTTGCGTAATTTGAAAAGTTCTTCCTCTTATTATCAGTACTTTAATTTTGATAATTTAGCACCGATAGATTGCGTTTTGACTCTGAACTTTGTCATACTATGGATGTTCTCTTTCCTCGCAAAATTTATCACTTTTCTTCCCTGCCCTTGTAGAGAACACTTTTAAGAATTGAAACAGTAGCACTTAAAAAATTAGAATTCTCCCACATAGCATAGGCATTTGTATTGATGCTTTAGGATTTATTTCAATTTTGAAGTCTAATTTTCTATTCAAGTAACTAATGTGTGCACCTTTTTTGAATCATAAAACCATTTTAAAAAAAAAACTAAACTTATGACATGTATAGACAAGAAACAAACATGAGGAGTTGGAAATGTAACTAAAATTTTGTAACCATTTTCTCCTCATGTGGAGATGTGAAATTTTTGACCAAACTAATCCATTATTTAAACCAATTCATCAAAATAGTACGTTTTTAATCTTTTTTACGAAACTAGTATAAATGTATTTCACAGTAACGTTTTAGGGTATTTTTTATTTTAAAAAATTAAGTTGTGTAAAATATTATTATTGACGGCGTTAAGTTAAGAAATGTTACCAATAGTAACGTTTTTACTAAAAAGTGTTACTCAGAATAACGCTTTAAGCTTTAAATGTAATCTTTGCCCACATATGTTATTTTTTTATCACTTTGTAAACGCACTGTGAGTTTCAATTTCAAAGATTTTTTCTTAAACCCTTATGCAGCTGATTAGACAAATTTCCAGCCCTTGCAGCTGCGACTAGAGAATTTTCCATCATGTGTACCTGCGATTCAAGAAATCTTCTTAAATACAGCTGCAGGTATGAAGAAACCAGTTATTGAAAAACAACGGAATGCAAATTTAAATCAGTTATTCGAAAAACCATTTACACAAAAAAACAAAAAACCCATTAACCATAGAACCACGAACTTCAACGTCTGCAGATAGCCTACAACATGAGAAAAGGGTATATAACCACATCACAAGGACATACATCGAAAATATACACAAAATACAGAGTTACCTAAACCTCAATCCCAGATCTACCACTACAAAAGATCCAAACCAAGACTATACAACCCATAAATTACAAGGATACAACAAGCTAATTGCACAACTGAAAACCAATGCTAATCTAGTTAAAACATGTTATAATTATGGATTAATAAGTACTGCATATACCTACGATGGACAAGAATTAAGCGGTATACCAGAATTATACAAAGCATTTATTATATACAAAAGAGTAACCAAAGGGAATTTATTTTATATAAAATTCTATACGGCAACATCAGAAATACTACATGAGGAGATAAAACCTCCGATTCAAGTTGTAAATATAGGCCTGATATTGTTGTTCACGACGTTAATTGAGAAATCTATGGTTCAACTGTTGATGATGTCGGAAGCCTGGTATGAAGTGTTGTCGGAAGCTCATTATGAAGCTCAAATTTCATCTAGAACAACTTGATTTCATAGTATGAAGTTTCATTTTAACAAGATGATTTTGTTGCTCTCTTTTCTCCCTCTTAAATTACAAAATTTATTTTTTCCAGATTGCAGTCCTCCAATTGTCTAGGTATTATAGAGAAGGAAGATTCACAACAATTTACTGCCATAAACCTTACGAAAAGTTTGGACATCGTAATTTTCTTTTTTTTTAGGTATGTTATTTCCTCATAAAACAGTAGAAGATGTTTGGATTTAAGAACTTCTATCTTCTCGTATTTATATAGTTGTTGTTGTGTAGAATACTTTTGAATAGAATCAATCAAATAACTTTGATTCTTATATGTCGTATTTAGAAGACTCATGTATGTTGTAAAGTGAACATTGAAAAACATTCTTTTCCAGTAAAACAATTGCACTAGTAATGAGTAATTTCTACTTTCTTTTATTTTTTCTAAAGAAAGAGAAAAATAAGTTATCTAACAAATTTTTGTACTACAGATGAGTTTGGTTTGATGTAAGAGGAGGGAAAGATTGGGGAAATAGAAGGTTTGGTTGAAGAATATTAAATGGGAAAGGAGAGGAAAGTAGAATGCCAAAAAAAATACTCTTTTAGGCATCTTTCTTCCCTTGCTTCACACTTTGGCTCTTCCAATTTTTTCATTTTGGCAGCAAATAATTAGCATCTATGTGTTTGATGAATAATTGGTGTGACGTATAGTACTAGTTTAAAGGATTTAGTGAATGTTATATGATTTTGTCTATTTAATAATTTTAATTTCATGTGTTTTTTATTTTATAGGTAGTTTTATGGCTGCTAATAATGCATACCAACTAGACCCTGGTCCACTTGAATCATTTGTATTAACGGAACAACTTACACATAGATTTTGAGATATATGGGATGGAAGTGTTAATATGATTCTAAATACGAGAAGGTGTGATGGTAAATTTTGAGACCATGTAAAGAAACATCTCATCCCTCCTCGAGTCTTAGAAGTGATTCAATTATCTGGATTGTATGGTGTGTATAGGTCTCATCGGCCTATGATTGATCGTAGTTTGATCACTTCACTAGTTTGATAAAGCAAAATCACTCTGTGATCAACCATCAATGGAGGATTTTTACATGTTTCGTGCAATGGTGGTGTTGCTGGCATGAGGGCACGTGTTGTTGAGAGAGGACAAGTTCCTGTTGAAATGGACGAAGCAGACTCAGAAGTTGATCAAACAACTGGTGATATTGGTTCCACTTCAAGGGGCCACACTCGGCAATTCACTCCTATGGCATCAGGTATGACATATCAACCAACAAATATTGAGATTGTCCCATACATGATGCCACAAATATCAAGGCATCCAAGTCTTTTTGTCACTTGAGAATATCTTTGATAATTATCTGCCTCAACATGAGAATGCCCCAACTTTTACCTCATCGCATGTGCTACTGTCCATGGAGATCCCTGATGCCATGACTAATTTAGAGGATTCCAACATTGAGATAAAAGGTAATGAGTTAGATGATGCCAACAATGAAGTGGAGTGGTAATGATCCCGAGAATGCAAGTGGAGGTGGTAAACCATCAGTGAAGAAAAAATGTATAATATTTCCTAAGCTTTGTGGCACTGGTACAATTTTGTCTAAGCTTTGATGAACCATTATTTCTTAACATAACTACTTCTTTTTTTCTATGCTTTGTCGCACTGGTACAATTATTTTTACTTGCCAGGAATCATCATCTTAACCAACACGAGATAAAGAAACAAAAGGTAACAAAGACACTGTAGCAACAAAAAAAAAAGTAAAGAATAAATCACAAGGCGAAAAGATGCAAGCAAATTGGTATTGTTGATTGGAGCAGCTGTCTGCATTTTTCCTTCGATAAGTCATTGCTATTGAAGGGTGTATGTTTGCTGCATTAGCTCAAGTGTAACTGACATGTCTTCTGTTAATATGCCAAAAAAAGTTTTATAATGCATGCCAAAAAATCAACATTGTGTAAGTAGTTTTAGTATTGTAAGTAGTTTAAGTACTAGTTAAAAATCAACATTGTCATATTGTGTTCAGTTGTCTAAGAAAAAACCATTGTCATATCATAATCTTAATTTTTTTATATGTATCATTTATGCAGAAATGAGCTATTGAGGCAGCGCAAAAAGCTAACACGACTTTATTTGGATAAGAGCACATGCCATACTTGTTTGAGAGCTAAAAAGTGGTCGTTGGGCGTATATTCTCAAATTACTATCTTATCCTTTTGTAATTACGTTGTGATTCCTTCAAATTGTGGTCCTTTTGCATTTTGTGTCAATATCTCGGTTATATGAAAGGTATTCATTGCGATTATTGATTCTTATGTCTTGCAATTACGTTGGAAATGCAAGCTTGTTTGAGGAATGCATTGTGTAGTCATGTGTTTAGTTGTGTACTGCATCTTGCATGACTTAATAGTTCTTTTATGAAAAATTTGTTCTCTGCACACATAGATGGACACATACTCTGCTATGTATGTGCTCCTCTCTTTAGTTTTGTTTATCTCACTTGGCGAGAGATTTTCTGTAAAGAGTATTACAGCTAATCTAACGAGAGACACATACTCTGCAACATAATTGTAGTTGCAGTTGATTTTTGGCTCAAGGACTCAGAAAATTGGTATGTATTGTCTTTGTAACTAAGTGTTGCTTGTTGAAATACACAATTGAACCATGAAGTATTGAAAGAGAATGAAGTGAAAAATCATGTAAACCAATTTTGTATTAGTTGTGTGTCCAATAGAACTCTACTTTAACTACAATATTTTGTACTACTTAATACTGCAACAATGACAACTTAAGTGTCTCTTTTGATGAACACAACCTCAATGAAATAGAGATATAGATAAATAAAAGAGCACAAGGCTTTTTTTTCAACACCAGAGAGTTCATCTGATACCCAAAGATTTATGGCATCAAAGTTGTTACTTAATGTACATACATAGATAACAAAACTTGACATCGACATTAACATAACTGCACTAATAAAATTTAATTATGATCAGGACATCGACGCCTATCATGTCCTGTCTGCCTACATAATCCACAAGCTCGCTCATACACGGTAGGACCACGATCCATCTCATTAGGTATTCTAGTTGTCCTTGATCGATTGTGACGACGATAGAATTCATTACTTCTCATTCTAAAACTCGGAGATGGACAATATGACCCATGACCAACTGGTGAGAATGATCCAGAATATGTTACACTTCTCATTTTAAATTTGCAGGATTCGACTGTATTTGCAGGATTTGATTATGAATTTGCAGGACGTGCGTGATTGGATTCTTAACAAGTGTTGTTGTGAGTAACGTTTTACACCTAAACCGTTACTCACAGTAATGTATTATAAAACGTTACTCTGAGTAACGTATTAGGTTGAAAACGTTACTGTCAGTATTAGTTATTCATTTAATGTTGCCAGATCCATTAATTTTTGTCTGTTGAATTTTTAAAATAAAAAATACTCTAAAACATTACTGTAAAATATGTTTATACTAGTTTCGTAAAAAAAAATTAAAACATATTATTTTGGTGAATTGGTTTAAATAATGGATTAGTTTGGTCAAAAATTCGAAGATGTGCACAAACCTCTGGTGTTTTTAAGTTTTAATCTCTTGGTTCTAATACATGATTGGCAACTCATTCTATCCTCTCTTTTTTTAATTCAATTTTCACTCTTAATTTTGCATTCCAGCTATAAAGGTTCTCATTTCATCATCCTCTCTTGATTAAACAAGGGAGAGCAGGTGCAGAAGGATCAAGAGAATTGGTTATGATACAACATGGTTAATAAGAAAGATTGATGCGCTAGCTTTCTGGAGAAACAAGTGACAGTTGATTCAGCCAAGAAATGTAAGTGGAGACGAGAGATCTTTAGAGATTCTTATCTCGTTCTATTTCAGTAGCTTAACCAGTAACCAATGGCAAAAAATCTTTGTGCATAGCTTAAATATTGACGAAGTCTAGAAATTACAATCCATGCAACATGTATCCTTGATAGTTGTTGATTTTATTCTTTTAAAAAAGTTTTTGATAAAACAAAAACTTGTGTAAAGACCAAACGATTGTACTTTATGTAAGTGATATTTGACTATTATACTTATATAGAGTTAATATCTCAGATGGTCACTCAATTATGCACTCTTCTCTCAGAAAGTCACTCAACTTTGAATATTAACTCAAAAGTCACTCAATTATGCTCTATTTTCTCAGAAAGTCACTCAACTTTGAATTTTAACTCAAAAGTCACTCAACTATTCATTCTTTTCTCAGAAAGTCACTCAACCTATTTAATTGATATTTTAATTAAAATTTACTGTTATAAATTTTTTATTTAAAAACCAAAATTCTAAAAAATAAAAAGAATACCATTTAAATCATTTAGTAACCCATTTAATTTTATTTTACCCAGCAAATCAATAAGATGCAAAATTAGCTGCTACTAGATGATACTTTGATCAGTCTTCTTCACAATCAAAGCAGAATTGCCAGAAACACAGCAAAATAAGAGATGATGAAAAACATTGTTCTACGATGTAATCACACTTCTCTTCGTAACTTGAAAGGCAAATTCAATTAGCTTGTTAGCTTTCATGTCCTACAACTATGCAGCAAATTTTGATTAAATGAGTCACTAAATGATTTAAATGGTATTTTCTTATTTTTTAGAGTTTTTGTTTTTAAATAAAAAATTTATATCAGTAAATTTTAATTAAAATATCAATTAAATAGGTTGAGTGACTTTCTGAGAAAAGAATGGATAGTTGAGTGACTTTTGAATTAAAATTCAAAGTTAAGTGACATTCTGAGAAAAAAAAGTATAGTTGATTGACTTTTGAGTGAATATTCAAAGTTGAGTGACTTTCTGAGAGAAGAGTGCATAGTTGAGTAACCATATGAAATATTAACTGTACTTATATGTGATCTTTGATAACTTTGTGTTAAGCTTTTTGTGGAAAGTGTTAGTCTCCCATGGGGCTAAATTATCAATTTTACTTGATCGTGTTGGTCCATTCAATGCGATCAATTTCAATGTAATGTGAGTGTGAAAAGGGGCAATGTTTTACTCTATGCATTCACAAGTGTAAAAGTGATGAGGTTTTAAATTTAGTTTTGTGACAAATAAAAACATACAAGAATGAATATGAGTTGGAATGAGGGCTAAGGTATACTATGATATGATTCTCTTTTGTAATATTGAGAAGAATAAAAGATAAAGAATAGAACGTGAAATCTGCAGTATGGAGTATTTTTGTTTCACATAACTTTTAAATTTTAATTAATTGAGATGTAAATTGTAAATATGACGTCGACATCAATGTCCTCCGTATTGGGCTTATGTTGTACACGGGCTATTTCGAGCAATGTTCAATTCCTGTTGTGCTTTGATAAAGTAAACGTATATTGTTTCTTCAAAGGGAAAAATAAAATAAAAATGCCTATTTAACTCAAAATCATAGCACATGATTATATGTTATGATTCGTACATTGTTGCTTCAAACGGAAAAATAAAATAAAATAAAAATTCCTATTTAACTCAAAATCATAGCACATGATTATATGTTATGATTAATTATGTATAAATTAAAAATCCTATTTAAATTTTACAATCCTCAACTCTAGTAAATATTACAATACAAAATAAAGATAAATATTAAATAAAAATAACAACAACAATAACATATTCAGATAATTTCATAAGTACGATTTTAAAAAATAACAATAATAAATATCAATAACCGAAGTTAGACATTCACATCTTTCTAATGTTAAGATTCATTTGCAGTTCTTGAGCGGATTTTTTTTTAATATCCTTTACTTCGCTTGACCGCGTACGTTTATGATTGCATCAATATAATTTGTGGGTGATAGTCTCGTTTCAGTCTCCCAAGTCAAATTAAAAATAAAAAACACCATGATATAAGTGATGTTTTCCTCACTCCGCATCAAAATATATATACACTAACTAATGAATATGATGAGGCATAAGCTTTAGAATGTTCATTCAATTATTTTAGTAAGAATTGAGAGGCGGTATAAATATGGAAAATTTCTTCATGTTTAGCCGTTTTACACACCTAATTATGAGGGAGGGGAAAGTGAGTAACTAATTATATTGGGACTTTATTTTAAATTTAAACTTAAGATAAATAAAAGAGTGAAAAAATGACAAAAAGAAAGAAAAAAAGATAAACTTAATTCTTAGTAAAAAAAATGTGTCACATCACCACTTTAATATGTTGGTTTCTGATTAAAAAACAAAATATATGTTGGTTTCTGAAAAACATCCTAAGCCTGATTAAATATATTCATATATAAGCTTCCCAAACCTTTTTTCAAATTGTCTTTGCTAGCATAGAACACATGTTTGTATCAATTATCAAAACAAAACATGCAGGGGCAACCTTCATTTTTACATTTAATACTAGTATATGTACCAACGCGATGCGCTGCCATTTTACTTAAAAATTGAATCATTAAATAGTTTTACGCATTTAAAGATAACAATAAAAATAAATATAATTTATGCAAAGTGTTTGTTAGTACAAATAAAATTATATTTCTTGCAATTCTGTCAAGACCCAAAAATGGACGTGATGGCACACGTCTTATCCCACCAAGACAAGTCAGCCTAAAACAACAATTACAATAAAATGCGGAAATTTCATAATCAACTCAAAAATATCCCTAAAATCTAGTTGTCACGTGTACGTACAAGGCTCTAATGTGTTATAACAAAATTGAAAGAAAATATAATATTCAAATGACATTGTTTCTAGAATAGAACAAGATCAAATATAAGAAGAAAGAAGGTCCGCTGAAATGACAAGCAGCTACCTCACAAACCTCCACAAGAAGCCTCAGACAAGGAGAAGAGAAAATATCACAAAGGTCCGAACTAGTAACCTACAAAAAAAATGTAGTAGTAAGGGGTGAGTACCAAACCACATGGTACTCAGCAAGTAAACGTACACAAGCTAAGGGGATGGAATATCGGTACTCCTTACACCCCAACCGAACCTCCACAACTACAACCTGCATAAAATCAGCTAAACCTAACAGTTCACAATTTACAAGCACATATCTCAACAACAACATTCTAACAATCACATACTCTTAACAACAAGCTCAATATTCATCAATCAAAGTTTCACAACTACAAACTGCATAAAACCAGTCCAACCTAACAGTTCATAATTCACATAGCACACAGCTCAACAAAAATACTCTAACGATTACATATCATCAACAACAAACTCAATATTCATCAATCAAAGTTCCACAGAAAGGCACTCACAATATCAAGTTACTAATGATAAATATGTGCAATGTAATGGAATGCAATCTCAAGTATAATGATACATGTCTGACCTAGTGATACACACCCGTTGTCTCTCAGTCCGGGATCCATGGGGGATATATTTGTTCATGCATCTGTTGTGGCGTACGACACGACCCTCGATAATAGAATCCATCGTGACGCACGATACGTCCCTCGAAATATAGTATCAGTTGCGGCGCGCCTCGAAATGGTCCATCCTCTTTAATTCTTTATTCTTTCTCAACTCACATAACCGGGTACCCTTGTTACAACCATGTCTCAAAACAATGCAAATGACATGTTCACCCAAATAATGAGAAGATGATCATTTTCATAACATTACACAATTCACAACAACACAATCATGATACAACATCAACAATGATTCAACAAGCCTTTCAAACCATTCTCAACACATCACACACAAACAATTAATCGCATTGCCCTTTTATTACCCTCTTTTCATCATTAGAGTTAATCAATGCGGACAAGTCAACCCATCACCAAGTCTCATTACCCCCAAACACATATTACAAGGAAATACACGAATTCCATACACTTAACAAGGGTTTAGAAATTCACTTGCCTCAAATAATCGAACAATCACTCCGGGATTTGAGTCTTCCCTTTTCAATGAGCTTCCAAATCAATACAACCTATTCAATAAATAATCACAATAAGGTTTTGAAACTAACAACACCCATATAACTATAAGTTTAGCCTAGACCCAAAAACTCACCTGAATTTATAATCAAATTCCTAATTTTGATGTCAATTACACGTCAACTCTCATATTTTCCAAATTTCAAGTTTAGGGTTAAGTTTCAGCTTCTCCAATATCATAAATCTAATAATAATCATATAAGACAACACACCTACTATTTAATTTGATAACCAATATACCGAAACTAAATTTATAATATAATAAACAATTAATATTATTGAATCGAAGCCACTGGTTACAAAAACCAGTGGCAAATGTGTAACTTACAGTACTTAGTAGTAACCTTCCTCTTATTGCCATTTATTACCATGCATCAATCATTGGCAATGTGATTAGCCAACGATTGAGTGACAATTTGCCTCTCAAATCCCAACACGTTGAACAGCTTAACAATTCCCACCCCTTTTTGATTTATTTATTTTATTATGTTTGTTTCCCTTTTTCTTCAACCCAATTAACAACTATACTATAGACGAGAGGGAGTTGCTCGGATGGTAAGCACCCCTCACTTTCAACCCGAAGATTGCAAGTTCGAGTCACCAAGAGAGCAAAAGGAGTGGAGCTCCTAGGGAGGGAAAAAAACTATACTACAGGTTCTATTCCATTCCAATCCAACTATAGAAAATCAAAGATTTAGCATTACCTGATTTTGCACTTTTCCAATTCTCGCGTTCGGCCGCCACTCAAGCATTCCTTTTATTTTTTTATTTTCTAAATTCATTATGTATTAAAAGTAATAATTCCTATTAACCTATTTTAACGTTTCAGACTTGGCCCGTTATTATTAAGAATAAGCAAATTAGTTAACTATAGTTAAATGACTATTCAAAATTATCAAAAATGACTTTTTGGGTCTGGGTCCTTACATTACCCATCAATAAAAACCATGTTCATCCTCGAACATAAAGAAGAAGGAGGAAGAATAATCGACATTACCAAAATCCCGAGGTTTGACCTACCAGTCGGTGTTCATCTCTCTAAGTGAGCTCCTCCTTATGATCATTCCATTAAGATCAACTATTAAGAACTAAACTTTTGAATCAAACTTTACCCTATTTACACATCAGGAGTGCTTACCAAACCACAAACTAACCTGTGAACTCAATGTGAACCGAAACCCTCCAGACCATTACACAATTCCACAATGAATCTTTTCTCAGGTCACCACAATAAAATTCTGAATCAATACCGATTACAACCATAAGTGAATCTGAACCAACCACCACACACTCGTAATTCACAAACCATCACATAATTTATCAAAATTTTCTTTTCACAACACAATATTTTCACATGTTTAAGTTATAAAAATTTGATCTTTAGACATCATGTACTCATCAAGGAAGAATTCAACTTATCTCACCCAAAGAAGAATAAGATCAAGTAACCACCCAACAAGCGGTACACCCAAGCATACAAAACCTCTAACAGTACTTATAAAAAATGCTAGATCAGTAGCTATGATTGTAGACAACCCTTAAGAACAACAAAACTAGACCCAATGATCCCCATATTCAACCACACGTAGCTGGAACGTGATCTCAACGACTAAATGAATACTATAAATGTCGTACAACTGCAAATATCCATGGTAGCTCATCTATAAATTCTCATAAGCAAGGTGGTAAATGTAGAACCACTGGAATACTTCAATTTCTCTAAGACAACACCAAATATGTCATATCTAAAATAATTAAGTATGTCCAAGCTTTCTATCCTACCAAGAGGACAATCGCAGGATCAGTACACCCATCCACCACTAGGAATTCACTCATAGATGTGGAAACATGAGTAGTATAAGCAGTGAATCACACTCCAAATAATATCCAGTACGAAGAAGGTGGTCATAAGAATATACGGAAGTAACGTCGAATGACAGAAGATACTCCTTCCATAGTGCCCATATAAATAAAATTCCATTCATCTGACTCCATCTCTCAATTTTTGGCCGCCCACAATCAACCAGTCTGATCCCCATTACAATATTACAAATACTCGATTCATCAAACCCCATATACTTCTCACAGTACTTCATTGAAGCTAACACTCTTAGTACCAACAAACATTATAACTGCACCAGCCATTTACCTTACTCTCAAACTGTCAGTAGTATCAAAGTCTTCTTCACAAACACATCGTCACCTCCAAAAATTCTGAACTAGGGCTCCCTCTCTTTCCATTTAAGCATCTCATGATCGATATGGGTTTTATCCAAGGCTAATGGCACAAATTTCAAATCGGATAGTACCTTCCCATAGAAATAAAGCTATTAACTCACACCCACAGTCAACTTCACACAAACTCTCACATACAATATTTCAACTACCATTCCAAACGGTCACATGACTCATTCTAAAACTCATAGAAATCCTTAGTCACTCAAATAATTGTGTATACTATAAGCTCGTAACCTCTATTTAACATCCAGTGTCTATGTAATGCATCGCAACAGTCTGTATAGTCCTATTTAAAAGACTAGTTTTAATTTCCTTAAAATCCTCAATAACCATGTATAACAGTAGGTCCATATTGTTGCGCATCCATAAGTCACATACCAATATTTGAACAATCTAGCCTGCCATAACCATGTAGAATATTTCACACCTCATTGTTTGTCACCCAAATAAGAACTTAAACTTCATTAAAGTCATTGATAAATCCCTAGACAGTTTGTACCGAACCAGTCCACCTTGCATAATCATTTTTAAATTCAAAGGCAAAAATTTCTATAACCTTTCAATGAACCAAAAATCTATACGAGATGACTTATTCCTTCAGCTTGCTTAAATTCTTTCCATGACGCAAATTTCAAATACCTTAAACTCTTCAATACACAAAAATTCCATTCTTTTTGCTAACTCACTTACCACACTTATTCTTTGGCCAACAACGCACAACATTTTTACCTTATCCTCTAAAACATAACATTATGTGAAACCTCCCTTAGGTCCTTTAACAATAAAAAATAACCCAATTTACGACTCAAATTATACACAAGTCCTTCCAAATGCTCAATACTTAATGTGATTGATCATTTCTTACCTTATCAATCCATACCTTGACAAAACATACTACCACGAACATAAACTCACCATGAAAAACTTGAATTTCGACCCCAACCATGTAACACAATCCCATTATTTATCAACATTAACTCATACATTGTAGCTCTTTATGAATTCAGGTATCTTAGCCTATAATTAATCCTCTCTCCATTGATCTTACTGTATCCTTCAAAAAAAAAATCAACTGTATTTGTTACCAAATTCAAAACCAAAAAAGAACTTATCACCACACTCGAGTCAAACGTTTGTAGGCTTCTTTCTCAAATCTTATTCAAACAGCTTTTAACTGATATAAACGACATGTAACACTATCACTATAACCATAGCACAACAGATGGAACTACGTGTCTCTGAACCAAATTCTCAACCACTTAAAGATACATTTTTTGTCCTTGCAAACAAAGTAAATATCATTGTTCTCGCTTCCTTTCAATGGCTAAGCTTTTTTCCACTGGTTCTCTCCATTTATGACTCTAGCTCATTTCAATTCTATTCCAGTGGTGTCCTAACACCTCCTACCACTTTTTCTACGATCATTTTACTCACTAAATAGTAGCAAATCACAACCTTAGATACTCGTAAGACGTCATTACAATATAAAATTTGTTGTCACGACCCAACCCACCGGGCCGTGCGGGCACCCACTCTAACACCTAAGTAGGAGAACCCTCATATCCTAAAAAAGAACACATGCAGAAATTTTAAAGAAAATGAAATAACAAAATTATTGAGGTTTCATAAATAGCACTTTTGTAAAAAAACTTGTAAAGTAATTTAACAACTCCACGGATCTAGTCTAAACAGGTATAAGAGCTACTAAGAGTATAACTGGACAATAAAATAAAAGACACAGCTCCCGCCCTGCGGAAGAATATCAGAAGCTGCTGGAGATTTTCTTCGTCTTCACCTAATGAAACGTCACCAATCCTGCATCCAGACTATGTGAAGACATAGCAAGAGTAGTATCAGTACAAAACACACCTACAGGTAGGCATCATCGGTCAACCCGATGCCCACCACACAATATAAGAAACCAACTAGCAAGGTCATGAAATAAACCACTCGCTCCTCCACCCTTACCCTGTCTTGGGTTACTTCTAAATCATACTCCCAAATTTAACTACTAACTCCCTTCTTAAGTCAACCCACTTGCTGGATTCTTGATCATAACCTACCATTCTAACCCGTAAGGATCTTCCCAAGCACCACCATGCTTCCGCTGCATGTACCCATCCTACCTTACTTCCTCGTCACACTATCAACCAAAGTCACCTAACATAATGATTCAAGCCTTGTCCACGCAACTATTCCCTCACATACACTACCTCTATTCTCACCAACTCCCATCCACGAAATGATCAACTATAAATTGTCACACGAGTCCACTAATTTACACTAAGTAGACCAACACCATACTTTACTCACAACTGTATCTCAAGCATATACATTAAGGTCAACAGGTACACAAACAACTAATAACTCACATTTATATAACGCATCATTGGTCCTCTCATGGGACCCAACCCAAACAGTTAGCTTGACGGAACGTGGCAATCCTATCCCATAGTTGTGCCGGAACGTGGCAACCTGATCCAATAGTTGTGCCGAAACGTGACAACCCAATCCATTAGTTGTGCCGGAACGTGGCAACCCGATCCACAATCATACACCACACTAACATCATCCAGATCATACATTTATTTCATGATTTCATAGCAAGGCTAGTTCATATATCTCATTTACCATAAGTATGATCAACATTGCAACATTCATACATATACAAGCATCATAATGAAGCAAGAACAAGCATACATTACACAACCTTAGAATGAAACTATCACCTACGAATATGACCACCGATTCCCAATCCCCCTACACATAAAACAAGCTCGACTCTTGTTCATCGTAAAGGTTTATTATTAGGGTTTACTCCTAATTTGTCATGATTTCTTAAGTTCATCAATTTCCCAAATCAAATGTAACATGCATTCGTTAGCCCTGTTTCACCCTTGATTTCATGCCCTAGTTCTTGCCACAATCCCATCCAAGGTAAAAATTTACAGAAATCCCCACAATCCATCAAGTTCTTCTTCTTAAGACAAATTCCCATTACGTTAGTTCTGGAATTTACCCAACAATTTACCCGGTTCGTGAAATTTACCCATAACCCTACTATTGATTTACCTACATTACATGGTAAACACAGATTTACAACTACTAAATGTGTAAAACCTAGCCTACCTGGGTGCCAAGCAGTTGCACAGGGTTTTTGATTTCGTTCCCAGCTTTTTCGGATGCCCTACGGTGAAATTGGTCAAGAGTCAGCAAGATTCCGCCATCCACATGCCCGAAAGCTTCCTCTCCTTCTCTCCCAAGCTTAGAATAATATTTCTGAGGTTTCTAGGGTAATTTACAACCTATTAAAGAAATTTAAGAAGATGGGAAAAATAGGATTTCTCGTAATTGCAATTATGTCTCGCCAATCCTGTTGTAGCGGCTACTTACCCTGCTACAGCGCCGCCGTGCTAGCGACATTTATCCCCCTGTAGCGAGATAGGGTCCAGAGTTTCACGGATTTTTTTGCCTTTCTCAAATAACGACGATTCGGGTCGTTACAATAGATACCAATTTACCCATCGTTCGTCCCCGAATGACTAGGTCCAGGTCATCACACGCCCTCACTTCAGAACACTTTCTACTAACAAAACAACCCCACACGGAACTACAAAAATTTTTGACCTCCTAATTAATTCGATTCCATGGAAAGGTTAACACACTCTAGTATGGGGGGTTTAGGATGCACTACATGGAAGGGTACTACGCTCCCAGGCTAGGGGTAGCTTAACAATCAACACACAAAGATCGAATCGGTCTCCATTTTTCTAAGACCTACCCGCTGGAGAGGCATCCCTGCTGATGTAGTGGTGCCGCTGCAGCGGAAGATCTCCCGTTGTAGCGGGAGGTCAGGCAACAACAAGTAGGGCAAAGGGGGCTAAAATTCCCATTTCCCTACGCTCTCCCAAAAACTCCCCAAATTCTCTCAACCCACACTCCTCCGACGTTAGAATTAAGGTATGTTACTCATTTTTCGCTCTTCCTACTTCGTTGCTTCGTTAAACAATGATTGCATGCTAACTAACTGATCGAATCAGAGCGGTTTTTGGGTAGTTATTTAGATAGTTGAACAAAGTTGTTGAATATGTTAGAAAAAAATGTAGCATGGTTACTTCCCTTATGTCCCCAACGTTTACATAATGTCTTGGGCGTAAGGATTCCGTAAAAACATGGGTAAATCAGTACAACACGGGTGGGGGAAGTTGGAAAGTCATTTCTGTCACGAACTCAAAATTGGACACTATTTAGGGGTTATTTGGTTGAAATAAATGCTGATTCATTTTCTAGGATAGTTAATATACTCTGATCTGTTGAAAAACTGACGAAAGTGGGGATTTTGGGATGAAAGACGTCATTTTTGCATCTGGTGTTCGTCCCAGATGAAGGTCGATGTAGCGGCCTACATCCCGCTATAGCGGGATGCCCCAGACCAGTGGCCTGACTCCCAGAACCCGAAATTTCTCTCTTTTTGTCTAGTCTTCCCTATCTGGTCTACGTTGTACTAACTTGTCTTAAACTTATTGCAGGATCTCTAAAATGGTTGGTCATAACGACAAGAACTTACCCTTTGTTCGGTTCCCAGATACCGTTAGTCGGGAGAGGCACCATGGTTATCGCAACACCAGGTTCTGCTGCGAGAGGGCACTGGTGTTACATAAGGTGGAGAAGAAGGCTCCTGCCTTTTATGCTTTCCTGGTGGAGTTTGGGTGGTTATCGCTAACTGAGGCTCCCCTGGATGCACGCTCTACTTGGGTGAGAGAGTTCTATGCCATCCTTCCCACTATCTGCTGGGAGGAACCTTACCCGATCATTCGCGTTTGGGGAGTCGACATCCCCTTGAACGCCACTGCTATTAATGAGGCACTAGAGGTGCCAGAGGTCCCAAACCATGTGTTCGATGACCGACTGAGGGAGATGGACCTGGGGTGGCTGAGGGACGCCCTAGTGGATCCTATGGAGCGGGAGAAGGTCTTTTGGGCTACTGCGGAGGGCGTTACTACTGCAGGCTGGTCACCTGATGCTAAACGGTGGCTACACTTGGTGTCTAGAAGGATCCGCCCATCGGGAAATCGTACCGACATTACCTTTCCCCGGGCTCTGGTGGTAGTGTACGCTATACAGGGCATCCAGCTGAATGTGGGGGCGCAGATTATCTCAGAGTGGAAGATATTCTATCGAGGCAACAAGAAGGCTTTCTTCCTTCCTGATCTCATCACCGCCTTGTGCAAGCGGGCGGGGGTGCCGCTATTGGATGTTGACGAGGTACTTCATATGGATCCCCTCATTCACCCTCTTTTGATTCGGGCAGGTTCTACTTCCACGGGCAAAAGAAGGAGGACGAGCAAGGCTAGTAGCAGCAGGGCGGCCACAGGTTCTGATTACGAGGACCCACTCTCAGGTGCATGGGTTGAGATAGATCTGGAGACGGTACGGAAGAAGATGGGGAATGCCTATGCTGACTTCATCCCGGTTCCACCCAACACTACCCTGGAGGTAGAGTTGCTCTATCGCCAGCTGTGCCAGGAGAGGAAGAAGAACCTAGCGAGGGACCGTCTGATGATGCGGTTGTGGAAGGTAGTAAAAATCATGTTCACTTGTATTGTCCCCATGCGGGAGATGCCCTTAGCAAGGAAGGAGGATTATGTCCAGTTTTCAAAGTTGGAGGAGGCCGTGACCGGCCCGGTGCCTCCAGAGGAGCTAGATTCTGTTACCAACTCCTCTCGATTGCAGGGTTCCTGAGTTGCTTTCTTCTCGCCCCTCTTGTCTTGTAATTTCAGACAACTAAGTTTTATTTTACCTTTCGACATTTCTAAGTTTTTGTAGCACATAGACGCTTGTCTTCGGCTGTCTGATGCAGCCCCGTTTTTAAATCTAAGATATAAATTATCTTTTCCCTTTTATGAACACTGTTTGGAGTTGCAGGGATTTGTTCGGGTCCCTTTCGAGTTGACATTTTGAAAAATAAGGAAAACTGGGATTTTCCAGATCCCTATTTTCACCACCCCATTGGGCTTCTAAATTTTCCAAACTAGGGTACACGAGGTTCGATCCCTAACGCTGAAAACCATTCGACGCCACAGCACACACATCCCCAGGATATACCCAAACATTACAACTTGCACAATTTCTAACAATTCAGTCAAGGTTCTACTCTTATCGACTTCAGACACTCCACACGGTGTGCTTAGTCATGTTACCCGCATCAACTATATTTCTTCACATCGTCAGTAATTTAGGCCACCCCAGAATACTTCCACATACACAATTAATTCATTCAATAAGCACTGCACAATTATAGTTAAATTCAAAAAACAAATGTCACATCCGACAATTTAAAATAACTTTGAAAAAGCTTGAAATTGGAAATAACCATTTTTGGAAAAAAATGTGAAATTTCAAAATCTGGAAATTTGGCTAAGTATGGAAAATAATGAATTTTTGGCCAACTTTAAACAGTTATAACTCCTAGCTCAGGATGATCTAGGTGTGGTTCCAGTCATGTTTGCAAAGTCTGTGGAATGATCTTTCCAACGCCATAGAGTTTGCTCGTTTCCGAGTTCGTATGAGCGAGTTATGCCTTTTGAAAGTTGGACAGTTGGCAGGAAATCTGTCCGGAAATTTTAAGGGTATTTTGGTCTTTTCCCTAGCCTTGTCTTTGGATATATATTAAGTTGTAAGACAGATTTGTGATCAGTTTTCCTCATTTTAAAGAGTGAAAGTAAGGGTTTGAGAGTGAAGAAGAGAAGAAGAGGAGAGAAAGGAGAAGAAGAAGAAAGATTTCGTCAAAAGATCGTCGTGGATATCGTCGGGGGTGATCCCTATTAGGTATGTGAGTTCATAGTGTTGGGTTGGTTCTTTCCCCCACACTCCAAGCTCGTTTAATTTTGAGAAAAGATTGATTAAGTTTGATTGAAGCTGTTGGTTGGAATTATTGAAGTTGTAGTTGTGTTGTGTTGTAGTTCTTGTTGGTTTGGTGTATGTTTCCGGTGGTGTTTTTGAGTTGAAACTAGTGCATGTTAAGGGTTTTGAAGATCCTAAGTGCTTGGGGGTTGAAGCTTTGAATATTGGAAGGTTTAGAGTTGGAGAAAAGGAGGAGAAAAGTCAATTTTTCGGGGACAAGGGCTGGGCCGTCGCGCCAGCCAGCGCGCCCCAAGAGGGACTCTGAGGTCCAGCCCCTGGGGCGCCGCCCCTACCAGAGCCCCAACCAGACCTCTCTGAAGTTTGAGGTCTGGCGCTCCGCGCCTCTCAGAGCGCCAAGAGCGCCAAGTCTTCCCATTCCTTCCCCACTTTCTCATACATGTTCCTAGGTGTTGTACCTATGTTCCCTAGTTGTTTCCAACACCCCAAGGTACGTTTAAACGTCAAGAACTCGTCCATAACACGTGATCAAACACCTTGAATCCATGATTCCAATTCAAGGAGAGTAAGTTTCCAAGTCAAGGGAAGTTAAGAGTTGAGTCTAGAAGTTCAAGAAGGGAGTCAAAGCAAGTCTTTAAACCTTTCCAAGAGTCTTTGTTGAATGTTTTAACTTCATTTTAAGGCTCAAGTTTCAAGTTAAGTCAAGAGTTTCAAGTTAAGTCAAGTTTCAAGTTAAGTCAAGTTTCAAGTGAAGTTGCAAGTTAAGTTAAGTTTTTAAAGTTGAGTTCATTTCTCAAAAGTTATTAGGGAACTATGTATTCCCAAAGAAGTTTTCATATGTTTTTACATTTGAGTAAGAAAGGAACTATGATTCCAAAAGAGCTTTTGGGCTAGTTTTCAAGAAAAAGGAACATTGTTTCCAAGTGAGCCTTCGGGCAAAGTTTTGAGTAATTATCTCAAATAAAGAAAGATGTGTTTAAAACACTTATGAGCTAAGTATTTTTGGGAGTAGTCTTGAGCACCGAATTGGGGACACGTGTTCATATAAACTCAACTTTCCATAAGAACCATGCACCAACATGGGAGTTAACGGGTCATACTTTTTAGATGAACCCGTAAGATTAAGCTAGTGGATCCACTTAGTTAAGTTGGCTTCCTATATCACGGCAAGGTATAGGATGGTCCTTGGGCAACGTGAGGTAAAACGTTGTATCACTACTAGGGCTCATAGTGGTGATTGTCGGTTGAAAGAGTCTCCCACTAAAGTTATATTACTTTTATATAAGTAAAGTTGAGTTGTTATTGTTTTTATCTTTAACAAGCTAAGTTGTTTATACTATTTTATAAGCTTTATATATTGCATGTGTCGTATTGCTTTATATATTGAGTTCAGTTATTCATGAGTTGAACAAACCCAAGGTAAGAGTTCCTTTGTACTCTTCTCAAGCTTATGTTGTGGTTTTGCTTTCCAGCTCGCATACTCGTACATTCAATGTACTGATGCCAGTTGTCCTGCATCTTATTATGATGCAGACACAGGTACCCAGGGCCAGCATCCGGTTCGCCGTTGATCCAGTTGAGTACTTCAGAGTCAGTGGTGAGCCTCTTTACATTCCGGAGGACTCGATTATGTTGTTCTTTTAGTTTAGTTTTATTAGGATGTTGCGGGGTCTGTCCCAACATCCATCTCAGTATTATAGAGGCTTCATAGACAGTCAGTCAGTTGGTTTGGAGTCTCTCATCTATGTATATATGTAAATATTCTATTTTGAGACTCGAGTTGCCTTTTTGGCCAGATTTTATTTCAGTCAGGTGGTTTTAAAACCTTGCATTACATTGAGTTATTCCGATGAGTTAAGAAAGCCAGGCCAAGGGTTCGCTTGGGGGCCAGCAATGGTCTTCCAGTGTCAGCCATGTCTAGGGTGTAGGCTCGGTGCGTGACAACAAATCACACCTTGCCAGTTATTTCAGGCAACAAGGAGCACACATTGACAGTTTCCAAAAACAATGCACATGAAATTTCAATTTATAGTTAGTTCATCCCATATATGATCATTACTGGTCATTCATGCTCCTTATAGCCCCTAGGGCTAGATACCAATTGGGACCTTCCAGTCCCAATTAACTTGTTGGTGTTCTTCGGTCGTATTAACGACGTCCAACCACTTTGTTAAGATACCAATTGGAATCGGGAGATACCAATTGGACTCAACTCATACCACAAGCGACACTTCACACGAAAGGAGTAATCGAGTGGAACGGCTTCCTAGAATGCTCCCTAGGCTCTTGTAGATTAAATGTGGACGTCAACATACCATTCCACAGGAGTCTACTTCACATTTTGCTCTTGTACGGGGAGACCGGTAACCTAGGCTCTGATACCAATTTGTCACAACCCAACACATCGGGCCGTGCGGGAACCCACTCTAACACCTAAGTAGGAGAACCCTCATATCCTAAAAGAGAAAACATGCACAGATTTTAAAGAAAACGAAATAACAAAATTATTGAGGTTTCATAAATAGCACTTTTGTAAAAAAAAACTTGTAAAGTAATTTAACAACTCTCATGGATCTAGTCTAAACAGGTACAAGAGCTACTAAGAGTATAACTGGACAATAAAATAAAGACACAGCTCCCAACCTGCGAAAAGAAATTAGAAGCTGCTGGAGATTTTCTTCGTCTTCACCTAATGAAACGTCACCAATCCTGCATCCAGACTATGTGAAGACATAGCAAGAGTAGTATCAGTACAAAACACACCTACTGGTAGGCATTATCGGTCAACCCAATGCCCACCACACAATATAAGAAACCAACTAGCAAGGTCATGAAATAAACCACTCGCTCCTCCACCCTTACCCTGTCTTGGGTTACTTCTAAATCATACTCCCAAATCTAACTACTAACTCCCTTCTTAAGTCAACCCACTTGTCGGATTCTTGATCATAGCCTACCATTCTAACCCGTAAAGATCTTCCCAAGCACCACCACGCTTCCGCTGCGTGTACCCATCCTACCTTACTTCCTCATCACACTATCAACCAAAGTCACCTAATATAATGATTCAAGCCCTCTTAAGTACACATGCCCTTTCCCCCAACGTGAAGTCCATGCAGCCATTCCCTCACATCCACTACCTCTACTCTCACCAACTCCCACCCACTAAACGATCAACAATAAATTGCCATAGCACGAGTCCACTAATTTCCACTAAGTAAACCAACACCATACTTTACTCACTACCATATCTCAAGCATATACATTAAGGTCAACAAGTACACAAACAACGAATAACTCACATTTTTATAACACATCATTGGTCCTCTCATGGGACCCAACCGAAACACTTAGCTTTCCAGAACGTGGCAATCTGATCCCATAGTTATGCTGGAACGTGGCAACCCGATTCAATAGTTGTGCCGAAACGTGGCAACCCGATCCATTGGTTGTGCCGGAACGTGGCAACCCGATCCACAATGACACACCACACTAACATCATCAAGATCATACATTTATTTCATAACTGGATAGCAAGGATAGTTCATATATCTTATTTACCACAAGTATGATCAACATTGCAACATTCATATATATACAAGTATCATAATGAAGCAAAAACAAGCATACATTACACAACCATAGAATCACAACCATCCCCTACGAATATCACCACCAATTCCCAATCCCTCTACACATAAATCAAGCTCGACTCCGGTTCATCGGAAAGGTTTATTATTAGGGTTTACTCCTAATTCGTCATGATTTCTCAAGTTCATCAATTTCCCAAATCAAATGTAGCATGCATTCATTAGCCCAGTTTCACCCTTGATTTCATGCCCTAGTTCTTGCCATAATCCTATCCAAGGTAACAATTTACAGAAATCCCCACAATCCATCAAGTTCTTATTCTTTAGACAAATTCCCATTACGTTAGTTCTAGAATTTATCGAACAATTTACCCGGTTCACGAAGTCTACCCATAACCGTACTATTGATTTACCTACATTACATGGTAAACACAGATTTACAACTACTAAATGTGTAAAACCTAGCCTAACTGGGCGCCAAGCAATTGCACAGGGTTTTTGATTTCATTCCCAGCTTTTTCGTATGTGCTACGGTGAAATTGGTCAAGAGTTTGCAAGATTCCGCCATCCCCATGCCTGACAGCTCCCTCTCCTTCTTTCCCAAGCTTACAACAGTTTTTCTGAGGTTTCTAGGCTAATTTACGACCTATTAAGGAAATTTAGAAAGATGGGGAAAATAGGATTTCTCGTAATTGCAATTATGTATCGCCAATCCCGCTGTAGCGGCAACTTACCCCGCTGCAGTGCTGCCACGCCAACAGCATCTATCGCACTGTAGCGGGACAGGGTCTAGATTTTTGCGGATTTTTTTGCCTTTCTCAAATAACGACGGTTGGGGTCGTTACATTTGTTTAATCAATAATCCTTATCATATAGTTGTATCTCAATCACAATCCATCACAAACTCTTATTACCATTATGCTCGGTTAGCCCTTGCCATCACCACCAAGTCACCTTTGTCATCGACATGACATCTCAAACTCAGCTATACCAATCAAATTCAAAGGACTAACTTAATTTTATACGTACTTTCTTACTAAAATTCTCAATTGCCTTCACATAAGTATACTCTTTAGGACTTCCTTTACCCATAAGCTTGTCATTCAAATATCGATCCACAATCTTGGACCTTACGATGAAATCACCAATCCTCATTTAAAACCTCGAGATACACTTCACAACCTAAACACATTAATACCATCCCAAAGATCCACCACTAAAAGCTTCCTTACAAATAATGATTGACCCAAGCGTCTGTAGTAACAAACTAGTTGGTTTCTCAAACGTGAATGCAACATCAAATCTAATTATATGAGCATGTGATACAACTGATAACTCCTTAAGTAGTTAGTATTCACACTTGACAATCAACATATTCATTTCTATATACCACTAATAGCACATCGTGAAAGTCCCTTTAATCCACCACTAGAATACAACATATCGCTGGAGAAGATTGTACTGAAATAGCCTACACCTTTTTTACCATAAAGCAACTACATACACTACTAAATTCATTCAGTCTCTCATCCAAAGTGATTCATTCGCAGATCAGGTCAATAGTGGGAGTAACACACTCCATAACTCTTACCAAGTAAAGATCGATACCATTATAGTAGTTGTATCATGACCCTATTTGATATACACTCAATATATGAAGTCATAGTAGAGGTTCTGACCTCAACTAGCGCAACATCATTTTTCACTATTTGCTAAGCAACCCATTCATGTTATGATAACTTTACTAATTGTAGTTTCCAAAGTTACATGTTCATTATCTAGCCATCTTTTTAATCGTTCCACTTTCAATTGTCAAATCACTCCAGATATTGCCTATACCGCACAAGTACTAATCCCACTACTAGATGACTAGCCTAAAAAAAGTATAAGACGCTTATGAAGTCCTTTTAAACCATTGTGCAACCTAATCATCCAAATATCCTCAAAATGTTTCATCAATTCATCACCTAACTCAATCTATTCGAATCATTGAACATTCCAAATCTGACAACACGTCTTTCCCATAAGTCTATCACTTTCACGTTTGTAACAAATCTAACATTCAAGACATATACAACACACCAAATACTAACATGAGGAACTACACAGGAGTCATCACATAAGTGAGAGAGTGGAATGTAGCGATAAAAATCAGAACGGACAAAAGATGCACGATAGAGATTCAACAAGTGAAGATTTTTCCTAAAAGTCACCATAGCCTCTCAAAGATAAGTACAGATGTCTCCGTACCGATCATCGAGACTTTACTTAGACTCGACTTGTATACACTAAGACCTATGAACCTGGGGCTCTGATATCATTTTGTCACAACCCAAAAATGGACATGATGACACTCGTTTTATCCCACCAAGACAAGTTAGCCTAAAACTCAACCATTGCAATAAAATGCAGAAATTTCAAAATCAACTCAAAAATACCCCCAAAATCTGGTTGTAACGTGTACAACTCTCTAATGTGTTATAACAAAATTGAAAGAACATACAATATTCAAATGACATTGTTTCTAGAATAGAACAAGATCATAAATAAGGAGAAAGAAGGTCTGCTGAAATGACAAGCAGCTACCTCACAAAACTCCACAAGAAGCCTCAGACAAGAAGAAAAGAAAATCTCACAAAGGTCCGGACTAGTAACCTAAAAAAAAGTAATAGCAAGGGGTGAGTACCAAACCACATGGTACTCAGCAAGTAAATGTACACAAGCTAAGGGGATGGAATACGGGTACTCCTTACACCCCAATCGAATCTCCACAACTACAACCTGCATAAAACCAGCCCAACCTAACAGTTCACAATTTACAAGCACATATCTCAACAACAATAGTCTAACAATCGCATATTCTCAACAACAAGCTCAATATTCATCAATCAAAGTTCCACAACTAATCTGCATAAAACCAGCTCAAGCTAACAGTTCATAATTTACATAGCACACAACTCAATAACAACACTCTAACGATTACATATCCTCAACAACAAGCTCAATATTCATCAATCAATGTTCCGCAGAAAGGCACTCATAAGATCAGCAAAACACAATATCAAGTTCACTAATGATAAATATGTGCAATGTAATGGAATGCAATGTCAAGTATAATGATGCATGTATGACCTAGTGATACACACCCGTTGTCTCTCCGTCCGGGACCCATGGGGGACATATCTGTCCATGCATCCATCGCGGTGTATGACACGATCCTCGATAATACAATCCATCGCGGCGCGCAATACGTCCCTTGAAATATAGTATTAGTCATGGCGCGCGACACATCCCTCGAAATGGTCCATCCTCTTTAATTCCTTATTCTTTCTCAATTCACATAATCAAGTATCCTTGTTACAGCCATGTCTCAGAACAATGCAAATGACATGTTCACACAAATAATGAGGAGATGATCATTTTCATAACATTACACAATTCACAACTACACAATAATGATACAACATCAACAATGATTCAACAAGCCTTTCAAACCATTCTCAACACACACAAACAATTAATCACATTGCCCTTTTATTAGCCCCTTTTCATCATTAGAATTAATCAATGTGGACAAGACAACACATCACCAAGTCTCATTACCCCCAAACACATATTACAAGGAAATACACGAATTTCATACAAATAACAAGGGTTTAGAAATTCACTTGCCCCAAATAATCGAACAATCACTTCGGGAGTTGAGCCTTCCCTTTTCGCTGAGCTTCCAAATCAATACAATCTATTCAAGTAAATAATCACAATAAGGTTTTGAAACTAACAACACTCATATTACTATAAGTTTAGCCTAGACCTAAAAACTCACCTGAATTTATAATCAAATTCCTCATTTTGATGTCAACTACACGTCAACTCTCATATTTTCCAAATTTCAAGTTTAAGGTTAAGTTTCAACTTCTCCAATATCATAAATCTAATAATAATCATATAATACAACACACCTACTATTTAATTTGATAACCAATATATCGAAACTAAATTTATAATATAATAAACAATTAATATTATTGAATCAAAGCCACTGGTTACAAAAACCAGTGGTAACGACAACATGACCCAAATGTGTAACTTACTGTACGTTAGTAGTAACCTTCCTCTTATTGCCATTTATTACCATGCATCAATCATTGACAATGTGATTAGCCAATGATTGAGTGACAATTTGCCTATCAAATCCCAACACGTTGAACAGCTTAACAATTCCCACCCCTTTTTGATTTATTTATTTTATTTTTGTTTTTTTTCCTTTTTCTTCAACCCAATTAACAACTACACTACAGACGAGAGGGAGTTGCTCCGATGGTAAACACCCCTCACTTTCAATCTGAAGATTGCGAGTTCGAATCACTAAGAAAGCAAATGGGTGGGAGCTCCTACGAAGGGAAAAAAAACTATACTACAGGTTCTATTTCATTCCAATCCAGCTATAGAAAATCAAAGATTTAGCATTACCTGATTGTGCACTTTTCCAATTCTCGCGTTCGGCCGCCACTCAAGCATTCCTTTTATTTTTTTATTTTCTAAATTCATTATGTATTAAAAGTAATAATTCCTATTAATCTATTTTAATGTTTCAGATTTGGCGCATTATTATTAAGAATAATCAAATTACCCGCAAATTAATTAACTATAGTTAAATGACTATATAAAATTATCAAAAATGACTTTTCGGGTCCGGGTCATTACAAATTCTTTTTTGTCTAAATTATTAATAACATTTTTTTTGTTTTATTTCATTTTGTTACTTTAGTTTTGAAACGAATTCACAGTGCAAATATTTTTATTTTATCTCTATCACTCTTTTTGTAAATAATTTTCTATTATGTATTTTAAATAGTTTTGTCATATAGGATTTTAGTAATTGAAATAAAATTATATCAATTAATAGTGTTAAATTGAGTGCTTGTATCCAAAATATAAGAAGAAACGTTATTTTTTTGCAATGTTTAAAGCTTTTGAAAAAGCTATCGATACTTGTAGGGATTTTCTTTTTATATTATATGCATGTGATAAGATACAAAAACTCCCTTCCATTTTATTTTTAAAATATAATTTTATATTTAATTAAATTAAGTTTATAAAATTTCCTATATGAAATTTTAGTACTTTTAAATTTTTTATTATGTTGCTAAATTTATTTCATTATATTAGATTTTCAATTCTAGATTTTATGCATTAAGAATTAAGTTACATGATACTACTATTGCTTGGTTTCCTTATACATTATCATTCTCCTCTTTATTTAATTTTTTTTCTACAATAGTATTTTTATCAACTTTTTCATTTATAGTTCAAATAAATAATAATGTTATTATTAAATTTTGAATTTAAATTAATTATCTTACATATAAAAGTTTGATTTTTATCTTTATAACGGAAATATCAACATGGAAATTTGAATTTTATTTTTTATTTTAATATGTTTCTTGAATATTTTTTCAATTGATTATTTTAATTTTTGTCGTTATTTAGTAAGATTTCAATTACATATGATCTTATTCATATAGTATTTATTTTTTTAATATTTCAGAATACTTTCTCATCTCAAATTTAAATATTTATTCTTTTACATTGAAATTATTTTATTTATATATTTTTCATTTTCTTGTTCATGTCTATCGTTAGTGTGTTAACCTTATGCCATATATTTTAAATTTTATATATATATATATATATATATATTCACTTATATCCTTCTATTACTCATATTTTAATTAATATTACGTATATAAATATATAGTTTCTTACTTTCAAAATTCTATTTATTTTTTATTATGCTTTTATTTCCTTAGTAAAATTCTTTTCGTTGTTTAAATTCAACAAATATAATTTCATTCACTATATGAAATATAATATCATCCAAATTAGAGAGAGAATGCAGCATATATTGTCAAAATTTAATAACTTTTTATTATGTTTTTTTTTTAAGCTTGAACCTCATGTTTACTTAAAGTTGTTGTGACTCGTAAATAAATGATTATTCAATTATTATTTTTTAAATATCAATATTCTGTGTATATTATTTTTGCATATATCCAGTGAGATATATTGTAAATTTTTTGTACTTTTTTCGATTAAAGTATACAAAAGGAATTTTAGATAATAATCTTAAAATTTCTACAATTATATAACTAAATATATCCGTGATGAAATATGTGAGCTTTTTTCTTAAAACTATGTCCACCTCTAATCCGTATCTCTAACTAAGAATGTGGGGAAGAAACGGGAATTGCTAAGGGGTAGTTATTCAGGAAGCCGTGTGTTCCTTTATTTGTTTTCTTCTTCTTTTGTCCCTTTTATTATTTTGGTATTAAAAATATAAATTTAAATATTAGCTAGTTATTTTCAGAATAATAAAATAAAATAAAAACTAAATCAAAGAATTTTGCATTGAGTTAAAAGGTTGCTTTATTATATATAGATGTAAATTTAATACATATATACGAATATTAAGTATTATAGATGACATTATAAGACCTGAAATAAGTATGTTACTTCACTTCATTTGGTAAATTAATTTTTTTATTTTGAAAATGAATATCTAAATCTAAAACAAAATAGTTCCACAAAATTGATTATTTTGTAGGTGAATTATTAAATTAATTAAAAGATTTCAAGAAGCATGTCATTTATACAAACATTATGAGATATATCACATGAATTAAAAGAGAATAGAAATATACTTTTTAATTGACTCATAGATGAAATTCTGATAAACTTATCCACTTGAAATGACATATAATGCTAGTAATTTTATTGGCGAGAAAGAATTTGTGATTATGCTGTAATCATTTAAAATTTATTTAATTATAAATTTATTAAAATGATTCGGATTATATTAAATTCATTAATATATTAGTCCAAATAAATATTATGGATTAATATAATTGAATTAATTATTTAAATTCAATAAATATGAATTTAATTAAAGTCCGCTCCATAAAGTCCATATGTTATGTCACTTAAATCTGATTGGCTGAAGAGAACCCTATTCCAATCACAACTCCCCTATTCTAAAACTATAAATAGGGGTCCTCATAATTCAGAAAAGAGGACCAAGAATTTGAACAAGAAGCTAGAGAAAGCTCGTGGATCAAAAGACGCAATTTCTCTACAAGTTCAAGAACTGAAGAATTCAAGTGTTCAAGTTCAAGATTTGAAGAGGTCAAGATCAAGTTCAAGAACGATCAAGATCAAGACCGTCGGATACAAGATCAAGCTCGAAGCCCTTGAATTCAACTAGAAAGTCAAGATCAAGATAAAGTTCAAGTCAAGATCAAGATCAAGAGAGAGATCAAGATCAAGATAAATCCCAAGTTCAAGATCAAGCTCAAGAGCCCTTGAATTATATTTGAAAAAGCGAATTCAGAAGAATTATAGAGATTGTAACACTCGCACTTAAATCAATAAAACGATTGTTGCATAATTTTTCCTTCTTGATTATTATTTTCTGGATGCAAATTTTATTATCTACAAATTCTGGCACGCCCAGTGGGACAATTTCTACCTCTCATCTCAACTTTTCAAGCATCAAAGAATATCGAGATGACTTCCGTGAAGAACAACTCTCGATCAACTGCCTCTACGACCACTAGCTCCAAGTTCTCTACTGAAGTTGAAGGCATTTTGGGTGTTACCTTTGGAAGTTTCGGAGCTGTTACGAGATGCAAGGCTGCTACACAAAGACAACAAACACTTCAAGTGTCACCCGCATCAACTCTAGTTTTTGGGTCTACGACTCCAAAAATATCAAGTTCCTCCGCAAATGCTTTAGAAGAAGGAAGCAGTGTTGCTGAAAAGATGAAGAAGACATTGGCTCTCCTTGAGCTATCTGGTTCCAAGAACTCTACCACAAGGGAGAGCTATGATTCAACGAATGAGTCACCTCCATGTGCATCCCGTAATGTGAGTCCGCTGAAGATCAATGTACGCGATAATCCATGCTACTCTCCTACATCTCCAATGATCATGCAAACAATGGTGGCTGTTACTTCTTCCTCTAAGGAATAACTCACAAATCTAACGAAGTTGGTTGAAGGATTGACAAAGCATGTACAACACCAAGAGTCTAGAATCGATAAGTTGATGGATCGAATGGAAGGAATTTTAGATGGAGAAGCGAGTCATGTGCCCGGAAAATGTGTTGAAGTTCAAGAGACTGGAGATCCTGCGAAGAAAGCACCGCTTGTTAGTGAGATACCAGTTTCTTCTGAATGAATGATCCCACTCGATCGCTTGAAGGAGTTCATTGAAGGCACCATCAAAGATAAGTATGAAGTCTCCACCAAGTCTTATCATATGTATGCCAAGCCATACACGACAAGAATTGATAACTTAAAAATGCATATTGGTTATCAACCTCCCAAATTTCAACAATTTGAGTGTAGAGGAAATACAAAGTAATATGTTGCACACTTTGTGGAGACATGTAATAATGCTGGAACATATGGAGACTATCTTGTCAAGCAGTTTGTCCGGTCTCTAAAAGGAAATGCCTTTGATTGGTACACGGATCTTGAGCCCAATTCAATTGATAGTTGGGAGCAACTAGAGCACAAGTTTCTCAATCGATTCTATAGCACGAGGCGTACTGTGAGCATGGTAGAACTTATGAATACTCCCAAAGGAAGGATGAACCAGCCATAGACTTCATAAATCAATGGAGGAACGCGAGCCTGAATTACAAGGATAGGCTTAGTGAAGCTTCTGCAATAGAAATGTGTATCCAAGGGATGCACTGGGAGCTTCTTTATATCTTACAGGGAATAAAACCAAAATCCTTTGAAGATCTAGCTACTCGCGCTCATGATATGGAGTTGAGCATGTCCTCTGCCGGAAAGGATATGACGTTTGTCCATAACCCTCACAAAGGAAGAGACAAGCAGGAACCTAAGAGATGGAGCAAATTTGTGCCCAAGAACGACAACAAAGAGTCAATGAATGTTAATGTGTCGCCTGTGAAGTTCACTACGAAGGAAGGGAAGAAGCAAAGTGTGAGAACGAATTTCCAAGCGCATTTAGACCAAAAATTGATCCTAAGGAAAATGCAAGAAAAGGAATGCCCCTTCTTGGATTCTGACGTTTCTGATATTTTTGATGAGTTGCTTGAATTAAAGCTCATTGAGATGCAAAAGATGAAGCAACTTGTTGAAGCTGGAAAAGCTGATGACCCAAATTATTGCAAGTATCATAGACTTGTGAGTCATCCTCTTGAAAAATGTTTTGTCTTCAAGGATAGAGTGATGCGATTGGTTAGAGAAAAAAAGATTGTCCTTGATGATGAGAAAGCTAGTTCTAATCAAATCTCCATCACATTCGGCTCACTCAATCCGATCCAAATATGTATCGCAGAAAAGCATGAAGAAGAATCATTAGAGCTAGACAAATCTCAAGTTGAAATAGATGGTGATGAAGGCTGGATTCTTGTGACTAGGCGAAGACGCAACAAATCAAGTTTACAAAAAGAATCATGTGAGAAACCGATTAGAAAGAAGATGGTGAAGAAACTGGTGAAACAGAAATCAATAAAGCGCCCAAAGAAGGCAAAGGTAGAAGTGCATCACTACCAGAAACCCCGACATCATGTAACTCTACAAGAATTCTTACCAAGTTGGTTGCGCACAAAGTCTACTCAAGAAAATGTCGAGGCATCATGTTTTAATGTTGATAAAGAAGAAACAATGAAGATGTCTTCAACTGACAAAGAAGGAACAACGAGAGAATCCTCACCAAAAGTGTCTCCTAGTGGCGAAGAAAAAGCAACAAGGGAAATCTCGTCAATGATGTCTCTTTCATCTTCTAAAAAGCCTATTGAACCTTCTTCCCAAGAAGCACATACATGTGATACAAAAATCACATTCACAGATAATGATCTTCTATTTGGTGAAACACTACACAATTGTCATTTGTATATGGTTGGTCACGTGCTAGAGAAGAAGATAAATAGAATCTTGATAGATGAAGGATCTGGAGTCAACATTCTGCCTATCCACACATTGAAGGAACTCAGCATCATGACCGAAGAACTTAGTGAAAGTCGTTTGTTGATACAAGGATTCAATCAAGGAGGACAGAGGTCCATAGGCTCCATTAAATTAGAAATTCACATGGAAGATTTGCGATCAAACGCATGGATGCGCGTGATCGATGCAAAGACTTCATCCAATATATTACTTGGCAGGCCTTGGGTACACGAGAATAGAATTGTCTCATCTTCTTACTATCAATGTTTGAAGTATCTTGAAGACGGGATTGAAAGGAAGATAGTTGCAGATGATAATCCTTTCACCGAAGTTGAGACGTACTTTGCCGATGCAAAATTCTATTTGAAGAGTTATGTTGTTAAAGGGACAAAATCTAATGATGTCAAATCAACCAAGTCTAACAAGATCACAAGAAAAAGAATCGATACGGCTGTCGGAAAGGCAAAAGATGACACTAAAGAACTTTGTCCTAATTTCAATGAAGGGAAGACCATGTCTTCAAAGAAGAATTTGACTTCTGGACTTCGCTATGTTCCAAAAGTAAAGAAAGAAGAAGTCAAATCATCTAACCTTCAAGAAGATGCATTAAGAGGACTAACTCTTCCTATTAGATGGATTGATGCAATAAACTTGCTTTCAAAACTGCCAGGAAAGACAATCACTCAAAATCAAGTGCGAGATGTGGCACTCCCTACAAAACGCACGGGAGAAGGTTTTGATACTAATGCTTACAAGTTATTTGCGAAGGCTGGATATAACCCTAATGAGCCATCAATGTTAGGGAAACTCCCATCAGTTGATAAAACCAGGCAAGCGCGTAAAGGCCTATGCTATAACCAACCACCACCAGTTCGCATCTCCATATCATATAACTTTTGAAGATGATGTCACTGTTCCCAATAGAAAGCCTTCCATTTTTTATCGACTTGGAGAATCGACTGTAAGAACTTCTGTGTTCGAGAGATTAGGTCCATTGAAGAAGAGAAACAATAAGCATCAGAGAAGTTATCTGAAAGTGACAACGAAAGTGTAAGGCTCCTCATATCATGTTACAATCCAGAATGAGCACGATTATTTGCCTCAAATGAAGATTGATGAAGAGTTAGAAGATATTGTCTGGTGTTGTCATATATCTGTCAATGGCAATGACCCTCTAGAAGAGGAAGATGCCGGAGATGCTCCACCAGAACTTGAAGAAAGAGTGAAGACCACAATAGATCCCTTAAAGGAAGTTAACCTTGGCATTGATGAAGACCCAAGGCCTACTTACTTGAGTTCCTTTCTAGAAGTTGATGAAGAAATCACTTATATGAATATACTCAAAGAATATAGGGACGTCTTCGCTTGGAGTTATAAAGAATGTTTGGCTTGAATCCTAAAGTAGCAGTCCATTAGTTGGCAGTCAAAAATGGTGCTCGTCCTATTAAGCAAGCCCAAAGACGTTTTAGGCCAGACTTGGTTCCATTGATAGAGAATGAAGCCAACAAACTCATCGAGGTAGGATTCATTCGTGAAGTTAAATATCCTACATGGATTTCAAGTGTTGTTCCTGTAAGGAAGAAGAATGGCCAAATTTGAGTTTGTGTTGACTTCAATGATCTCAATAATGCATGTCCTAAAGATGAGTTCCCTTTTCCCATTCCTGAGCTAATGATTGATGCCACCACTAGTTATGAGACGATGTCATTCATGGACGATTCTTCTGGCTATAATCAAATCCGCATGGCACCAAAGGATGAAGAACTCACTGCATTTCGCACGCCTAAAGGTATTTATTGCTACAAAGTGATGCATTTTAGTTTGAAGAATGTTGGTGCTACATTTCAAAGGGCTATGCAAAATATATTTGATGACTTGTTCCATAAAAATGTTGAATGTTATGTGGATGACCTGGTGGTAAAGTCGAGAAAGAGAAGTGATCATTTGAAAGACTTAAGAATGGTGTTTGAGCTGCTTCGAAGATATCAACTAAGGATGAATCCATTGAAATGTGCCTTCGGAGTTACTTCTGGAAAGTTCCTTGGCTTTATTGTGAGACATCGAGGAATTAAAATGGATCAAGCCAAAGTTGATGCAATATCGAAGATGCCTGAGCCACGAAATATTCATGAGCTAATAAGTTTCCAAGGAAAGCTAGCCTACTTGAGGAGGTTCACCTCAAATCAAGCAGGATGATGCCAACCATTCGGTCATCTCATGAAGAAAGGTGCTCCTTTTAATTAGGACGAAACATGTAGTGATGCCTTTAAAAGCATCAAGTCATATCTAGCGAAACCTCCAGTTTTGGCAGCCCCTATACCTAGAAAGCCATTGATACTCTACAGTGCGGCACAAGAAAGATCCGTAGGAGCCCTGTTAGCTCAAGAGTATAGTGAAGGCAAAGAAAACTTTCTTTACTACTTCAGTAGAACGATGACACCAAATGAGCTGAACTATTCGCCAATTGAAAAATTGTGCTTGGCGCTAGTCTTCTCCATTCAAAAGATGAAGCATTATTTTCAAGCCCATGTTATTCGTCTTATTTCTAGAGAAAATCCCATCAAGTTTGTTATGTCGAAACCTGTCCTTAGTGACCGACTAGCAAGATGGTACCTCCAATTTCAACAGTTTGAGATCGTGTACATCCCTCAAAAGGCTGTGGAAGGACAACATTGGTGGATTTCTTGGAAGACCATCCGATACCAGATGATTGGGAGTTAACTGATGAGCTTCCTGATGAAGATGCGATGTTAATTGAAGTTCAACCTCCTTGGAAAATGTACATTGATGGAGCTGCACATCGTGGCGGAGCTGGAGCTGGTGTTGGTGCTGGCGTAGTGTTCATCACTTCATAAGAAGAGATCCTACCATTCTCCTTTACTTTGAAGTAATGTTTCTCCAATAATGTTAATGAATACCAGGCGTTGATACTTGGACTTGAGATGGCCGTTGACATGAAGCAATTAAACGTATAAGTCTTTGGTGACTCTCAGTTGATGATCAACCAACTCTTGGGAAGTTATGAGGTGAAGAAGCCCAAATTGCGTCCTTACCATGATTATGCTCAAAAATTGATAGGATGGCTTGGAGATGTAACCTTTCAACATGTGCGTAGAACGGAGAATAAGAAAGCTGATGCATTGGTTGCTCTAGTTTCAACGATAACCCTTCCTGATCAGACACAAGTAACTATTTGTCAAAAATGGATAGTACCACCATCAAATGAAGAAGAATGTATAAAAAATGAGCTTAATCATCTCGTCGCCATTTTTGAAGCTGCGAAGGAAGAGTGGAGACAACCCATTATTGACTACATGTGTTATGGGATACTTCCAGAAGATCCAAGGAGAAGGACTGACATTCGTCGTCGTGCACCTCGCTTCCTTTACTACAAGGACACATTATATAGAAGATCATTTTAGGGTGTACTATTACGATGTTTGGGAGAGGAAGAAGTAATTCAAGCTTTGCAAGAAGCACACTCGGGAGTATGTGGATCACATCAATCTGGACCGAAACTCCATTTTCACATAAAGAGGATGGGGTATTATTGGCCAACCATAGTGAAGGATTGCTTAGATTATGCTCGGAGGTGCGATGCTTGTCAATTTCATGCGAATTTCATACATCAGTCGCTCAAAGTATTGCACCCAACTATTGCATCTTGGCCATTTGACGCTTGGGGATTGGATGTTGTGGGACCACTACCAAAATCTTCTGGTAGACACTTGTACATCTTGGCGGCAATATATTACTTCTCAAAATGGGCTGAAGCTATCGCTCTTAAAGAAGTGAAGAAAGAGAATGTTGCAAATTTTATCCGAGTGAATATCATCTATCGCTTTGGCATCCCTCGCTACATAATAACAGACAATGGCAAGCCATTTGATAACAAGTTAATGAACAAAATTTGTGATCTCTTTGGTTTCAAGCAGTGTAAATCTTCTATGTATCATGTTGCCGCCAATGGTCTCGCTGAAGCATTTAATAAGACTCTATGCAACCTCCTGAAGAAAGTTGACTCCAAGTCCAAACAAGATTGACATGAAAGAATGGAAGAAGCTTTGTGGGCATATAGGACTACGTACCGCACTCAAACTCAAGCGACACCATATTCACTCGCTTTTGGTGTTGAGGCTGTCCTACCACTCGAGTGTCAAATACCTTAGTTAAGACTTGCTATTCAAGAAGGGATCACTGAAGAAGAAATTGCTCGACTGCGTCTTGCTGAGTTAGAAGCACTTGACGAAAAGAGGCTAGAAGCCCAACAAAACCTTGAATGTTATCAAGCTCGTCTATCTCGTGCTTTCAATAAGAAGGTTCGCTTGAGATGCTTCCAAGTTCTCGCGGTAAGAAGACCCATCATTACTTCGCATAAGTCTGGGGGAAAATTTACCTCAAAGTGGGATGGACCATATGTCGTACAAGAAGCATATTCACATAGTGCTTACAAGCTTGTTGATGCATATGGCGTAAGGATCGGTCCTATTAATGCAAAATTCCTAAAGAGGTACTACCTTTAAAGTAAGATGATGCTCCTTAAGGTACGAGCCTAAACTGCATGTCACTCCTGGCATGCAAGAGTATAAACTGTGTACGGCACAACAAAAAAAAAAATCACTCAATCCCCCAGAGCTACGTTGTGACTTGATCCTCTTCACTGAGGTACATAGGCGCTTAGAATATATCCTAAGTTCAGTTGCATGAGTGTCAAAAAACCACATGTTCCCACTTATTTTTCACATGACAGTCAAAGCGATAAGTACTTTGTCTTATCTTTTATCTCATCAAACTTTAGACTTGTACGAAGTATTGATTGATCAATAGATGGGGGCAAACCCTTAAAAAAATATGAGTTTCGTTAACAACATGCTTGAAGTTTCTTTAAAATTGAAGTCTTCAAATCCTCCAAGTATACAAGTTGAAGATTTCAAATCCTCCAAGTATGCAAGGTGAATTCTTCAAATCCTCCAAGTATGCAAGCTGAAGTCTTCAAATCTTCCAACTATGCAAGCTAAAGTCTTCAAATTTTCCAAGTATACAAATTAAAGTCTTCAAAATTCTTCAAGTCTGCAAGTTGAAGTCTTCAAATTCTTCAAAGTCTGCAAGTTGAAGTCTTCAATTCTGCAACTTGAAATCTTTAAAGTTTGAAAGTTGAAATTTTTAAGTCTACAAGTTGAAATCTTCAAATTCTTTAAGTTTGCAAGTTGAAATCTTTAAGTCTACAAGTTGAAGTCCTCAAATTCTTTAAGTCTGCAAGTTGAAGTCTTCAAATTCTTCAAAGTCTGCAAGTTGAAGTCTTCAAATTCTTCAAGTCTGCAAGTTCAAGTTTGCAAGTTGAAGTCTTCAAATTCTTCAAGTCTGCAAGTTGAAGTCTTCAAATTCTTAACAACTCCTAGTTGAACTACAATTTGAACTTGAATGGCATTAGACTTTGAGACGGTGGTTTTATCCTACTACAAATAGTACTATGAACCGTTTCTGATTTCAATTTGATTTCAACATAAATTATACAAAGCATTCAAGTTCTAATTGGAGTCAAATTAGAAGCTGTGTAACTAAGGGACTCCTAATAGGATTCGACGTGTATGACTACTGGAAATTGTTTGTTACTAAAAAAAAAACTAGTGAGCCATTTGATTCCTAGTTGACTTTGGTCATTAAGACCAAAGGATAAAGTCCAAACATTTACGGAAATTAAAGCCCACTCTTAACATGTCTCATGTGACAGTTAATGATGGTTCTGTCCACACGTAGAGAAAATTATGATATTATAATAATAATATTATTGAGTCAATACTTTCTCATAATATTATGATAATTATTACTCCTATAATATTAAGTCAATACTTCAAGTCTAGTCTTCAAATAAAATATTTTGACAAGACTTGAAGCAGCGAGCATTTGTAATCAGTTAAAAATTATTTAAATATAAATTTATTAAAATATTTCGGATTATATTAAATTCATTAATATATTAGTGCAAATAAATATTATGGATTAATATAATTGAATTAATTATTTAAATTCAATAAATATGAATTTAATTAAAGTCCGCTCCATAAAGTCCATATGTTATGTCACTTAAATCTGATTGGCTGAAGAGAACCCTATTCCAATCACAACTCCCCCCATTCTAAAACTATAAATAGGGGTCCTCATAATTCAGAAAAGAGGACCAAGAATTCGAACAAAAAGCTAGAGAAAGCTCGTGGATCAAAAGCCGCAATTTCTCTACAAGTTCAAGAACTGAAGAATTCAAGAATTCAAGAATTCAAGTGTTCAAGTTCAAGATTTGAAGAAGTCAAGATCAAGTTCAAGATCAAATTCAAGAACGATCAAGATCAAGACCGTCGGATTCAAGATCAAGCTCGAAGCCCTTGAATTCAACTAGAAAGTCAAGATCAAGATAAAGTTCAAGTCAAGATCAAGTTCAAGTCCAAGATCAAGATAAAGTTCAAGTCAAGATCAAGTCCAAATCCAAGATCAAGATCAAGATCGAGATAAATCCAAGTTCAAGATCAAGCTCAAGAGCCCTTGAATTATATTTGAAAAGGCGAATTCAGAGAAATTATAGAGATTGTAACACTAACACTTAAATCAATAAAACGATTGTTGTATAATTTTTCGTTCTTGATTATTATTTTTTCGACGCAAATTTTATTGTCTATGCACTCATATTTTTTTAAGGGTATAATATAGTTATGTCGTGTGCAATTATGTATATAATTCATGGGCGTGATTACGGTATGTAATTTATTATGTCGTGTGCAATTATGTATATGATTCATGGGTGTGATTACTGTATGTAATGTGAATGAGGGAAAGGGAAAGTTAATTAGAAGTGAATTGGGCTAATAACACTTTTTATTGGTATGCATAAATTTTAATTTTATTTTTTTTTAATTTAAAGATTGGGCAGAGCCCATTTATTACAAATCAAAAGAAAAACTAATATAACTAAGGAGCTTGGGTCCAAAAGTGACCCAATCCCATGTAAACAACTACAAACAAAAATTAGAGAAACCCAGAAACAAAAAAGGAAAGTGACGGTCTTCTTCTCCCTTGGCATAGCAGCAACCTCACCGATCGATCTCTATCTTCAACACAAATTTTTGAATTTGAGCGACATCCATCCGGGAATTAACCAGTCTCACTAATGCCATGGATTCAAACTCTTTGAAGACTTTTTCAACTCAAAAGTCGTGTATCTTTTCCAAATCTAGGTAAGAATCAGGGGCGGCTCTATCCTTTATAAAATAAGGCTTACGCCTTAGGATCTCAAATTTTTATCAAGAGTAAATTACGTGTTAAAAATTTTATAGAAAAAAATGTTTTTTTATGATTAAAAGTATAATATTTTAAAAATATATTATTTTATCCACTTGAACATCTTTTGTACTTTGTTAAAAATAAGAATTAATAGTGAAAAGTGTTGAACAAAGTTAATTACAAATTCTTTTTTATTTATTTTTAAATTTTAGTTTCAAGCATTACGTCAAACATATTAAAATGGGATATACCAAGTCATCAACTTCTTGAGATTTTATGGTTCTAACTCTTATCTTTATTCAATATTTGTCAACTTATTACTTATAGAAATAAAATTTGAATAAATATGTATACGAAATTTCTTTATATTTTAGGCCTCGAATTGAAATTTCGCTTAGGCCTCGAATTACGTTGAATGGAAGCATTTAAGCTTGAAAAGCACCCTTAACAGGACGACTCACCCTTTGTTTCTTTATCCTCTGCAGATTGAGCTCAGAAAGCTAATACCATTGCATAAGGAGCTAGAGCATCAGGTAAGTCTTCCCTATTTGTTTGGACATTTCAAGAGAATAGCTTCAACAAAAATGCTTTTTTCTTCATGGTCTGAAATTTATCTTATATTCTATTCAAAAAATAATACTAATAACTCACATTTCTTTCTGTTTCTTTTATAATTGAAAACACTTTTAGATTTCATTATTTTAAACAGTTGCCAAAATTTGATTTTTTAAAAATAAAATTTCAAAAATAATAGAAACTATTAAAATTTGAATTTGATTTTTTGTAAGTTAAAGACAAACAATTACACTTAAAGGTATTTTAAGATTAAATTGAATTTTGTTTTGATGCTAGACTTTCTTCCTTTTACTTACAAATAGATGGAATTTGAATTAACTTTTATTTCTAATGTGAAAAATATTATTTTTTATGGTGATGACACGTGACAGTTTTTACTTTTCATATTATATATAACTAAAAGATATCAATTAATACATATTTTTCATAAGCGTGAAATTTTAAAATTATTGTTATTCTATATTTTATTGCTTAGAATTCTTCCATTGTCTAAGTTTGTTAACAATAATGTTTAGCATTTAATTATTTGCTCCATTTATGCCCTTTTTTTTTATCAAACAAAAAATATAACCCCATGATATCTTCTCTAACTGTTTTCACATTAAGTGTTTAGTATGTGATTACACATGTAACCTTTGAATTTGTCTTCATTAGTGGAGTCGTTTCACAAAGCTATTTTTTTATAAAAAATATTTTATTTAATTTCAAATTCTTTTTTCTGTATAACTTTTGTAAAGATAAAAATTCAAATGTTGATATTGATAAGAATTGGTATGAAAATTATATATCAAACACTTTTCAAACAACTATGGTCAATATAATGATAATTAGTAGCACATTAGAATTTTCTGAATGAATGACAAAATTAAAAATTTACATATTTCTTCTTGTTTTATGACCAACATCATTATAAGCAAGAATGAATGATTGAATATAAGTTTTTTCTTCTACATATGACCTTTAATTAAATACAAATTAAAAACTTATAAGGTTAATAGAATTTCATATCTTCTCAATGCGGTTATGGTGCTTTTTCCATGGGACTGCATGCTTCTTGGCAAACTTGATTGCTATCCCTTGTCGATTAAAAAATGAGCTTATCTTGTGCTGTCTTGGAATATATAGTATAGTATAGTATAGTATAGTATAGTATAGACAAGGGAAGTTTTCCAGAAGTCAAAGTTTAACATATGATTGCTATGCCTTTGTAAAAAGAGTGATACAGGAGTGAGAATCATCTGGTGGTATCAGGCCCCTCAGGTTGATAAATTTCTCACCTTGTAATGTTCATTGATTGCGTCTTCTTTCTTGATCTTTGATTGTGTAACATTCCCTTAACTCCTAAGCTAATGCATGTTAATGCCATTACGTTCCACATCTTTTACAGGTAGGCACTTGACAACTACCTAGTTACGGGCTATGCTTGAAATAAATCCACTGAGAGTTGATTTTTATTAGTGTTTATCTAATTTCTTCTTTAAAAACAGGGATATCTTCTTTTCTTGAAGTTTTATTTACTACTTCTGTTCAATCCATTGCTGCTTATATTAGTGCTGATCATTTTATCTTTCTTCACACCTTAGTAGCTGTTCAATATTATCTTAATTTCTTCAGGTGTTAGGTAGATCAATGGTTATCCGAGCTGTGGATTGATTTTGGTTCCAGTCAGTTGATCATGTAGGGTGTGTTTGGTATGAAGGAAAACATTTTCCGGAAAATGTTTTCCAATTTTCTCATGTTTGGTTGGGTTAAATGTTTTGGAAAATGTTTTCCAAATCAACTCATTTTTCTCAAATTTAAGGAAAATGACTTCCCTTCAAAACTTAAGGAAAACATTTTCCAAAACTCTCTTCCAACTTCCAATTAAAAAAAAATTGTTGAAAAAATCAATTTATTTACACCCCTCACCTCCTACCCTCGCCCCCCCCCCCCCGCCCCTTATCCCACCCTCTTCAAAAGGAAAAAAATTTAAGTTTGTTTTTAAAAAACATTATTTCATTTTTTCACCCTTACCCTCGACCCCTACCCTAGCCCCCACCCACCCCCTACCACCCCCCACTCCCCAAAAAAAAATTTAAGTTTGTTTTTAAAAAATATTTTCGACTTCAAAATTTCATTTTTTCCACCCCTACCCTCGACCCTCCTAGCCCCCCCACCCCCCACCCCTCCAAAAAAAATTTAAGTTTGTTTTTAAAAAATATTTTTAACTTTAAAATTTCAATTTTTCACCCCTACCCTCGACCCCCTACCCCCCACCCACTCCCTACCAGCCCCCACACCCCCCAAAAAAATTTTAAGTTTATTTTTAAAAAATATTTTTAACTTTAAAATTTCAATTTTTCACCCCTACCCTCGACCCCTCGACCCCTCACCCACTCCCTACCAGCCCCCTCACCCCCCAAAAAAAATTTAAGTTTGTTTTTAAAAAATATTTTTAACTTTAAAATTTCAATTTTTCACCCCTACCCTCGACCCCCCACCCCCCACGCCCACTCACCCCCTACCAGCCCCCACCCCCAAAAAAAAATTAAGTTTGTTTTTAAAAAATATTTTCAATTTCAACAATTATTTTCTACTCTAGTAAAAATAAAAGAAATTTTTCAAAAACATTTTTCATTCATAAATCAAACATTAAAAATATTTTTCGGAAAATATTTTCTACTTACCAACCAAACATGAGAAAATAAGTCAAAAATCAACTTGTTTTCCAAGAAAACATTTTCTAGGAAAACATTTTCCGATGGAAAACATTTTCCTTCATACCAAACACACCCGTAATAAGCCATAGAGGTCAAGTAGATGTTCTGAAGTATGGATGATGGGTATATCAATTAATTGACAGCTCCAGTAATTTGTAGGGTTTCTGCACTGAAGCACATGATAATAGTGAATTGTAGGGTCACTTTTTGAAGCTTATAAAATCCTTTTGATAGCCGACTTTAACATATATCTTTAGCAAGTTTGTTGTGTTTTAGGAATATCCTGTCATTTGTGCTTTGTTTCTGTACATTTGTTTGCCCCTCCTTGTCTTTCTCTTGCATGGTATTTGAACTATGTTGTGGTTATGTTTTATTTGAAGGTATGCTCGTCAAGTTGTTGATTTCTTTGAATTTGTAAAGAAGAAGAAAGAAGTTACGCCAGGAGCTGGAGAATAAGGGAAATCAAGCACTGGTTATTCTGCCGTAGGAATTGTTGAAATTGCTTCTGCCGCAGGAATTGATCAAATTGCTTCTATCATTAGCTACAAAATGGGGAGATGTGTTGGATCTAAAGAACTTGAAAGTTCATCATTTAAGTGGTGCTATGACTAATGAGTTTTATAGGATAAGTGGGCCTACTAAGAGAGAAAACGTCTCGAGAGTTTTGGTTCGATTGTATGGGGAAGGACTAGATCGTTTCTTCAATAGGGATGAAGAGATTAGAACTTTTGAGTGCTTGTCAAACAAGGGTCAAGGACCTAAGCTTCTTGGTCAATTTGCTAATGGTAGAATTGAGGAGTTCATTCATGCAAGGGTATGTCCAATTTCTGACTAATACTTTACTTTTTGTTCATCAAATTAGCATTATTGTTGTATTGAAGCTTTATTTATTATTATGTGTGGCTTCGTAGGGTTTATGTTACTATAAAGTTCATGATTTGATCATTACTGTTTCCAGAAGTGAAATTAGAAACTGAATGAATAGCATGAAATGAGATTTCTAAGAGTTTGTCTGTATGTTAATCGAATGATCAGAAAATCTACAGTTTCTTTGTTTGCTAGGGAAATAGATAAAAAAGAGCAGCATATATAGTGATTATTTGATTATAATGAACTATTCCTTTTAGACCAAATCCCCTGCTTTCCCTCCTAAGCCTAGGTAACACAATGAACAGCATTAAGTTAAAACTACTTAATACTGCTCTTCAGAGCAGGCGTGCAACAGTAACATACCTAGTGGGATTTAAGGAAGGGAGGATGTATGCAGACCTTTATCCTACCTTGTGGAGGTAGATAAGCTGTTTTCGAAAGACTCCCGGCTCAAGTAACTCATAGCAAAGCAAAGTTAAAAATAACATACAGATGCAAAGCATACATAACAAATCATAACGATTTCATAAGATAGCATTCAGAAAAAGAAGCACATTAACAACATCAAAATAATATGATAACCGAAGTAAAGGTATGTCCAATTTCTGACTAAATTTGTTGACTTCTTTACTTTTATCTATTGGATATGTGTGCCTTTCTAGGAGTCAAATTCGAAGCTGAATGAGTACCATTTCTGTATGTTGATCAAATGATCATAACTTAACAATTTCATTGTTTGTTGCGGAAATAGTTAAAGAGATCAGCATACATAGAAGGTCAATGTTAGTGCTTTGAGTATAATGAACTATGCCTTTAAGCCGAAATCCTCTGCAGTCTGGTTTTCCCTTCTAAGCCTAGGTAACACAATGAATTGTTGCGGAAGCCGAATATATAGAGAGTGATGGAATCACAACTGCTATATCTAAAGGTAGCTAATAAATAGTAAATGAGACAACAATAAAAAGAACACCAGGAATTAACGAGGTTCGGCAAACTTTTGTTTTCTTTTGCCTACTCCTCGGACACAACCAACCAATATTTATTTCACTCCAAAAGAGTACAAGTAAAATACTACCAGAGAGAAAGAAGATCGAATGCCTTTGAAGATGAGAAGGCAAGTGAGAGGTGTTTTACAAATGAATTAGGAGCTACCTATTTATAGGAGTGAATTCTTCCTATTGATGTCATCCATAACATCACAATGTGTCAAAATATCAAAATTTACCTTGTGAAATCAGTTAATGGTTCACCTAAATTTCACTTACAAAAGGTGCTATCTTGACTTTTGTACCAATGAAGAATTATCTTCCTAACTACCAAATCTTCACATTAATTCATCTTTGAATCTTGTCTAATTTAACAAATCTCCACCTTGGCAAGATTCTCCATTTTCAACTTTCTCTCAACAACAATTTTGATTGTGTCTTCAACCTCAATCTTCAATGTTCAACAATGTTGATCAAGTTCAAACAATGTTGAAACTTGACCGCAACCACCACTTTTGTCAGCATATCGGCAGGATTATCCATAGTATAGATTTTCTTCACTATGACTCCACCTTCTTCGATGATGTCTCGTATGAAATGATATCGGACGTCAATATGCTTCGTCCTTGCATGATAAACTTGGTGCTTCACTAATTGAATAGCATTTTGACTATCACAAAATATTGTGATTCCTTCTTGTCCAATACCAAGCTCTCTAAGCAATCCTTGAAGCCAAATTACCTCCTTCGCAGCCTCTTTAATTGCCATATACTCTGCCTCAGTGGTAGACAAAGCAACTGCTGACTGCAAAGTAGACTTCCAACTAATTGGTGCATTAGCAATAGTGAAAACATAACCAGTAGTTGATATTCGTTTGTCCAAATCACCTGCATAATCTGAGTCACAATATCCAACAAGATATTGACTATCTTTATGCTAAAAAACCAAGCCAACATCTACACTATTATGAATATACTGTAGAATCCATTTTACAGCCTGCCAATGATCCTTTCTAGGATTATGCATATACCTTCTTACAACTCCAACGGCGTGTGAAATATCTGGCCTAGTGCAAACCATTGCATACATTAAGCTACCAACATCATTCGTGTATGGTACTCTTGACATATATTCTCATTCAACTTCATTCTTTGGCGAAAGTGCATCACTAATCTTAAAATGGGGAGCAAGCAGAGTGCTAACCAATTTCGTTTTCTCATTCATGCCAAATCGATTTAGTACCCTCTTCAAATATTTTTTCTGAGATAAAAAGAGCTTCTTTAAATGTCGATCTCTTTTTATCTCCATGCCAAGAATCTTCTTTGTCTCACCCAAATCCTTAATCTCAAACTCCTTTCTTAGTTGAATCTTTAGCTTCTCCATTTCCTCTTGACTTTTAGAAGCTATCAACATATCATCAACATATAGAAAAATATATATAAAGGAATCATCTTTAAGCTTGCGCAAATACACACAATGATCGTATTTGCTTCTTATGTACCTTTGCTGCAACATAAACTTGTCAAATCGTTTGTACCATTGTCTAGAAGATTGTTTCAATCCATACAACGATTTTTTAAGTTTGCACACCATATTTTCTTTTCCATCAACTTTGAATCCTTCAGGCTGAATCATGTAGATTTCCTCTTCCAAGCCTCCATGTAAAAATGCAGTTTCTACATCCAACTGAACTAGTTCCAAATTCAACTGTGCTATCAAAGCCAACAAAACTCTAATGGAGGAGTGTTTTACAACTGGAGAAAATACCTCATTATAATCAATTCCCTCCTTTTGAGCATATCATTTGGCCACCAATCTTGCTTTGTAGCGAACATCTTCTTGGTTAGGAAATCCTTCTTTCTTTGCAAATACCCATTTGCACCCAATTGCTTTCTTGCCCTCCGGGAGATTGGCCAATTTCCACATATGATTCTGATGAAGGGACTGCATTTCTTCATCCATGGCAATCCTCCACTTATCTTCTTCTGAACTTTGGACTGCATCTTTATAAGTGGTAGGAATGTCATCGGCTGCAATTGAGTCTGCACAAACCACCATATCTATGAGTCGAGAAGGTTTTCTTATTGTCCTTTTTGGCTTGCTGGTTGCTATTGATTCAAGTTGTGGTTGAGGTTCTTGAGATCAAACCTCCCCTTCGATTGGCTCTTCTTCCAGAGGAAAATCTTCTGTTGTTTCCTCGTTTGATCTCAATGTTGGGAAAATTATTTTTCCCTCAAACTCCACCTGCTTTGAAACACCATCAATTGTTACCTTATTTGTCAAGGCAGATTCATCAAAGGTAACATCCCTGCTGAAAATAATTTTTCTTGTCTCTGGACACCATAAACGATATCCCTTGACTCCAGAAGTAATTCCCATAAATAAAGCTTTCTTTGCTCTTGGGTCCAATTTTGACTCTCTTACATGATAATATGCAATTGAGCCAAATACACATAAAGAGCCATAATCTTCAGCAGGTTTTCCATACCATTTTTCAAATGGTGTCTTCCCACCAATAGCAGCAGATGGTAGACGATTAATGAGGTGGCATGCATATGTTATTGTCTCAGCCCAAAATTCTTTGCCCAAGCCAGCATTGGACAACATACACCGAACCTTCTCCAACAAAGTTCGGTTGATGCGTTCTGCCACTCCATTCTGTTATGGTGTATTTCTGACGGTGAAATGTTTGACAATGCCATTTTCCTCACAATTTTTTTTAAAAAGATCATTTTTGTATTCTCCACCATTGTCTGTGCGAAGACACTTGATCTTTCTGCCACTTTGAGTTTCTATAATCCCCTTCCATTTGAGAAAAATCCCCAATACTTCATCTTTTGTTTTCATCGTATACACCCACAGTCTTCGGAAAAAGTCATCAACAAAAGTTACAAAATAGTATTTCCCACCTAATGAAGGTGTTTTGAAAGCACCACAAACATCTGAATGAACATAATCCAAAATACCTTTAGTATTATGGATAGCTGTTCCAAATTTAACCCTTGTTTGCTTTCCCTTGACACAATGCTCACAAAACTCCAAGTTGCAAGTTTTTACTCCTTTTAGCAATCCTTGATCAGATAAAGTTTTCAAGGATTTTCCTCCAGCATGTCCCAAGCACATATGCCACAACCTAGTCATTTATGCCTCCTTGTCTTCATTGGATGTTGTTGCCATTGTCCCAATAGTTGTACTACCTTGATAATGGTACATGTTATTATTTCTTCGAATTGCCTTCATTACCACCAATGCACTGGAGCATATTCTCATTACACCATTATCTGCAATGACTTTGAATCACTTTGACTCTAGGGCTCCTACAAAAATGAGATTTTTCTTCAAATTCGGTACATATCGAACATCTGTTAATGTTCTGATCAATCCATCATGATTTCTTAATCGAATTGAACCAACACCATATGCAGTAAGAGGATTATTGTTTGCGATGTGAATAAATCCACTTTCTCTTTCTTGTAAATCAACAAACTAGTCTTGATTGGGACACATATGATAGCTACAAACTGAGTCCATCAACCATACATCAGATGATTTGGATAGATCTGTTGTAACTAGTGAGTAATTGGAATCATCACAATCAGCTACATTTGAATCCATGACAGCCTTCCTATTATTTGGTTTGGCTTTGCTATTCAACTTTGGGTAGTCTTTCTTCCAGTGCCCTTTTTCTCGGCAAAAGGCACATTCATCTTTGTTGAGTCTGGATCTTGAATTGGATCTCCCTTTCTTCGTTCTCATATGATTTTGAGAACGACCTCTTGCAATCAGTGCTTCTGCTTCTTCGCTTTTTTGTTTTTCTCTCTTTCTTTGTACATAACTATATAAGGCAGAACAAACTTCTTTGAGAGATACTTCATCATTCCCATGCAGTAGAGTAGTTTCAAGGTGCTCGAACTCATCGGGAAGTGAACTTAACAACATTAAGGCCATATCTCCATCCGTAAAAGTCACGTCCATATTCCGTAAATCTGTCGCCAACTTATTAAAGCTGGTGATATGATCATTCATTGTGCTACCAGGAATATAAGTGAAGCGTAACAATCTTCTTTTCATGTAAAGTTTATTTTGACTATTTTTCTTCAAGAATTTCTCCTCCAATGAATTCCACAATTTATTTGCTGATGTTTCCTTCGTGTATGGATACTTTTGTTCTCTTGCAAGGTAAGATCGAATGGTACCGCAAGCAACACAGTTGGTAGTCTTCCAATCTTCTTCTCCTACAACTTCTGGTTTCTTTTCTTCTATGGCAATATCTAGCCCCTGTTGAAAAAGAACATCAAGCACCTCGCAAGCCACATTTCGAAATGTCCTGACCCGTCAAAAATTTCAACTTCAAATTTCATATTTGACACAATTCTTGTCATAAGCGAAGATGCCAATGATGACGTATTATTGACACTCAATGTGGACTCATTGTTTTTCCTGTCTCCCATTTTTGCTACAAATACTATTTACTAGCTAACAATTCAAAGACCAAAGTAAATCTTTTTCTAATGTGGAAGTTCAGACTGTGCTGCAACCACAGAGCATACTCAGATAATATCTTGGCTCTGATACCAATTGTTGTGGGAGCCGAATATATAGAGAGTGATGGAATCACAACTCCTATATCTAAATGTAGCTAATAAATAGTAAATGAGACAACAATAAAAAGAACACCAGGATAACGAGGTTCGGCAAACTTTTATTTTCTTTTGCCTACTCCTCGGACACAACCAATCAATATTTATTTCACTCCAAAAGAGTACAAGTGAAATACTACAAGAAAGAAAGAAGATCAAATGTCTTTGAAGATGAGAAGGCAAGTGAGAGGTGTTTTACAAATGAATTAGGAGCTACCTATTTATAGGAGTGAATTCTTCCTATTGATGTCATCCATGACATCACAATGTGTCAAAATATCAAGATTTACCTTGTGAAACCATTTTATGGTTCACCTAAATTTCACTTACAAAAGGTGCTATCTTGACTTTTGTACCAATGAAGAATTATTTTCCTAACTACCAAATCTTCACATTAATTCATCTTTGAATCTTGTCAAATTTAACATGAATTGTTTTAAGTGAAAACTATTACATACACATTTTGTTTAATGAATGTCTTCTGTTCTTTGGAGTAGACTGCGGATCTTTGAAATAAGATTAAATCCATGTGGATGCACTCCTATTGAATAACCGAGCAGCAGGTGGTGTTCCTTGCCTTCACAATTCAGCAGAATAAAATTGTGTTGTAAGAGTTTTTGACCAGGCTTAGGGAAGGTGTTGTTGAGCGTCATTCTTGGCCTAAGTTTGGTGATGCTGACTGAAGGAAAAAGAAATAGAAAAAAGTTCATTATATTAATATTTGCATTGAAAAAAAGTAGTAACATGAAATGGATTACAACTTTGTGTTTCAGGAGGGGAGAGCATGTAGAAAGAAGATAATGAAGACGACAACAAAGAAAAACTATGAAGATTAGTCAAGAAATCGAAGAAACTCAACAAATTAAGAGAACTATAATGCAAAAAAGATAGAGAAGAACATTTGATGATGGTATTTCTATTGAAAAATAATTTGTAAGGTATCAAACGTTAGGCAGAATTTTGATTAAATCATTTTTAACAAAAAGATGAATTTCATCATCTAATAAGAGAAACAACTATCTATAAGGTGTATATAAATACTAAGGTACCTGGAGAAGGCACTCTTATTCTTAAACATCATATACTTTGTTTTTTTGCTAGAATATAAAATGCGAGATTCAACAAATTGTGTCCCTCCAAGTGGTCAGGCAGTGTCTCAAATGAAAAAATGTGTTAAAAGTAAGTGGTCTAAAAGGCCTACCTCTTTTGGTAACTTTTAAAGGATTTCGTAACTAGAAACTTTTTTTTTTTTATGACAGTGATGTTCAAAATAGCTTTCACGCATCTCGACTAATTTTATGAGATACTTGACACCGATCCCAAGAGCAACAGGATATCATATAACTATGTCCGCTAAAACTAGATAGTGTAACATAAATATATAGTTAACTGTTATAAGATAGTAAATTAATCATGGGGCTAAACCCTATAAATGGGTCAAAGGACTATATATACAATTTATAATACTTAACTCAAAATACACTTGATTATCGACTTAAATAGGCATTTACAATATCGCTAAGATCTATACGTGTGAGACACGTTAAAATATGGTCACACAATTACTAATGTGAAATATTTTTGTGGTGAATATTTTCGGAATTAAATATTGAAAGATCGCAAAAATAAATATAAATTTATAGAAGAGATATGTTGAATGTTTCGTGTATTTTTTTCCTCCGTTTAACACATGTATATATAGCAAAAATTAAAATAACAAATTACCCAACTATCCTATATACTAATCTCTGGGGACATGTGTTGCACGTGTGTCCCATGTAATTTTATTTTAGATTGTTAGAACGATTACAATTCTATGAAAACATGCATGTAATGAGAAATAAAATGCAACAATTACAAATAATTAATCATTAAAAGTGCGACAAGAAACATCAAACAAGGGGTACATTTTAATGTTTGAAAGTTCTTATAAAGTAACCAACGGTAAATCTGAACGTTGGTTAGTAGTAGCAAACTTTCACTAAAGTAAAAAATAACTAATTTAAGCCCGATAAAAATATAGAAAATTAAACTAAAGAAGTCTAATATAGAAAACACACAAAAAAATATACATGAAAAAAATACAATATACACATCCTTCTTAAGACTTTAATAATAACAATGCATATATATGGAAAAAAACGAGAGGATAGAATTACTACATAATTTTCGGAGTTCTTGTCTACACCTTCTCCCATAACCAATTAAAATTCAAGAGTCTTCTCATCTAATCAAACTAAAACATAAATCAAATAGTACAATGATGATATAAACACTCCACTACTTGAACTATAGAAAAAAATGAATAACTTTGGATTAGAGTGTTCATGAAATCAGAAAGATGAATTTATATAGATAAAAATGAGGGAATATCAAAAGATATCCTAAAGTTTTAAATTAATATTTAGAGGTTATGAATATGAAAAGTATGAGAATTATGGATTTAAGAGTAGCAATTGGATAGTTAATTAAATATTATTTATGATAGTGAATATTTAAAGCAAATAAAAAATAAAGAAGGGTAAAACATCAGTACAAATTATATTTAATTAAATAATATTATAATGTCACATATTAATAGTGAATAAAAAATAATTGCATCACAGACTTCAAATAACTTTTTGATTTTCTCAATGAATTAACATACTAATTAGTAATTACCTCAGTGAATTTGATTTGAAATACATTACTTATAGCTATTGAACTTTAATAACTCTATAAATATAGTCATTTTTGTAAGTTGCTCAAAAAAAATAAACGGTTTCACAAGGTTTAAATAGTAGAGTAGTACTACATTAAGTTTTTCAAATAATAATTAAGGGAACTGAAAAATGTGAAAAACATTTAGTTTAATATTTATTCAGACATACATTTCATATGCCAAATATTATAGATACATTTGGTTCAACACCTTCTCACTTTAATATTTAGTATGATATTAATATATAATATAATTTATTATTTATTGTTTAATTAATTAAATAATTTATAATTTTATGATTTTAGTGTAAGGGAAAAATGGTAATCCAACTTTATACTTCGGAGCTTTCCACATTTAGTAATATATGATTAAAATAAATTTTAATATATAATGATTAACAAGTCACTTTGTTACTTACTAATGAATATGATCACTTTATGATTCTTTAGTTTGCAATTAAGTTAGGAGGTGAAAAGGTTGTACAAATATTATGATTAATTAATATTTAACTTATGAAAGAACTTATGTAGCACACCTATAAAAAATACAAGTTTATCATTTCAAATGATACAAATAGAAGGATCTACCTAAAAATGCAACATAAAATAAGATTATACATAAAATGTATTCATAGAAATAAGACTACACTAAATAAAACATAAGTGTATGTTTGTCATAGTTCTGATGAATCAATTTGAATTCCATACAATGGGGGGGGGGGGGGGGGGAGGGGGGGGGGAGGGTACAAGCCTATTTATAGTGATGTAACCCTTTAAATTTCATACATAACTGATTACAGTTTTTTCATTTTTTATACACCCCTACGAATTTCCTAATTATGGACCATTCACATGAATTTGTTGCTTCCTAAGCACCTACTTAAATAACCAGGGGTGTCTGTTTAGATGGTTGCAATATGCGCCGGAGATGACTTCATTATAAGTATCTCAAATCCAATGTAATATAGTATAATCACTCTTACAATTTAAAATAGTCATTTTACATCTAACAATAAATTATTATATTTAAAATAGAACTATAATTATAAGTATGCAACACACTAAAAGATCATTCACAATGTATACCTATCATTTTAATTTGTTTTCAAGATTTTTGGAAGTTAATTCCTTTCTATATGACGATAACATCACATATTAGAAAGTTAACAATGTTAAAAATCAAGCAAAATAAAGGAAATAAATTAAAGAGATCCTGTCATAGTACTATGCCTAAGAATATACCTCAAACGATTCTTATCTTTATTTTCCATTTTTCACGATCTTATATGATTTAGCCTCCAACTCAACTTACAAATATGTTTTTCCATTAAAATAAACATAAAATTTTTATTTTTAAAAACAAACTTAATTAATTAGCACATCAAAAATTTAACTACATAACCAATTAGAGAAGAGAAAAAATAGAAGTAGAATATATATTTTTTGTAATAGAGCAGAAATACCAACAACAGTAAAAGGGAACAAAAAGAACATAAAACCCTATCAATAAAGATTTTGGAATGAAGAGACAAAAACTAACTTTAATTCAATAGAAAGAGTAAAAAATTGTACTCTAATAAAGTAATATTAAGTGCATTAATTGGCATTAATTTTTCTTGAAAAAAATTGGGATGAACTTTATATTCATGTTAATTTCTATAAAAGTCACATAATTAACTACATACTCTTAATTATCATATTCTAGAAGAATACAAAAAGATACTACCTTTGTCTACTATTAATTGTCATACTTTCCATTTTTAAAGTCAAATTTTAAAAAACTTTGACTAATATTTTACGATATATTTTTTATCATATTGATATGCAAAAAATTGCAATGTATAGTACTTTTCGTATAGTTTTTGAATATTTAAATTTTTTGTTTAAAATATCAAATTAATGTAATCTAATTTAACTTTGAAAATTAGTCAAATTGACTTTCAAAAAACGCATCATGACAAATAAAAGTAGACGGAGGGAATAAAAACTATTTCTCTACCCTTTTGCATTATTACAAGAAATAAAAAACAAAGAATTAGTAGCTATTTGTCTTTCTGTGATTTAATATAATTTGATTAGAAATTTATAATAATTTAATGGTAATATTTTATGAAATGTTTTCTTACGATTTTGTTTAACTTGAATATTGAAGAAATAGTTCATGACTAATCAGTAAAAATGTCCTTCAACTTATAATGGACATTTTGGTAATTCATTTTTTCAACTTAAAAGGCTTCCACTTTCAAAATAATAATATAATATATGCAATCTGAAAAATTAGAAATTAATATAACATAAAAATAAAAATTATGTTTTGGAGACTTAAGTAATGAATTATGAAGTATAATATTATATTTTTATCCCAAAGATAATATTTATTATTGAAAACGGTATTCATTAGTAAGTATATTTCGAGATTTTGAAATGTTCAAAACAAGTGATAAATAAAAAAAAATTGAGAAAATAGACTTTTGCAATGTACAAACATGAATATCTATATGTGTGATTATATTGTTGTTTTATACCAGGTTTTTGGGATAATAAAATGTCAACTTAACTTTGCGATACCAATGTACAAACAATTGGTATTGCAAAGTTAAGTTGACATTTTATTATCCCAAAAACCTTGTATAAAACAACAATATATAATCACACATATAGATATTCATGAAGAACACTAAAAAAAGAAAGAGAAATGGATCAATCCACGTTTAGAAAGATACAACCGACTTTATGATATTTGCCATTTTAGAGCTAACCTTCCCTAAATTAAAATTTTATTTTCATGTTGCCCAGAAGATTAAGCTGATATCTTTCTTCAGCATTGTCTCGTAATTGATTTTGTTGATAAAATATGAGTGTTTGTTGCCCTTTAAAAAAATAAAAAAAATACATGTGTGTCACGACCCAAGCCTAGGGCCTAGACGTGACCGGCGAATGGGGAACCCGAAGGAACCCCAAACAAGCCTCATAGCGTATCATTACACATCCTTGGTCGCGGAAGCAATTAAAATGACCATAAGCAATAAGCATAATCAAAGGGGGAAATCGGGACTAAGGGAGCAAGAGAAAAAAAGAAGAAATGGTACATAAATACCATAGATGAGTCAAGCTCAAGCATAATACACAACTTGTCCAACACCACCTCTAAACATGAGTACTTAGCGGGGGCCAAGACAAACTACCGGGCTCACCCTCATAGTCAAAACATAACTAAAAAGAAAAGTCTTATACATAGCAAAAGATCATGAGCAACGTCCCCGGAATGGAGGACTCACCAATAACCTTGATAGGAAATCGTATTAGCCACGCGGAGGACGAGGGTCAAGCGGTGCTCCGGTCCCTACATGGTGACATCATGTAGGCATAGAGTATGCGTTAGTACGTTTGAATGTACTAAGTATGTGGGATGCAATGCAATGCAACAAGGGATGGACATCATAGGCAAAATGCATAATCGTACCCGATAGATAGCATATTAATGAGATGATATGTATAATGATGCTTATATAAAAATCATATTTAGTAGGGCATAGTATATGTGTAGTGAGTGACCATCAATATAGTATTTCCAAGGCCTACCACCCCCTTGGAGAGGCGAAAGAGGTACAAACCCCTCAATGTGGTTACCCGGGCCTACCACCCCCCGAGCTAGGGACCAAGGTACAAACCCCTCGATATGGTTATACGGGCCTACTACCCCCCGTACTAGGCAACCAAGGTACAAACCCCTCGATATGGTTATACGGGCCTACTACCCCCCGTACTAGGCAACCAAGGTACAAACCCCTTGATACGGTTACCCGGGCCTACAACCCCCCGAGCTAGGCTTGATCGACTCACACACTATATAGAGAAAATCATATACATGTATCCATTTCATCATCATTTCAATACTTATATAATCATCCGACTCATAGGACGTACATTGGACCTTCCATTTCATAAGAATTCTATAAATGGCATTTTATCAAACATATGGTGGGCTACTTGTTCATGTAAATAAAATCATGTATTTTAAGAGTACTAAGTCCAACCAATTTCAAAATCTATATAAAACAGCCCACCAACAACCTACATATATATATACATATATAACAACCTTCATAATTTGATCATGGAGGCATGAAAACCATAAACATCATATAATCATTCCTTTTCATGATAACATACAAGAATAGACCATAATAGGATGTGTAGTAATAATTCCATAATTCAAGAGTTCATAAATGATCATAAGGACCCATAAACTTGGAGTAAAATAGAGGATAAATGGTTGGGCTTGTGGAAAGGAAGGTTTCCACAATCAAACCCACATACCTCAACTTTGGAGAATTCTTGATGAAGATTGGAATGGAGAATTGCTTGAGATTGAATCTTGAATCCGGAATTAAAGCTTGGGATCCTTGAATTTGGTTGATGATCTTGGTGGAATTTTGGAGAGGGTTTAGAGAGAGTTTTTGGATGTTTGAGAAATGTTTTAGAGACTTGGAATGAACTAATGATATATAGGGAATATCATATGCCCTTTTGGAAAAAAAATTGTCCAACACTTAGAAAAATTAATGGGGCGGGTGAACAGTGTTTCGGCTTACTGGAAATGGCACTTTTCTGCCGGCGAGGTTTTACGAAAATGGTTATAACTCCTTCATCCTAACTCGGAATGAGGCGAAACAAATTGCGTTGGAAAGCTAACTCACAAAGCTTTAATTTTGATAGTTTGAGCTCCTTCCAGTTCCTTGTGTGCTGAGAGATATGCCCCTTTAAAGTTGACTCTCAAAATCGCATTTTTTTGCGATTTTCGAAATTTGATACGGTTGTTCTAAAATTCGGGTTAGACCCATTTCCCACTCAATTTGACCCCCTGAATAAGAATATGAAGTCGAATTTCTGAAATGATGCACGGATTTTGAGATATATGGAAATTACAATTTTAGGTGTTTCCGAAGCACATTTTCGGGCATTTTTGGGGTCGTTTCAATATCTCCCCCTTGGGAACATTCGTCCCCGAATGTTAAAGAAACATACATGAGAGACACAAACATGGTAATTTCAGCCAACATAAGGATGCAACAATGCACTTACACCTTATTTCAAAAACCTCAACATAATTGTAAAACCACAATGAACCAATTGTCAACTTAAACATGAATGTATGCAATGACATTATCATGTTTAGTGATGTTCAAGGAGAAACTACCTTCTCCTAGTCATAACACACCAACATCAACATTTCTCATGTTCATAGGAGGAACTACCTTCTTCTAGTCATTACATAGTCCATACATCATTAAGCACATATGCAAGTTTCCATGTTCAATAGCACTCTTTCAAGGAGGAACTTCTCAACTCCTTACTAAGACATGCTCATACCTTATTTTCATGAAGTACAATAGATCACTTATAACCAATGCACTACAACATGAGGGAAACAACTCATACAACTCATCTTTCTTCAAAAACACAAGTTTTTATGGAAATGCGCAAACCTCATTAATTCACATAAACATGGGAGGAACTACCTCCTCTACTCTTTAGGAAAGTTTCCACCACATAAGGAGCTAACATTCCATTTCATAAGAACACATTCAAGCATGTTCATTTAATTCACATCATCAAGTCAAGTATGCCATATTACACACAATGCACAACTTAGGAGAAAAAAATCTCCATTTAAAACACACATCATACAACATGAGAGAATAGGACTACTTCTACGAACTCAATATGCATGCAACTTAGACATATTCCGTTTCATTGGAGGAATTTCCTCCTTCAACTCAAATCATGCTTATCATATGATCTTCGGCCAATTATGCAATTACTTCTTAAAAGCACATTTAAACCATTCACCTCATGAATCACATAGGTTACTTACTCTAATTGCCTATCAACATGAGGGGCATGAAACATGAAAACTCATTTTTATCTCAAAACATGAATTCTCAAAAACATACCTTTCATAAGGAAATCATCAGAATATAAAAATCACACATGACTTCTAAAACATAACATAGGCCCATCTAGGAACTCTTGGTCTCAAGCTAGAATAGGAATGGAAGAAAGAGATGAGGATGTTGGGATTTCAACAAATCATGCTTTTTAAGCACACCATCCCCTCCTTAGGAGGAAGCCCTCACTACAACCCTCAAGAAAACTTTTTCCAAGCACTCCTAAAGACATAACCAAACTCACATTTTGCCATTTTTGCAAAAGTCTATGGTCCTCAACATCTAGCCATGCCACCCTTATATGACACAATCAAACACCAAATCCATAATAGGAAGAAATTGTACCCAAATGTCATCCTACTCAACAAGGTGATAACTAGTACACACTCAAGGGCCCCATATTCTTCTAACCATCCGAGCCCTATCATCAATAAAAACACACCAAGTATGCAACCCATCCATACTAAGAGTCACATCAAGGCTTAACATGCCAAGTTTCACTAAGTCAACAAGAGTATTCCTAGGGGAACAAGGTAAGAGATATTCTTCACAAACCCCTTTTTTTTTCTAACTTTAAACCACTAACCGGGGTAAAATCCGAAAAAGGTTCTATTAACTCATCCGGAGAACTCTAAGCCTCATAGCCTCATAAGGCATCATACAAGATAAGGTAGTACCGGAAATCAACATAACACTTACTCTCATATGAAATTACCACATACCGGTACCTTCATCCCAAAAATTCTTCCAAGTCAACCCTAGTAGCATCCTTTTCTAAGGCCGTCACTAGGATATCACTCAAGATCTCATATGAATCTACCAATTCGGGTCTAGATTGCTCCAATTCACTAAACCACATAAGGTGAGAATTCAAGCAAACCTATCTCATAAACATCAAGGACACTCAATAACCTTACCATCTAAGCATATTATCCCGCATTGGGGTAAGCCTAAACTATCTCATTACACAACATGATTCTCAAACCAATGAGGATCTCACTCCTACCCTCTTTAAAGGAGCTTAATCACTCAACATCTCTAGGTACCACTTAAGAATCACTATTCGTCAAAATCCAACACATCATAAAACTCATAAGGACTAAGTTGAGTTATACTAATCACTCACATATGGCCATAACTAAACCCATGAATATTAAGGACGACACAAAAAAAAAATTCGCGATATTCTCTTTATCAAGTCACGAAAGACAAGTATTACTAAGATTACTCCTACAAGGTTCATCACCTTAGATAACTCCTTTATAAACTCTAGAGGATCTTCCTCTATCTTTGGCCCATGGAATTTCCGCAATTCAATAAAACATAAAACACATACCGGAACCCTTAAGATCCACTATCACTCACTCTTTGAGACTTACGGGTAGACATCCTTTCTTGGTTAAACCTTAGAGGAACTTAGAGGAATTTTGACCAAGAAACCTTTCTCTTTTTCACTAAAGTTGGATTAAGACAACTCTAGACCATGTCAACCCTTATCACCACTTTTGGTGGGGTCTACCAACCAACTATGCCTAGGTATTATCTAAGCACCCTACTTAAGTGACCATACTTAAGATCAATCTTAAAATACAACAACTAACCCTTTGAAGTTGGTCAACACTTATACTTCTTATTCTTCACCTTAACTAGATGGTACATGCAACCCTCAAAGTCAACTTCAAAACACAACATAATCCCGACCTAGGGCATATAATTTCTTTTCCCATCTCCACTCTCGGATAGGCTCCTTTGGGAATCAACAATTTGACCATATGGGTTCTACCATCAACTAAACATAACCTCACAATTACCTTGCTAGGTAGACACACTATCTCCCCCTTTGGAGTAAGCCTACACAAGTTCTTCTAACCAACACAAAGACAATTATGAAGCATTAATCACACAAAATACAACTTCATAATCTATTCCATCAAAGCTCACAAGTCACATAGCCATAATTGGCATTACAACCACTCGCTCCTTCTAGCAAGAACCCTTCAACTGGTCCAACTTTAAACACCATAAGACAAGGAATAAGAGAGAGAGCTTATAGATCTATGGCACGACTTAGAGAATGAAGAAGTGAAACATTTCCTAAAACGTCTCATAGCCTCCTACTCATAGTTGTGGTGCACAACACAATCATGAATCGGACTCTAATCAACGCGGTGTGTTGGACTCCGAGGATCTATCAACCTAGTGCTCTGATACCAAGTTTGTCACGACCCAAGCCTAGGGCCTAGACGTGACCGGCGAATGGGGAACCCGAAGGAACCCCAAACAAGCCTCATAGCGTATCATTACACATCCTTGGTCGCGGAAGCAATTAAAATGACCATAAGCAATAAGCATAATCAAAGGGGGAAATCGGGACTAAGGGAGCAAGAGAAAAAAAGAAGAAATGGTACATAAATACCATAGATGAGTCAAGCTCAAGCATAATACACAACTTGTCCAACACCACCTCTAAACATGAGTACTTAGCGGGGGCCAAGACAAACTACCGGGCTCACCCTCATAGTCAAAACATAACTAAAAAGAAAAGTCTTATACATAGCAAAAGATCATGAGCAACGTCCCCGGAATGGAGGACTCACCAATAACCTTGATAGGAAATCGTATTAGCCACGCGGAGGACGAGGGTCAAGCGGTGCTCCGGTCCCTACATGGTGACATCATGTAGGCATAGAGTATGCGTTAGTACGTTTGAATGTACTAAGTATGTGGGATGCAATGCAATGCAACAAGGGATGGACATCATAGGCAAAATGCATAATCGTACCCGATAGATAGCATATTAATGAGATGATATGTATAATGATGCTTATATAAAAATCATATTTAGTAGGGCATAGTATATGTGTAGTGAGTGACCATCAATATAGTATTTCCAAGGCCTACCACCCCCTTGGAGAGGCGAAAGAGGTACAAACCCCTCAATGTGGTTACCCGGGCCTACCACCCCCCGAGCTAGGGACCAAGGTACAAACCCCTCGATATGGTTATACGGGCCTACTACCCCCCGTACTAGGCAACCAAGGTACAAACCCCTCGATATGGTTATACGGGCCTACTACCCCCCGTACTAGGCAACCAAGGTACAAACCCCTTGATACGGTTACCCGGGCCTACAACCCCCCGAGCTAGGCTTGATCGACTCACACACTATATAGAGAAAATCATATACATGTATCCATTTCATCATCATTTCAATACTTATATAATCATCCGACTCATAGGACGTACATTGGACCTTCCATTTCATAAGAATTCTATAAATGGCATTTTATCAAACATATGGTGGGCTACTTGTTCATGTAAATAAAATCATGTATTTTAAGAGTACTAAGTCCAACCAATTTCAAAATCTATATAAAACAGCCCACCAACAACCTACATATATATATACATATATAACAACCTTCATAATTTGATCATGGAGGCATGAAAACCATAAACATCATATAATCATTCCTTTTCATGATAACATACAAGAATAGACCATAATAGGATGTGTAGTAATAATTCCATAATTCAAGAGTTCATAAATGATCATAAGGACCCATAAACTTGGAGTAAAATAGAGGATAAATGGTTGGGCTTGTGGAAAGGAAGGTTTCCACAATCAAACCCACATACCTCAACTTTGGAGAATTCTTGATGAAGATTGGAATGGAGAATTGCTTGAGATTGAATCTTGAATCCGGAATTAAAGCTTGGGATCCTTGAATTTGGTTGATGATCTTGGTGGAATTTTGGAGAGGGTTTAGAGAGAGTTTTTGGATGTTTGAGAAATGTTTTAGAGACTTGGAATGAACTAATGATATATAGGGAATATCATATGCCCTTTTGGAAAAAAAATTGTCCAACACTTAGAAAAATTAATGGGGCGGGTGAACAGTGTTTCGGCTTACTGGAAATGGCACTTTTCTGCCGGCGAGGTTTTACGAAAATGGTTATAACTCCTTCATCCTAACTCGGAATGAGGCGAAACAAATTGCGTTGGAAAGCTAACTCACAAAGCTTTAATTTTGATAGTTTGAGCTCCTTCCAGTTCCTTGTGTGCTGAGAGATATGCCCCTTTAAAGTTGACTCTCAAAATCGCATTTTTTTGCGATTTTCGAAATTTGATACGGTTGTTCTAAAATTCGGGTTAGACCCATTTCCCACTCAATTTGACCCCCTGAATAAGAATATGAAGTCGAATTTCTGAAATGATGCACGGATTTTGAGATATATGGAAATTACAATTTTAGGTGTTTCCGAAGCACATTTTCGGGCATTTTTGGGGTCGTTTCAATGTGATAAGAAAAAAGAATCTTTCAATCTCAAAAATTAGAAAATACAAGAGTTGAATGTGGAAGATAAAAGAAATCCCTCAATTCTGAAAAACTTATGGAGGGTTATCTCTTAGGAGGAAATAGTTATATGTCAATGTGGTCATTGGATTGCCAGAAAAGAAACGGTTCTTTATTAAATAAAAGTAATGACTTTTGGTCTTTTTTGTCTCCTCTTTTCTTTTGTAAAAAATAAATTAAAATGAAGAGATTTTTTTTAGAGAAGGGCAAAACGGTAATCCAACTTTAAAGTTTAAAGCTTCCCACTTATAATAATACATATAATATATAATATAATATATTATATATATATATATATATATATATATATATATATATATATATATATATGATGATATATGATTAGTTTTATCATACGTAGGTTGTTTGGCCAAATAATATTAATAATATTATGTTTCAATATAACTTTATTTGTCATCTAATTTATCACCGTCTTGATTACAATTGTAAGCTTCTACATGACGTCCAAATCACATTCAAACCCAACAATTTGTTGATATTTTTTTCGTCTTCTATGCTGTGAGCTTTTTAGGGTTTGAATTTCTTAACAATTTTGAAGAAATAATTTTAGGTTGTATTAGTCTTGTCAGAAAATAAAGTTTTTGCCGAAATTATTTTTGACATAATTTGATTTTTATTTTTTGATGAAATTCTCTTCTACTCTAATGAAAATCTTTAGCAGTGAACTCATTTGTTTTTTTTGTATAAGTGATGCTTCTCCGTCAAAGATAACAACAATGATGATATTGATGATGGTAAAATGATGCTAAACAGAAAGAATGAAAGATTATATGGGAAAGGGGTGTATCGAGGGATGGTGGCGAAGGAATTTGCCTAATGAGGTTCTAGGTAATCCTGGATTGAGAAGTTCAATTGGGGACTAAAAAGTGGGGAAGATGACCGGCAACGAGTTTTGAATTTTTTTTATACGTTCAAATTATGATTTTTCTAATGTTGAGGTGTCCATTTTTGATTGGTATGCAAAAAAAAAAAAACTTATGGCTTCACGCACTTCTTAGATGTGCATTACACTTATGTCATGCCATCAAAAAGTATTCAATAGGTACTGCTTTTGAATGACAAAAGTGTTCAATAGAGCTGTGTATCGATCGGTTCGGTTCGGTTTTGAAGTTTATCGGGTTGGCTTATTGGTTATCGATTTGTAGAGATGCTAAAACGTTATAGAACCATTAAGATATTGACTTATTAGTTATTGATTTATCGGTTTTTGATTGTTATTGGTTCGGTTATCGGTTTAACCGTTAAGATTTGACACAAAAATAAAACATTGAAAATCACTTAGAAACAAGGTGACAAACCAAATAAACCATGCACATGAGTTCACAAGTTACATCTTGCTCAAAATCACACTTTTACATTGTAGAATAACCAAGTGTTTGAGACAACCAAAAATAAAAGTAGGAAATCAAACTCTAAGTCGAGGACTTTATATACAAAATGGTATAAATATAATTATTTAATTTACTATCGGGTTATCGGTTAACCCGTTAAGAAAAAACTTCAAACCGTTAAGAACCGATAACCCCATAACAAAAAAAATTAAAACCGTTATCAAAACCGCTAAACCAATAACCCAATACTATAAACCAATAACTTTTTTGTCGGTTCGGGTTATCGGTTTCGGTTCGGTTTTGAACAGCCCTAGTGTTCGATAGGTATAGCCCTAGTTAAGGTGTCTAAGTGAAATATACAAACAACTTTTAGGAGCTGCAGATGACTTAGGTTTTTTTAAAATGAAAAGAGAGTGTACACCATACACCATCAAATACTAATCGAGCTGCTTTTTTTTTTTATAACAATTGATGATAATTTAGATATAAACACAAACACAAAATATGTGAGTTAGCCCATATCACTAGTTGAAACTGTCTCACGCAAAAGCCTGGAATAACTAGATTGCTGAGAAGCATGAATGTATTAGACTATAATTGATGAAAAATGCATGAAAGTTCCAAGTCAACTCAATAAGTTGTTAAAAAGTGAAGGGACTCACACCATCCACCTCCTGAAAACAAATTAATTAAAAAAAAGCCAAACATATATGCAGACCCTTAAACTTATCCCTAAATTTCATTTTGGCACTCTAACTCAACCTTGTTCTATTTTAACCCTTCAACTCCAATTTTTATGTTCCATTTTGGCACTTCTTTCCAAAGAATCAACAAAGTGGGATGTGTGTACTTCACATGCCATTATTGTGTTAAAAGATAATGGATGGACATCGTTTTTTAAAAATATATTCTTTTAGAGTTTTTGTACATTATTGTGTGAAAAAATAATCGGCGAAAGTGTGTTGGTTTTTTTAAAAAAACAATTAGTTAATTTAAATAACATCACATATTTTTTTTTCATATCTAGTCTACTTGGACTAACTCAAATATCAGCTTTCTAACTTTTCATTCAACTAAATACGAGTAAAAAAAACTCATGTTCATTGCTAATTAATAACACTACAAAAAAATGTTGAAACTCGATAGACTTCGTTGGGTTGTCATTGATTTTTTTAAGAAAGAAAATTGACGCACTTTCATCGGTTATTTTTCACGCAAAAATATAGGAAAACTCTTAAAAAGAAATTGTTACTTTTTTTTATAAAAAAAACTAATGATAATCCGTCAGTTTTTATTTTTTACAATAATTAACGGATGATCGTCGATTTTTAAAATGCAAAATTGCAGTTCAATAACATATATAGAAATAAAGAAATCATAAAATTAGTATTTTGTGTTAAATGGTACATAAAAAAAATAGAGTTGAAGGGTAATCTTTTATTATTTTTCAGGGTAATCTTTTATTATTTTTCTAAAAAATACTTTTTTTTTGTCTTTCACTCTCTTAGAGAATGTGTGATGCACACTCTCTGTCACATTACTTAGAAGTGCCAAAATGGAACATAAAAATTGGAGTTGAAGGGTTAAAATGGAACAAGGTTAAGTTGGAGTGTCAAAATGAAATTTAGGAACAAGTTTAAGGGTCTGCATATGTGTTTGACCTAAAAAAAAGGTTAAATTTAACAAAATGTTTTCATATTGTTACAATGTATAAAGTAAAAATAATTTGATACAAGCAATAGAAATAATTCAACCTGTCATGGATTCTTTCAAGTAATGCATAGGAAATGTTGGAGAAAATGGAGATGACGCAAAAACAAAAAAGTGCACAAAGAATACTTAAATTTGGAAAAAAAGAAGAGAGAGAACTCTTAACATTGTCATGTACCAATGTTGCAAACAATACAACAACAACAAATCCAGTATAATCCACAAGTATGATCTTGGGAGACTGGAGAGTAATGTGTACGTAAACTTTACCCCTACCTTGTGGAGGAAAAGAGACCGTCGATCAAGGAAACAATTGAAAACAATTATAGAAAAAAGAAATTATATAAGTTCATGACAAAATTAGGGAAAACATTACATAGCATTCTGAAAGAAAGGAACAACAACAACAAAGTTGCAAAAACTATGTTCAGAATATCCAATAGTTCACAAGAAACCATAACTTGTACACTTCTGCTTCCATACTACATGTTTGGACTAACTTGGCATGTAATATTTACATGCTCTTACTACCCAAAAAATTCACATGAAGAATGATTTATGCAAGCAATCACTCAATTATCTTACTCTTGAAGTCTATCAAGCTTTCTTCCACTCGAGCAACATCCAAATCAGCTAGCTCCTTCATCTCCTTCAGGGAATGAAACTCAGCTTCCAGTTCATCAAGAGCACTAGACTTCTGAAAGCACATCCTCGCCAAAGTCAGTTTTTGCTCCTGGATTGCTTCTATTTTTGTTTTTGCATCCTTCACTCTTGCCTCCAGCTTGCTGATTTGGATTTCAAGTTTATCACTGCAGTCTTTGAGGTCAGTATAGAGTTCCTGATTTTTTATGAGCTCGTCGATGAGGAGCGATTTCTTGGCAGCCTTCTTATAATACTCCACTTTGTCCTTCTTAGCTCTACGCAATGTCAAGGAGAAGTGAGGAAGGTTCTATTTGAGTTTTTCCAAGGAAAGCACTCTCTCAGCTGATAAATCCGGTGCTGCAACATATACTAATAGTGCTGCACTTAATGTTGAACAATTTTTTGGTAGAAACATGTATTGAGAAGACATATTTAGTAATCTCGTAATATCACCTTTCGCTGTGGAAAGCATCTCCACCAATGGTGTAGACTTCTGCGTGGCGGATATCTTGTCATCTATGGGAGAAGATTGATCAGTAGAAAAATCAAGAGATTGAGCTCGTTTAATTTTTCCCCTAACTCGAGCAAAGAAGTATTCAAGATTTTCAAATTTCATAGGGCAGTCAGGTGTTTCAATAACGTCAGATATCTTGCTTCTAGTATTAGCTAATGATGGGGAAACTGTGCCTTCCACACCATCTTGAAAGAAAAATTAAAGCTCTCGGAGTGATGGGGTGATAAAACATAATGATACGAGTAATAAGGGAGAACATACTTTGACAAAAATGGAGATTGGTGTATCATCAGAAGCAACCTGTTTGTCTGCTCTAGTCCTGTCTTCATTAGCAGGAGTAGAACTTGTAGGAAATGCTGATGTGGAAGGATTGGTAGAAGTTGTACCTTTTGGCAGCATTTTCCTTGAGTAAGTCTTCCCATTCTGAAAAAGTCAAGCAATGGTGAAGTGAAGGAATCAGGCTAATCGATCTTGTTATAATCTCAGAGGCTTGTTTGAGGGATGGAAATTTTTAACATGCATAATGTTCTCATACATATCTTTTCACCTACCTCATGCGAGTTCATTTGTTGTATGGGCTTATCTTGCCGTGCCTAAGATTGCGACAAAATGCTTTCCCTTGAAAGCAATTAAGGCATGAATAAGGAGGCAATACAAGACATCGAAATCAGAAACAAAAATTAGACAGAAAGGACAAGTATCAGAGAGAACATTGAAAGCCATCACAAAATCCAATGCAAAGGTATATGAGAGAATCAGAGAGAACATGGAAAGCTATCACAAAATCCAATGCAATGGTACATGCAAAAGTCACCAATGAGACAAACCCATTTTGACAGATCTATCTAGGGATATACCAGCAAAATAGAAATCTTATAATTTGTTCCATCAAGAAGGATATCATACATTCATATCCCCTATTCATATTCTGGCCAAATGTTCTAGCAGATAGTAAACACCTCAGGGAAAAACCTGCAGATTTGAACACATTATTTGACTTCTTTAAACTATTAAAATCACTATATTCTAGGTGAAAGCAAGGAAACATATACTGAAAGCTGTTTAACCAAGACTGAATTCAATCATCTACTCACAAATTTCAATACCTCATAATTTATTCTCACATTATGCAATCTACTATATTGTATGCTTTCAAACAAGTTCCCTTGTTATTGGCTGTAGCTCTAAACCATTTGTATAATCCTGAATCTTAGTAGCAGATAAATGAATTTAGCCCTGTTACCTCATTTCTTTATGAATCTCCATCCATTTAGTATTTGTTAAAAGGCTACTCCACTGTCCAAAATGCATCTTGAAATGTGTACATTCAAGGTTGGAACATCATTTTCAGAAGACAAGTCAATGACTCGGAAGTACAAAAAGTGGTGATATCTTTAGCACACTTGAGAAGTTTAGTGGGCTAGAAATAGGGGAAGATGTTTTTGGTGGTTAGGCAACAACAAAGGATTATTCAAGGTTAATACAACTTACCAAATGATTAATCTGCCTAATCAACGGATAGCTAATTATCCATTGAAACAAATCTAGAAAACTAAAGTACCACACAAAATAACTTGTTTTTGTATGGCTATTAGCCAAAGAAGCATTCCTTAAAATACAACATGATGAGAAGAGGGCTCCTATTGTATTAAAGGTGATTTTTATGTGGAGAAAATTTAGAGACAATTAACCATTTTTTCCTTCACTGGAAGATAACAACATAACTATGGAGAATTATCTTAAACCTCAAAGGCATATCCTAGACTATGCCTGGTAAGGTACAAAGTCTCTAGTTAGTCGGGAGGAAACATGGTTGCATGCTGAGGACAAGAGTAGATGGAGAATTTGTCCCTGCCTTGATATTTTGGGATAGTCTAGAACGAAAGGAATTTCAAATGCTTTAAGAATGTTGAGAATGGAGCGCAAAAGATCAAACTGAACTTCACCTTGCTATAGTGTTTTTGCTGTAATCAGATCAACTCAAATGACATTGTTTCTATTATTAGTGATTTGAATTCAACATAGACATATGACAATAGAACTTGAGAGTACTTTTAAAAATATGGTTTCAGTACAACCCATTTATGGTTTTGTTCATTTGGTATACAGTTATCAGTTTTTTTTAAAAAAAAGTTCCATATGAGTCTAAAACCTATTTTCAACTAATAGCTATCAGATGTATGAATCTTTTTTTCCTTTTTGTCCTATCTTTAGCTAAGTCTGTATTGATACCAGACAATTGGAAGTCTTTTGAGGCCACTTCCTTCCTTGTGATTTTGGTCTACCCCATTCCCTTTTAACACCTTCACTCACCATAGTTTCCTCCTACCGACCGATCCAATATCATTGTTATTAAAAAACTAAAATGGGTTGAATATTAATGAAGAAAATTCATTATCTGCAAACCACCATTAACCTTGTATTTACTCAAATATAACATTTAGATGTTTTAATCATGGTTTTTTTCCTTACCTTATTTTGAGATGGAAAAAAACCATGATTAAAACATCTAATGTATTTTGTACATGATCCCCTTCCTTTTTAGGATTTCCTTCTTTTTTTGGGTTCCTCATTTATATCTGAAGATTTATTTGAGTAAATATAAGGTTAATGATGGTTTGCAGATAATGAATTTTCTTTCATTAATATTCAACCCCTTTTAGTTTTCTAATAACAATGATATTGGATCGATCGGTAGGAGTGAAACTATGGTGAGTGAAGGTGTTAAAAGGGGATGGGGTAGACCAAAATCACAAGGAAGGAAGTGGCCTCAAAAGACTTCCACATAGATAGGACAAAAAGAAAGAAAAATATTCATACAACTGAAAGCTATTAGTTGAAAATAGATTGGACTTTTTTTTGAAACTGGTAATTGTATACCAAATGAACAAAACCGTACATGGGTTGTACTGAAACCATATTTTTAAACGTACTCTCAAGTTTTACTGTCCTATGTCTATGTTGAATTCAAAACACCAATAATAAAAACAATGTCATTTGAGTTGATCTGCTGTATTTGATCTTCTGCGCTCCATTCTCAACATTCTCAAAGCATCTGGAATTCCTTTCCTTCGAGTCTGTCCCACAATATGAAGGCAGGGATAAATTCTCCATCTACTCTTGTGAACACACGTTCAAATGTGCAATATGAACATTTTATTCGATGTTCAGGTACTCGATTAGAAAATATAATAGTTTCAGTTTCTAAACAAAATTTATTAACAAGCAAGGAGTTGTCGATGAACAACAACAAACAACCTAGTGTAATCCCATTGGTAGGGTATTAGGAGGTCTATCTTTGAAAAGGTAGAGGCTGTTTCTGATAGTTCGTGGCTGAATGACAAGTGAAAGAAAAAGGTAGTAGCAACAAGCAAAACAAGAAGAAGATAATAATATACCGAGGGTAACAAAACAACCGGTAGTGATAGAAGTCTTTAATTATAGGAAAACATTAAGAATGATATTAATACTCTGAGAAAGGGTACGTTCACCTACTAACTTTCTACCTTAATTCTCGACCTCCATGCCATCTTATCAAGGGTTAAGTCCTCGGTGAGCTGAAGACGAGATTTAATTTTCCTTTTACCGGGCTTTTTAATTTATCACATGTCAAAATTTCTTCAGAAGAATGCACTCTAGCTATTTAAAAATTAATTAAATCAGATGACAATATAGTTATTATAAACATATAAAATATACTACAAATCATTTAAAGAATCCTACTTAGGTTAGAAAAAACCATATATTTTAGAAACCTCTTTACAGTAATTTGTCTTAATGTAAAAAGACCTTCCTTAATTAATTCGGATAATTTTTTCCTTGCACTAGCCAAATATGAAAACAACAACATAACTAGACCCTCGGCTCAAAATAAATGTTCATTAATCGAACACTCCTATAAAACTTATGTACAATAACTGTGCATAAACATCCTCTTCGGGCTATAAGAAGTATTTTTTTTCCCATGCCAGTGGTTCATCAAAATTAGTGCTATTTTGAGACATACATGATCCATCAACCTGTGCAACCAGAAACTATCAGTAGAAGTACACTTCTAGTTTCACTTTCCATGTTTGGACTAACTTGGCTATACTAAGGTATGCCATTCAAAAGATATAAAGTTAGTGCATAGCAAAAAATATTTATATACTCTTACTAGCCAACAAATTTACATGAAGAGGTTTATGCAAGCGATCACTCAATGAAGGAGGCAATACAAGATATCAAAATCAGAAACATCAAACAAACTTAGAAAATGACAAGGATGAGAGAACATAGAAAGCTATCACTAAATCTAACCAATATGCAAAAACTCACCCACAAGTCAAACCCATTTGACGGCTCTATACACCAGCAGAATCGAACTCTTATTAATTGTTCCATCAAGAAGGATATCATACCTTCATAATCTGGCCAAATTTCCTTTCATACCATTGGATTTGAGAGCAACAACTTCTTGCCTATCTGATGAACAGAGAGGCATGAGATGCAGTGAGATCTTCTTGAGGACATGTGATTGCTCCATGGACACAACTGAGGCTATAAAAGCCCTAGAAAGAACATCAAGGTCTCAAGATAAGGAGTTACAAGCTAAGGTCGTTGGGCTTCAATGGAAAATCAAGAAGATGCTTATCATTGAAGAAAAGCCCAAGATTGAGTCCAAAAATTGTGGAGAAGAATGGAGTAGGTGCTACACATATTTTATGATTCAAGTCCAAGCCCAAATGGAAGAAGATTGGGCCACACAAAGTCCAACAAAGGAGCCCAAAAAGTTGAATCGTTAAAGTCAAAATTTCCAAGTTTAAAAACCTTTATTTTAAAGTTTCCTAGTTTAAAGTTTTCCTAGTTTAAAGTTTCCTAGTTTAAAAGTTTCATTGTTTAAAAGTTTTCCTAGTTTTAAAGTTTCCATAAAAGTAGGATTTAAATCTCATTCTATATAGGATAGGTTTTTCCTATATATAAGGGTTTGATTTTATTATTTTGACAGACAACATTATTATTAATTGAGAGTTTCTCTTCTTTACACCTTTGTGTGTGGCTACCTAAAATTTATCTTACAACCTTCTAAGAACGATTCTTAAAAGGTGGGATTAATTCTTTAACTTGATATCTTTAGTTCTTGTTCGTAAATTAAAGAAGGTAATTAGTCTTATACTAATTATTATCTCTAGTTACTTTATAATAGGGGGTCTAGATCACTTTTGATCTAAGTTCTTGAATTGACTCTATTAGTATCATAATTAGTCTTAATCTGCAAATTTTGAATACTAAGATCAATTAGGGTTCTTAGTATTTTATTTTGAAATTGAGATTTTATTCTTGATTTTTGCATATCTTTCAATTTCTGTCTTTAATGTTTATAATTTCGGTTCCACATTATTTTCTTGTTTATTCTGGTAACCCAATTCTTATAAAGTGGTATTAGAGAGGTTCTATCAAGGTTCCGTTCTTGATAATCTTGGGAGTTTAAAAAAAATAAAATTTCTAGTTTCTTAAAAGTTTAGCGAATAAAAAAATAAATTCTAGTTGCTTAAAAGTTAAGCAAAAAAAAAAAAAATTACAAAAAAAATGAAAATTACAAAAAAAGGAAGAAAATACAGTCACTTATTTCAAGAAACTCCATATATGTTTTGATTCTTGATTTTTTTCTTCAAAAAGGAAAATCAAGAAGAGGGGAAATTTGAATTTCTTTTTTTTTCCTTTTGTTTCACAAAGTGGTATTTTTCTTGTCTCATCAATCCCAATTTATCTGGAAATTGATAATTTTTTTTCTACATCTTACTTTTAAAAGGATTGTTACTAGTAGGGTTTATATATAAATTCTAAAGGAACCAGCCAAATGTTGTAATTTGAGTGGAAAAAGGCAAGAGAGGGTGAGATCAATAGAGAGAAAAGAAAAGCCAAATTGAGAGAAATTTTTTTCTTTTAATTTATGTATTTTTTTGAGATGTCTCTTACAGGAAATGATGATGAAACTGGGACTCAAAACGACAAATTAATGAAGGCACTCAAAATGATTACTGCCCGACTTGATGCGTTAGAGATTGCATAAAATCCATATAATCTAGTGAACATGACCGATGTGAGGAGAATCCATCAAAAGCCGATCCCTCAAGTTAGGAGACAAGCTTTCCGAGCTCCTCAAGTCCAGCAAACTGAGGATTAATTTGGTGATTTTGAAGATGAATTTGAAGAAGCTTACCAATAGAGAAACGAAAGGAGGGCCTCACGAGTTAGGGTTGAGGATGACAATCTTAGTAGCATGAATATGAAGATTCCTACTTTCAATGGGACAAGAGATCGAGACTTGTACCTTGATTGGGAGAGGAAAGTAGAGGCCATCTTTAATTGTCATAACTACTCTGAAGGTAAGAAGGTTAAAGTTGCTGTGGTTGAATTTTCTGACTATGTTGCTAGTTGGTGGAATAAATTTTGCAGAGACAAAATAGATAATGGAGAACTACTCGTTTCTACATGGGATGAGATGAAGAGGGTTACAAGAAACTATTTTGTCCCATCACACTTCAAAAGAGATCTGCAAAAACGCCTTCAAACTCTGAAGCAAGGTTCTATGTTTGTGGATGATTATTTCAAGGCTATGAATATGGCTATTATCCAAGCTAATTGTAATGAGGACGAGGAGGCCACTATGGAAAGATTTCTCAATGGTTTAAATGGAAAAATAGTTGATGTAGTATAATTGCAACAATTTGTGAATTCAGATGAATTGGTTGAGTTGGCTGTAAAAGTAGAAAAACAAAATAAAAGGAAGCAACAAGCTAGTTCATGGAAGAATCGATCTACTATAACTACAAGCAAGCCATGGCCAACACATGAGGAGAAATCTATGCCTAAATCACAAGATGACAGGGAGAAAGGTAAATGGGAGGCCAAAGATGGAGGTAAGACTTTTAACACAAAAAATTCTACTCCTTCTACCCCTTCTACCCCTTCTAATGCTATACAATGTCACAAGTGTCAAGGGAGTGGACATAAGGCGTTTGAATGTCCAAATAGAATAGTTGTTTTAATTAACAATAATGGGGAATATGAGAGTGAAAAAGGTGAGGGGAAAAAGAAAAAGAGGGTGTTAGGGGTGAGGATGAGAGAGATGTAGCTCCTCATAATGACGGACAATTTTTGGGGTAGTTAGGCGTCTTATGAATATTAATATGGGAGAGCTTGATGAGGCACAAAGAGAGAATATTTTTCATACACGATATGGGATAAAGGGTAGAATTTGCTCTATGATCATTGATAATGGTAGTTGTGCTAATGTGGTGAGTACATATGCGGTGGAGAAATTGGGTATTTCATGCATGAAACGTAAGGCCAATTACAAGTTTCAATGGTTGAATGAATGTGAGGAGCTTAAGCTGAGTAAACAATGCATGGTATCCTTTTCTATTGGAGAGTATTTTGATGAAGTTCTTTGTGATGTTGAGCCAATGTAACTTTGTCATATTTTGTTGGGCCGACCCTTGTAATATGACAGATATGCTTCCCATGATGGGAGGAGGAATAAGTACTCTCTTGAACATAAGGACAAAAATTATATTCTTGCACCATTAACTCCTTCTCAAGGGTATGAAGACCAACAACGACTAAAAGAAACAATGGAAAAACATGGGGAAGGATAAAAAAAAGAGTCAAAAACTTGAGAGAGAGGAAAAATTCAAGTGAGGCGTGATAAGAGGGAGAGCAACAATGAGGAAAAAGAAAAGTTGGGAATGAGTGATAGAAAAGAGAGAATTTGTGAGATGAAAGAGGCTAAGGGTGAAAAATTGTGAGCTTGCAAAAGCCAAAGAGTGTTTACTTGCAAAAAAAGATGGGCTGCCCATTATTCTTCTCACTTATAGGGAAGTTATGATTAACACTAACAATTCAACTCTTTTTTTGCCTAGTGTTGTATCAACTCTTTTGCAGGATTTTGATGATGTATTTCCTCTAGATATCCCTAAGGGATTACCTCCTTTGAGAGGAATAGAACATCAAATTGACTTTGTTCCTGGATCTCAACTTTCGAATAGGCCTGCTTATAGAAGCTATCTAGATGAAACAAGAGAACTACTAAGGCAAGTAGAGGAATTGCTTGAAAAGGGGTTTGTGAGAGAAAACATGAGTCCATATTCTGTGCATGTGCTCTTGGTACCAAAAAAAGATGGAACTTGGAGGATGTATGAGGATTGTCGTGCCATCAACAAAATAACGGTAAAGTATCGACATCCTATCCCCCGCCTAGATGATATGCTTGACCAATTGTATGGCTCTAAAATATTTTCAAAAGTTGACTTAAAAGGTGGATACCACAAATTTTGAATGAATCCCGGAGATGAGTGGAAAACAACTCTCAAAACTAAGTATGGATTGTATGAGTGGTTGGTCATGCCGTTTGGCTTAACTAATGCATCTTGTAATTTCATGAGGCTAATGAACCATATCTTTAAAGATTTTCATGGCAAGTTTGTGATGGGATATTTTAATGATATTCTGATCTTTGCTACATCTCTTGAAGAACATGTGGAAAACGTGTGGTTAGTTTTTGATGTGCTTAGGGAGCAACAATTGTATGCTAAACTAGCCAAGTGCACGTTTTGTGTTGATAAAGTAGTCTTTCTTGGTTTTGTTGTTAGCTAGAATGGTGTTGAATTTGGCGAAGATAAAATTAAAGCAATAAAAGAATGGCATATTCCTAAGAGTGTAAATGAAGTGAGGAGTTTTCATGGACTTGCTAGTTTTTATAGGAGATTTGTGAAGGATTATTAGTGCAATTGTTGCACCAATAACAGAAGTCATTAAAAAGGATGAGGTATTTAATTGGGGAAAAGAACAAGAGCATGCATTTAATGTCTTGAAAGATAAGTTGTGTTCTGCTCCTTTGTTACAATTGCCTGATTTTTCTAAATCTTTTGAAGTTGAATGTAATGCTAGTGGAAAGGGCATAAGGGTTGTTCTAATGCAAGATTCTAAGCCTATTGCATATTTTAGTGAGAAATTGAGTGGAGCTACTTTGAATTATTCTACTTATGATCGTGAATTGTATGCCTTGGTAAGGGCTTTGGCTACTTGGCAATATTACTTATGGCCGCGTGAGTTTGTGATAAAGATTGACCATGAGTCATTGAGGTACTTGAAAAGACAAGCTAAGTAAAGTAAATGATATCCCAAGTGGGTGGAGTTCATTGAGACATTCCTTATGTGATTTCATACAAACAAGGTAAGGAGAACGTTGTGGTTGATGCATTGTCCCAAAGATACGTGCTTGTTTCTACTCTTACTTCTAAGCTGATGGGATTTGATCAAATTAAAACTCTGTATGCTAAGGATTCTTTGGGGTTGCTTATGATGCATGTTTGAAGGGACCCTTTGAGAAATTCACTTTACGTGATGGGTTCCTTTTCAAGGAAAATAAGTTTTGTGTGCCTATATGTTCATTGTGTGATGTTTTTGTAAGAGAGGCACATTGTGGGGGACTTACGGGTCACTTTGGAGTGCCAAAAACCTTAGATATACTTGCTGAAAATTTCTTTTGGACAGGCATGTGCAAGGATGTTGAAAAATTTTGTGCATAATGTTTAGAATGTAGACATGCTAAATCTAGGGTTTTACCACATGGGTTGTATACTCCATTGCCTGTTCCAATTTCTCCTTGGATAGATATCTCTATGGATTTTGTCTTAGGTTTACCAAAAATGAAAAATGGCAAGGATAGTGTCTTTGTTGTGGTGGATAGATTCTCCATGATGGCTCGTTTCATTCCATGTTTGAAAACTAATGATGCTTATCATGTGGCTGATTTGTTTATTAGGGAGGTGGTGAAATTACATGGCATACCTAGAACTATTGTTAGTGATAGGGATGTTAAGTTTTTAAGTCACTTTTGGCATATTCTTTGGGGAAGGTTAGGGACCAAATTGTTATTTTCTAATTCTTCTCACCCCCAAACCGATGGGCAAACTGAGGCAATGAATAGAACTTTAGGGAACATGTTGAGGGTTGTTTTAAAAGGTAAATTAACTTCTTGGGAGGATCACTTTCTATCACGACCCAAGCCTAGGGCCTAGACGTGACATGACGAATGAGGAACTCGAAGGAACCCAAACAAGCCTCTCAAACTTGTCATCACACTTCATCGGTCGCGGAAGTACAATCAACATTAATTAACGGGAAATAGGGACTAAGGGCAAACCATTTCAAAAAGACATCATAGAACAAGAGTCAAGCTCATTTACAAAATACTTGTCCAACGCACACCTCTGCATACATAGATAGGACGGGGGCCATGACATACTACCGGTTGACATGAGGGTTTCCTCGGCCTTGATGAAATCTAGCACCCTTAGGGAACCTATTCTCCAATCGGGCCCTCTTGGCCTCGTGCCCCCTTCTCTTCCTCAATTTCTCCTCCTCCATTTGCTCGACATAAGTCATCAACCGAGACAAATCTATATCTCCAATGAGCATAGCGGACCGACACTCCTCACTAACCAAGTCGGATACACCCATCACAAATTTGTTCATCCTCGACCTAGAGTCGGCCACCAAGTGAGGTGCATACTTGGAGAGTTGGACAAATTTGAGGGCATACTCCCTCACACTCATAGCTCCTTGCTTCATGTTCATGAACTCCACCAACTTTGCCTCCCTAAGCTCAAGAGGGAAGAACCTATTAAGGAAAGCAAGTTTAAACTCCTCCCACAACACCACATAGCCATTACCTTTCTCACATTTCCATTGATCAAACCAAATTTGAGCAACCCCCTTGAGTTGGTAGGCCGCCAATTCCGCCTTCTCACAAGCACCAACATCCATAATGGTCAAGATTTTGCATACCTCATCGATGAACTCTTGCGGGTCCTCATCCACCTTTGAACCATGGAAGACCGGAGGGTTCATCCTCATGAAATCTCTCACCCTTTCCCTCGGGGTGGTAGTTCGAGGAGCTTGGGCTCCTTGTTGCACTTGGTTAGCTACCACTTGTGCAAGCATGGTAAGTGCATCACGGAGCTCACCATTGGTGGGTGGCTCTTTCGGTGATCGGGCCCGCCTTCCCCTCATGTTTGGCATGATGATCTAGCAATCCAAAGAACAAGCGTTAGGGAGGAATCACCTTATCGCACTTTAAGCACGATATAGAACATGAAGAAGGGAAACCTTTCCTAAAACGTTGTGTAGCCTCCCATTCATAGTCGTGACGCGCTTCACAACCATGATTAGGACTCTACTCAATGCGGTGTGTTGGACTTCGAGGATTTAACAACCTAGTGCTCTGATACCAAGCTTGTCACGACCCAAGCCTAGGGCCTAGACGTGACATGGCCAATGAGGAACCCGAAGGAACCCCAAACAAGCCTCTCAAACTTGTCATCACACTTCATCGGTCGCGGAAGTACAATCAACATTAATTAACGGGAAATAGGGACTAAGGGCAAACCATTTCAAAAAGACATCATAGAACAAGAGTCAAGCTCATTTACAAAATACTTGTCCAACGCACACCTCTACATACATAGATAGGACGGGGGCCATGACATACTACCGACTCCCCTCATAGTCAAAATACAATTGCAAGCTAAAGTCTCAAAACATAGGAGTAGGAAACATAACATAGCCCTCGAATCATTGAGGACTCACTAACAAACTCGGATAAGCACCATACTAGCCACGTGAATGGAGAGAAGGATCAAGAGTAGCTCCGGTCCTTACATGGTGACATCATGTAGGCAAAATATGCGTTAGTACTTGGAATGTACTAAGTATGCGGGGTGCAACACAACAATAGACTAGAACACAATCGAAATACAAGAAATAGTTTCATAGGCATTATGAATAACAATATGAGGATGCATGATCAAAGTGAAGTCAAAACATGTTTAAGTAAATCTATACTAGTAGTAGATATCATATGTGTATGCATGATCCAACCAATCTATAACCCCAACTTAGGATGGGGGATGCCGTTCACACCCGGACACCCTGGTGGCAAGGTATAAACCCCTCACATGGTTGATGTTGGTCACACCCCAAGCATCCTAGGTGGCGAGATATAAACCTCTCATATGGTTGATGTTGGTCACACCCCAAGCATCCTAGGTGGTGAGATATAAACCTCTCACATGGTTGTCCGGTTCTTTTCCCCCGGACCGGGCATGGTCATGCAACACTTTATATAGGAAATTCCCATTAGGCTCTAATGCAATCTCACGTATGGAATGAACATATACACAAGCTTAGTTTGTCATCAACACATCTCTGGATTGCCATACATCTCATAACTCAAGCTTTAAAACATCGATTCATCAATTCTCCATAGTTGGACATTTTGTCAAACACCTTGAAGGCATGTAATGGAATCAAAGAGCATGGAAAATAGGGTAGTAATTATGCAGCCAAACTAGTGAACAACCTAGAACAACACCTTTTAACACCCACAATACCACATAAAAATCTCCACATCCATTCCAAATTTAGATTCAAGTTCTAGAGTCACAACATGCTCAAAACAATCACTTTTCATGTTTAAAATTCAATGTGCAGGAAATTATTACAAGGAATAAGACTAATTTATGAATCTTAACTTAAACCATGAATTAGTGAGTAGAATAGAGTCTAGGCACTATGGGTGGAAGGACCCATGAGTTCAACACCACATACCTTGAGTTCTTATGAAGGTCTTGAAAGTGTCTTCAATGGAAGCTTGGAACTTGGAGCAAGAGTCTCTTCAATCTTGAGGAAGGTTTTGGATTAGGGTTCTTGAGAGAACTTGAGAGAAAATGTGTCTAAGTATGGGAGAGGTGTTTTGGGAAATGTTTTAGAGATGGGAATTGAACTAATGGTATATAGGAAATAACATATGACCTTTGGAAAAATGGTCCAACACTTAGAAAAACAAATGAGGCGGGTGAACAGTAAAAACGCTCACTGGAAATTGCATTTTCTGCAGGACAGATTTTACGAAAATGGGCATAACTTCTTCGTCCGAACTCCGAATGAGGTGAAACGAAGTGCGTTAGGTATCTAACTCAAAGGGCTTTCTATGGATATGTTATGGGCCACCCAATTATTTGTGTGCTAGGAGATATGACCCTCCAAAGTAGACCCTCGAAAAGGCTTCACTTGGAAATTTCGGATTTTGATACGGTTGCTCTAAAATTTGGGTTAGACCCAATACCCACTCAATTTGACCCCCTAAACAAGAATATGAAGTCGGATTTTCAAAAAACAAAATGGATTTTTTTTTATATAGCTAAACAACTTTCCGGTAACTTCCGAAGCACATTTTTAAGAACTTTTTGGGTCATTTCACTTTCTTTTGATGGAATTTGCTTATAATAGAGAGCTATTCATTCTTCGACTGGGTCTTCTCCTTTTGAAGTTGTTTATGGTTTTAACCCCCATACTCCCCTTGATTTAGTACCACTGCCTACTAATGATATTGCTAGTCTTGATGTAAATAATAAAGCTGAGATGATGAGGAAGATACATGAACAAACTAAACTGGCCATTGAAAGACGGAATAAACAAGTTACCTTGAGAAGAAACAAAGGGTGAAAGCAAGTCATTTTTGAGCCTGGGGACTTAGTTTGGATTCACATACGTAAAGAACAGTTTCCCACCAAAAGGAAGTCTAAATTGCATCCTAGAGGCGATAGACCCTTCAAAGCTCTCGAGCGTATTGGAGACAATGCTTACAAATTGGATTTGCCTGGTGAGTATCAAGTAAGTGCTACCGTCAATGTTGCTCACTTGTCCTTGTTTGATGTAGGGTCTAATTTAAGGAAAAATTCTTTTCAAGAAGTGGGGGATGATAGCTCCATGGGAACGACTGAGGCTATAGAAGCCCTAGGAAGGCGATCAAGGTTTCAAGATAAGGAGTTACAAGCTAAGGTTGTTGGGCTTCAATGGGAAATCAAGAAGATGCTTATCATGGAAGAAAAGCCCAAGAAAAAGTCCAAGAATTGTGGAGAAGAATGGAGTAGGTGCTACACATATTTTATGGTTCAAGTCCAAGCCCATATGGAAGAAGATTGGGCCAAACAAAGCCCAACAAAGGAGCCAAAAAACTGAATGGTTAAAGTCAAAGTTTAGTCAAAGTTTCCTAGTTTAAAAACCTTTATTTTAAAGTTTCCTAGTTTAAAGTTTTCCTAGTATTAAAGTTACCTAGTTTAAAAGTTTCCTAGTTTAAAGTTCCCATAAAAGTAGGATTTAAATCCCATCCTATTTGAGATAGGATTTCCCTATATATAGGGGTTTGATTTTATTATTTTGACAGACAATATTATTATTGATTGAGAGTTTCTCTTCTTTACACCGTTGTGTGTGGCTACATGGAATTTATCTTACAACCTTATAAGAAAGATTCTTAAGAGGTGAGACTAATTCTTTAACTTGATATCTTTGGTTCTTATTCGTAAATTAAATAAGGTAATTAGTCTTATACTAATTATTTTCTCTAGTTTATTTGTAGTAGGGGTCTAGATCACTTTTGATCTAAGTTCTTGATTTGACTCTATTAGTATCATAATTAGTCTTAATCCACTAATTTTGAATACTAAGATCAATTAGGGTTCTTAGTACTTTATTTTGAAATTGGGGATTTTGTTCTTGAACTTTGCATATCTTTGAATTTATGTCTTTAATCTTTCTAATATCGCTTCCGTGTTGTTTTCTTGTTTATTCTGGTAACCTGATTCTTATCAACATGGTTAGCAGTCTTGTCCCGAGTGTTGATATAAGTGAACCACGAGTAACCAAAGAACTTAGTAGAGCTAGGATTAGTATCAAATGGAACAAATGAAAACTTCCATTAGAATTGACAAAACCTTGTATCAATTTCTTCGGTGTTATCTGCAGACTGGAAATCTTTTCTTCTAATTGGAAGTTAATACAAATTGATAGAAGGGGACAACCTGAGTCATACCAAACTGTCGAGCAAACAGATTTGGAGAATAATGGTCTATCCCATATTTGCACTTCGAAGATTCATCCAGAAGGATACTGTAAGGGAGGTCTCGAGCAATGAGATAACTGGCCCAAATGTCTTGTAGCTCTGGATTATTAAGTTTTTAGAAATTAGGATCAAGTGACTTCTTAACCCACACAGGTCCAAACTTCTTAGAAGAAAATAGGGTGAATTGGCTGGCAGTTCTAGATGTGCATTTATGAAAGAAGAGAACGTATTCCTTGAACAATTTAGGTCTCAACACGCCTTCTCGCAGGTTGGAATTCTGGAAAGTAAAACTGTAGCCAGAACTGCAAGATCCAGAATGGATCTCTTTCATAAAGAAACCTGCCCATAATGATTTCAGTGCACCCATGATATGAATTAGACAAGAGAAAGGGTGCCAAAGCAAGCTTTCTACCCGCAGCAAGAGCAAATGCCAGTTTTTTGCATTAGTTGATCATGTTTAAAGAAGAGTCACAAAACCGATGCTCGCTGATTCACGTAAACAAAAAATATAAATGTTCTTTCTCTGTCACAACCATTTCTACCTCTACTCATTGAGAAATTTATGGTCGATCCAGCCATACCAAGCATGTCACTGACTTCCTTCCCATGTGGCCTAAGTCCTGTCAAGGCAACAATAACTAGTACTATTGGCCCCATCATACCAAATCTGAAGTGGAATGAGTATGTGGAGATTGACCAATAGAACAAGGCAGCATACATAAGATTTTCATGCATGAGAACATAATTTTTTGACAACTGAATGTGATCATATATATCAGCTGACTTCCAGATTTCCCCTTTGGACTTCTCAACTCTATCTACCCTATCAATCTACCTTTTTATTACAGAAGACCTTGAATACCGATACTTGCCTCCAAACCAATCAGGTCGCACAGAGTGTGGAAGTAGTTTCTCTCCTTCAGCTAAGGGGTAAAGAAAAGAGAGCTCTGGAGGATATGTAGTCTTAAAACATCGACCTAGTATAGTGATCCAGGAATAGGAACACATGTTTTGTCAACAATCAGCTCTTTGTTCACCTTTTGCATTTTCTTGGTGACATTTTTCTTTGACTGGAAAACTTCAGTACCTAAGCTTCCAACTTTATCTTTTGCCATTTCTAGTTTTCTTCCACTGGAGAAAGTTAAGAAGAAAAAGATTGTAAAAACCTCACAGAAAAACCTGCAGACATGAATGCATAATTTGACTTCTTTCAACTATTAGAATTATTAACTTCTAGGCGAAGACAACGAAACATGGGAAACATATTAAAGAAGTTCACATTCGTTGTCTGTTGCTCTAAACCATTTGTATAATTCTGAAACTTCGTAGCAGATAATTGAATTCAGCCTTGTTAACTCATTTCTTTAGGAATCTTCATCCATTTAGTTTTTGTTAAATGGTTATTCCACTGTCCCAAATGCATTAATGGAACAAATGAAGTCTTGTATTGATTATTCACTAACATTAACAACAACAACATACCCAGTGTAATCCCATGTTATATTTTAGTGTTTTGATGATGCTCACAAATGCAGAGACCTGGTCCTTGGCAGAGTACTTCCGTCTAGTTTCAAAGTGGAGCAAAGGAGCTTTACAGCTGTCTTGTTGTCACGACCCAAGCCTAGGGCCTAGACGTGACCGGCGAATGGGGAACCCGAAGGAACCCCAAACAAGCCTCATAGCGTATCATTACACATCCTTGGTCGCGGAAGCAATTAAAATGACCATAAGCAATAAGCATAATCAAAGGGGGAAATCGGGACTAAGGGAGCAAGAGAAAAAGAAGAAGAAATGGTACATAAATACCATAGATGAGTCAAGCTCAAGCATAATACACAACTTGTCCAACACCACCTCTAAACATGAGTACTTAGCGGGGGCCAAGACAAACTACCGGGCTCACCCTCATAGTCAAAACATAACTAAAAAGAAAAGTCTTATACATAGCAAAAGATCATGAGCAACGTCCCCGGAATGGAGGACTCACCAATAACCTTGATAGGAAATCGTATTAGCCACGCGGAGGAGGATGGTCAAGCGGTGCTCCGGTCCCTACATGGTGACATCATGTAGGCATAGAGTATGCGTTAGTACGTTTGAATGTACTAAGTATGTGGGATGCAATGCAATGCTACAATAGATGGACATCATAGGAAAAATGCATAATCATACCCGATAGATAGCACATAAATGAAATGATGTATATAATGACGCTTACATAAAAATCATATTTAGTGGGACGTAGTACATGTGTGGTGAGTGACCATCAATATAGTATTTCCAAGGCCTACCACCCCCTTGGAGAGGAGAAAGAGGTACAAACCCCTCAATGTGGTTACCCGGGCCTACCACCCCCCGAGCTAGGGACCAAGGTACCAACCCCTCGATATGGTTATACGGGCCTACTACCCCCCGTACTAGGCAACCAAGGTACAAACCCCTCGATACGGTTATACGGGCCTACTACCCCCCGTACTAGGCAACCAAGGTACCAACCCCTTGATACGGTTACCCGGGCCTACAACCCCCCGAGCTAGGCTTGGTCGACTCACACACTATATAGAGAAAATCATATACATGTATCCATTTCATCATCATTTCAATACTTATATAATCATCCGACTCATAGGACGTACATTGGACCTTCCATTTCATAAGAATTCTATAAATGGCATTTTATCAAACATATGGTGGGCTACTTGTTCATGTAAATAAAATCATGTGTTTCAAGAGTACTAAGTCCAACCAATTTCAAAATCCATATAAAACAGCCCACCAACAACATACATATATATATACATATATAACAACCTTCATAATTTGATCATGGAGGCATGAAAACCATAAACATCATATAATCATTCCATTTCATGATAATATACAAAAATAGACCATAATAGGATGTGTAGTAATAATTCCATAATTCAAGAGTTCATAAATGATCATAAGGACCCATAAACTTGAAGTAAAATAGAGGATAAATGGTTGGACTTGTGGAAAGGAAGGTTTCCACAATCAATCCACATACCTCAACTTTGGAGAATTCTTGATGAAGATTGGAATGGAGAATTGCTTGAGATTGAATCTTGAATCCGGAATTAAAGCTTGGGATCCTTGAATTTGGTTGATGATCTTGGTGGAATTTTGGAGAGGGTTTAGAGAGAGTTTTTGGATGTTTGAGAAATGTTTTAGAGACTTGGAATGAACTAATGATATATAGGGAATATCATATGCCCTTTTGGAAAAAAAATTGTCCAACACTTAGAAAAATTAATGGGGCGGGTGAACAGTGTTTCGGCTTACTGGAAATGGCACTTTTCTGCCGGCGAGGTTTTACGAAAATGGTTATAACTCCTTCATCCTAACTCGGAATGAGGCGAAACAAATTGCGTTGGAAATCTAACTCACAAAGCTTTAATTTTGATAGTTTGAGCTCCTTCCAGTTCCTTGTGTGCTGAGAGATATGCCCCTTTAAAGTTGACCCTCAAAATCGCATTTTTTGCGATTTTCGAATTTTGATACGGTTGTTCTAAAATTCGGGTTAGACTCATTTTCCACTCAATTTGACCCCCTGAATAAGAATATGAAGTCGAATTTCCGAAATGATGCACGGATTTTGAGATATATGGAAATTACAATTATAGGTGTTTCCGAAGCACATTTTCGGGCATTTTTGGGGTCGTTTCAATATCTCCCCCTTGGGAACATTCGTCCCCGAATGTTAAAGAAACATACATGAGAGACACAAACATGGAAATTTCAGCCCACATAAGGATGCAACAATGCACTTACACCTTATTTCAAAAACTTCAACATAGTTGTAAAACCACAATGAACTAGTTAACTTAAACATGAATGTATGCAATGACATTATCATGTTTAGTGATGTTCAAGGAGAAACTACCTTCTCCTAGTCATAACACACCAACATCAACATTTCTCATGTTAATAGGAGGAACTACCTTCTCCTAGTCATTACATAGTCCATACATCATTAAGCACATATGCAAGTTTCCATGTTCAATAGCACTCTTTCAAGGAGGAACTTCTCAACTCCTTACTAAGACATGCTCATACCTTATTTTCATGAAGTACAATAGATCACTTATAACCAATGCACTACAACATGAGGGAAACAACTCATCTTTCTTCAAAAACACAAGTTTTTATGGAAATGCGCAAACCTCATTAATTCACATAAACATGGGAGGAACTACCTCCTCTACTCTTTAGGAAAGTTTCCACCACATAAGGAGCTAACATTCCATTTCATAAGAACACATTCAAGCATGTTCATTTAATTCACATCATCAAGTCAAGTATGCCATATTACACACAATGCACAACTTAGGAGAAAAAAAATCTCCATTTAAAACACACATCATACAACATGAGAGAATAGGACTACTTCTACGAACTCAATATGCATGCAACTTAGACATATTCCGTTTCATTGGAGGAATTTCCTCCTTCAACTCAAATCATGCTTATCATATGATCTTCGGCCAATTATGCAATTACTTCTTAAAAGCACATTTAAACCATTCACCTCATGAATCACATAGGTTACTTACTCTAATTGCCTATCAACATGAGGGGCATGAAACATGAAAACTCATTTTTATCTCAAAACATGAATTCTCAAAAACATACCTTTCATAAGGAAATCATCAGAATATAAAAATCACATATGACTTCTAAAACATAACATAGGCCCATCTAGGAACTCTTGGTCTCAAGCTAGAATAGGAATGGAAGAAAGAGATGAGGATGTCGGGATTTCAACAAATCATGCTTTTTAAGCACACCATCCCCTCCTTAGGAGGAAGCCCTCACTACAACCCTCAAGAAAACTTTTTCCAAGCACTCCTAAAGACATAACCAAACTCACATTTTGCCATTTTTGCAAAAGTCTATGGTCCTCAACATCTAGCCATACCACCCTTATATGACACAATCAAACACCAAATCCATAATAGGAAGAAATTGTACCCAAATGTCATCCTACTCAACAAGGTGATAACTAGTACACACTCAAGGGCCCCATATTCTTCTAACCATCCGAGCCCTATCATCAATAAAAACACACCAAGTATGCAACCCATCCATACTAAGAGTCACATCAAGGCTTAACATGCCAAGTTTCACTAAGTCAACAAGAGTATTCCTAGGGGAACAAGGTAAGAGATATTCTTCACAAACCCCTTTTTTTTCTAACTTTAAACCACTAACCGGGGTAAAATCCGAAAAAGGTTCTATTAACTCATCCGGAGAACTCTAAGCCTCATAGCCTCATAAGGCATCATACAAGATAAGGTAGTACCGGAAATCAACATAACACTTACTCTCATATGAAATTACCACATACCGGTACCTTCATCCCAAAATTCTTCCAAGTCAACCCTAGTAGCATCCTTTTCTAAGGCCGTCACTAGGATATCACTCAAGATCTCATATGAATCTACCAATCCGGGTCTAGATTGCTCCAATTCACTAAACCACATAAGGTGAGAATTCAAGCAAACCTATCTCATAAACATCAAGGACACTCAATAACCTTACCATCTAAGCATATTATCCCGCATTGGGGTAAGCCTAAACTATCTCATTACACAACATGATTCTCAAACCAATGAGGATCTCACTCCTACCCTCTTTTAAAGGAGCTTAATCACTCAACATCTCTAGGTACCACTTAAGAATCACTATTCGTCAAAATCCAACACATCATAAAACTCATAAGGACTAAGTTGAGTTATACTAATCACTCACATATGGCCATAACTAAACCCATGAATATTAAGGACGACACAAAAAAAAAAAAAATTCGCGATATTCTCTTTATCAAGTCACGAAAGACAAGTATTACTAAGATTACTCCTACAAGGTTCATCACCTTAGATAACTCCTTTATAAACTCTAGAGGATCTTCCTCTATCTTTGGCCCATGGAATTTCCGCAATTCAATAAAACATAAAACACATACCGGAACCCTTAAGATCCACTACCACTCACTCTTTGAGACTTACGGGTAGACATCCTTTCTTGGTTAAACCTTAGAGGAACTTAGAGGAATTTTGACCAAGAAACCTTTCTCTTTTTCACTAAAGTTGGATTAAGACAACTCTAGACCATGTCAACCCTTATCACCACTTTTGGTGGGGTCTACCAACCAACTATGCCTAGGTATTATCTAAGCACCCTACTTAAGTGACCATACTTAAGATCAATCTTAAAATACAACAACTAACCCTTTGAAGTTGGTCAACACTTATACTTCTTATTCTTCACCTTAACTAGATGGTACATGCAACCCTCAAAGTCAACTTCAAAACACAACATAATCCCGACCTAGGGCATATAATTTCTTTTCCCATCTCCACTCTCGGATAGGCTCCTTTGGGAATCAACAATTTGACCATATGGGTTCTACCATCAACTAAACATAACCTCACAATTACCTTGCTAGGTAGGCACACTATCTCCCCCTTTGAAGTAAGCCTACACAAGTTCTTCTAACCAACACAAAGACAATTATGAAGCATTAATCACACAAAATACAACTTCATAATCTATTCCATCAAAGCTCACAAGTCACATAGCCATAATTGGCATTACAACCACTCGCTCCTTCTAGCAAGAACCCTTCAACTGGTCCAACTTTAAACACCATAAGACAAGGAATAAGAGAGAGAGCTTATAGATCTATGGCACGACTTAGAGAATGAAGAAGTGAAACATTTCCTAAAACGTCTCATAGCCTCCTACTCATAGTTGTGGTGCACAACACAACCATGAATCGGACTCTAATCAACGCGGTGTGTTGGACTCCGAGGATCTATCAACCTAGTGCTCTGATACCAAGTTTGTCACGACCCAAGCCTAGGGCCTAGACGTGACCGGCGAATGGGGAACCCGAAGGAACCCCAAACAAGCCTCATAGCGTATCATTACACATCCTTGGTCGCGGAAGCAATTAAAATGACCATAAGCAATAAGCATAATCAAAGGGGGAAATCGGGACTAAGGGAGCAAGAGAAAAAGAAGAAATGGTACATAAATACCATAGATGAGTCAAGCTCAAGCATAATACACAACTTGTCCAACACCACCTCTAAACATGAGTACTTAGCGGGGGCCAAGACAAACTACCGGGCTCACCCTCATAGTCAAAACATAACTAAAAAGAAAAGTCTTATACATAGCAAAAGATCATGAGCAACGTCCCCGGAATGGAGGACTCACCAATAACCTTGATAGGAAATCGTATTAGCCACGCGGAGGAGGATGGTCAAGCGGTGCTCCGGTCCCTACATGGTGACATCATGTAGGCATAGAGTATGCGTTAGTACGTTTGAATGTACTAAGTATGTGGGATGCAATGCAATGCTACAATAGATGGACATCATAGGAAAAATGCATAATCATACCCGATAGATAGCACATAAATGAAATGATGTATATAATGACGCTTACATAAAAATCATATTTAGTGGGACGTAGTACATGTGTGGTGAGTGACCATCAATATAGTATTTCCAAGGCCTACCACCCCCTTGGAGAGGCGAAAGAGGTACAAACCCCTCAATGTGGTTACCCGGGCCTACCACCCCCCGAGCTAGGGACCAAGGTACCAACCCCTCGATATGGTGATACGGGCCTACTACCCCCCGTACTAGGCAACCAAGGTACAAACCCCTCGATACGGTTATACGGGCCTACTACCCCCCGTACTAGGCAACCAAGGTACCAACCCCTTGATACGGTTACCCGGGCCTACAACCCCCCGAGCTAGGCTTGGTCGACTCACACACTATATAGAGAAAATCATATACATGTATCCATTTCATCATCATTTCAATACTTATATAATCATCCGACTCATAGGACGTACATTGGACCTTCCATTTCATAAGAATTCTATAAATGGCATTTTATCAAACATATGGTGGGCTACTTGTTCATGTAAATAAAATCATGTGTTTCAAGAGTACTAAGTCCAACCAATTTCAAAATCCATATAAAACAGCCCACCAACAACATACATATATATATACATATATAACAACCTTCATAATTTGATCATGGAGGCATGAAAACCATAAACATCATATAATCATTCCATTTCATGATAATATACAAAAATAGACCATAATAGGATGTGTAGTAATAATTCCATAATTCAAGAGTTCATAAATGATCATAAGGACCCATAAACTTGAAGTAAAATAGAGGATAAATGGTTGGACTTGTGGAAAGGAAGGTTTCCACAATCAATCCACATACCTCAACTTTGGAGAATTCTTGATGAAGATTGGAATGGAGAATTGCTTGAGATTGAATCTTGAATCCGGAATTAAAGCTTGGGATCCTTGAATTTGGTTGATGATCTTGGTGGAATTTTGGAGAGGGTTTAGAGAGAGTTTTTGGATGTTTGAGAAATGTTTTAGAGACTTGGAATGAACTAATGATATATAGGGAATATCATATGCCCTTTTGGAAAAAAAATTGTCCAACACTTAGAAAAATTAATGGGGCGGGTGAACAGTGTTTCGGCTTACTGGAAATGGCACTTTTCTGCCGGCGAGGTTTTACGAAAATGGTTATAACTCCTTCATCCTAACTCGGAATGAGGCGAAACAAATTGCGTTGGAAAGCTAACTCACAAAGCTTTAATTTTGATAGTTTGAGCTCCTTCCAGTTCCTTGTGTGCTGAGAGATATGCCCCTTTAAAGTTGACCCTCAAAATCGCATTTTTTGCGATTTTCGAATTTTGATACGGTTGTTCTAAAATTCGGGTTAGACTCATTTCCCACTCAATTTGACCCCCTGAATAAGAATATGAAGTCGAATTTCCGAAATGATGCACGGATTTTGAGATATATGGAAATTACAATTATAGGTGTTTCCGAAGCACATTTTCGGGCATTTTTGGGGTCGTTTCACTTGTCAGGTTGGTTGGTGAGATGTGCAGCGTACTTCACCAATAGGAAGGGCGGGCGAAGTTTTTTTGTTTAAGTGGTAAAAATCCTTGTTGGTAACATATAGATATATATATATATATACACACACACACAACAATAAACAAACAACATCATTCATTCAAGAAGAGAGAAAGCTAGCAAATCTTTTTCGAGAACTCAAGCATCAAAGAACACAGCAAGGGACCTGGCCTCGAAAAGTCTGCGAATGAGAAAAGGAGGAAAATACAGCTGTGAAAAGGCTGACAACTCTAATGTGGTTGGTGCACAACCTTTAATGACAGCAGGCTTTCAGCCAATGGCCTTGTCCCAAGGGTTAATGTCCACTTTGATAATAGTCTCTTCTTAAAAACACAAACCCGTGTTTTGGCAAATAAAGTTGTGAATTTTCAGAAAATTCACAAGCTAAAAGAAAAAGTCCATCTTCAAGAAGTATTATCGTCAAGAGCAACATGGACTTGATAGAGCTGCAAGCTGTCTAGTTGTCTTAGGATTATATCTTCAGTGCTACATTGTAAATATATTCCTAATCTATAAAGGAATTAGATCATTGTTTAGTTCATCTAAAAGTCTAAGTCAGTTAAGGTCAACTGATTTAGTGGGCAACATTGGTGCTGCTTAGTCAAATTCTAAGTCATCTAGTGGTAGGTGGTTTAGTGGGCAACGTGGTTGTTTCTTAGTCAAAATTATAAGTCATCTTGGTGGGATGGTTTAGTGGGCAACACGGTTGTTGCTTAGTCAAATTCTAAGTTATCTAGAAGTGGGTAGCTTAGTGGGCAATAATGTTATTGCTTAGTTGCTTTCTTTGTAGTAGATGTGCTACATTGAGGGGGAAGGGATTTAGAGGTAAATTCTAGGCTGCAAGCGTTGTAATCTGAATCATTGCTCCATTTGAGTTAAATGGAGGTTGGGTTGAAAAGCCTGTGAGGACCAGTCATGGTTTTCACCGCCCTTGAGCAAGGGGGTTTCCACATAAAATCATTGTGCAAATTTTACTTTCTGCATTTATTTTAGTTGCTGTTCTTGTTGAGTCAAGGGACCTGGTCCATTGACGGTTATTGGACGCATATATCCCAACAATTGGTATTAGAGCAGGTGCTCTCTAGCCGGTTAACACCAAGAGAGATTCCGGTAGAAGAATGGTTGCTCCACTAAGCTGCAATAAGGCCGGTCTCCAACGAAGCCACCTCTATTTTATGGTCAGTACTATTGGTGGTGGAAAAAGTACATGTTTGACTTTATAATGGCTGAAGATTGTGAGCTGTGGGATGTCATTTGTTAGGGTCCCTATGTGCCAGCTATAGAAGTAAAATATGGGGATGTCACAAAGGTCGTTCTCAAAACCCGACGACAATACAATGACTTCAACAAAAGGGAAGTTGAGAAAAACCACAAGGCTAGGAATCTCTTAATGTGTGGAATCAAAGCAAATGTATATGATCTTATTTCTTCATGCGAATCAACCAAAGAAATTAGGGATCTGCTGAAAACTACCTATGAGGGCACTGAGGAAAGAAGGAAATCTAAACTAGATTTCTTTACTGCTCAGTTTGATAGTTTCACCATGAAAGAAGGTGAACATGTTCATGAAATGCGCACAAGACTTTCCAACATTACAAGTGAGCTCATGGTTTTGGAAGAACCAATCCCCGTGTATAGACAAGTCTCCAAGATTCTGTAATTTTTTCCCAAATCTTGGACAAATGGTTTTACAACTGGCAATCAGACAAGGGAACCTGAAGAAATGACTTTGTGTGCTCTGTTTGAGCATCTTCAAGCTCATGAGATGCATAGAAAATATGAAGACATGAGGGCAGAACTGACTGGTGAAGCTGACCACAAGGAAGTAAAAGACAAAGAAGAGGACCAGGTCCGTCCCAATATAAACAGGAGAGAAGCCTTTTTCCAGGCGGTGAAAAGGGACATGACTACATGGGAAGATTCCTCGAGTGATTCAGATGACTCTGAGCACTCTAATGAGGCCTTTATGGCAAAATCTGACAATGAAGAAGCTGAAGAAGAGGTATCCCTTTCTGATCTTACACAAAACATGCATGTTTACTCTATTGAGAAGTTGAGAAGTCTAGCCGGTGTTTTGATTGATTCATTGAGTTAACAACTGAAAATGATATTATGAACAATGGCCTATATATCCTTCATGAAGAAAAGGTAGCCTTGGTTGACCAAATGTCTGTTGTGGAAGAACAATTGATAGTTCTAGAAGCTGAAAATCTAGAACTTAGGAAAAAATTAAAGATGTTGAGTGAGAAATGTGGCAGAGGAAAGGGAGAGGCCAGCAACTTGCAAATTGATCTAGAAACTAGTTTGAATACTGCTGAAACAAAACTTGTTATGGCCTTAGAGAGAAATCATAAGTTAGATAGGGACTTGGTCCGTGTAAAAGAGGAACTAGAAAAATCCCTCAAATGGACCAATTCCTCTAAGTTCCTTACAAATCTAATTGGTCAAGGAAACAATAGTAAAAGAGGGATGGGCTGTGAGAAGATAGATTTCCCACACAATCCTCACCACAAATCTATTTCTGATGCTGACGATCTCCTGTGTGTGCATTGTGGTCGAGATGGACATCTTAAGAGAGATTGTCCTGTTTTGAAAAAATATGAAGGAAGTTCGTCAAACTATTCCAAACAGAGGAATAGACTAAAGAAGGGACCTGGTCTAGCTCATGGTCCTAAGTTGAAGAAAGCCAGTCAGCCTCACTAGACAAAAGCTTTTCTTATCACTCTGTTATCTGCTTACTGGGAACTCCATCTCAAATGGGTTCCCAAGGCTAACAAGTGATTTGCTATGCATGTGAGAGGAGGGAGCATCAGTCAGTGTTGGTTTATGAATAGTGGATGCTCAAAACACCTGACTGAGAAAACTACAAAACTTCCTCTCTCTCTCAAGGCACTTCAAGGTGGAAGTGTCTCATTGGCGATGGCAGGAAAGGGTATATTTGTGGTGTAGGCATGTTTGAAAGTCTGTGGAACACACTATTAAGGATGCGTACTATGCCAATGGTTGAAGTACAATCTTTCAAGTGTTTCACAAATTTGTGATGAATAAAATGAAGTGAAGTTCTTATCAGAAAGAACGTGTGGTCACAAACTTGCTCTCTCGGGCGATGATCTTGATAGAAAAGAGATGCAAGAACTTGTATATTGCTGATTTGAATATTGCTCGTAGTGATAGTCTCACTTGCCTTAGTGCTCAAGGTGAGAATACTGAGGTATGACACAAGAAGCTTGCTCATGTGAGTGCTTCTTTACTGTACAAACTTCTGTCAGGGACCTGGTCCGCAGTCTACACGAAATGAAATTTATAGATTACAAAGGTTATGACATTGGTGTAAAGAGAAGCAGATCAGACCATCCTTCGGGTGGAATAAGCAAATGTTTAATCTACCAAAGAACCTTCGGGCCGAAGTGGTAAATGGTACATGGTTTATGACCAAAATGATGATACAGAGAAGTTTGATCTCAATGATGTTGAAAGATTATTTGTGGTATATTCTTCCTCCAGCAAGTCTTATCTGGTATATAAAAATTTGTGCATTGAAATAGATGTTCATATGATTTTTGATGAGTTTGGAAGAATTGAGAAGTCGCAAGACAAAGAATATTCTGAGCTGGAAGAGCTGCATCAGATTAAGAGATATGGTCTAAATAGTGAGCTTGCTAAAGAAAATATCATCTTCATGAATCCAACAATCCCAAGGAAGCTGATGTAGAGGATGAACCTGATGAAGGACCCGGTCCAATAGACAATGCTGAACAAAGATGATGCAGTTCAAACTGATAATGCGAATTCTGGAGGTGAAAATGAAGAAGATGATCAATCTCAGTTTGAAAGAAGCAAAGTATGTCACTCGGTTCCCGACAAGCTGATAGGTTGTCCAAGATCCTCTTCAACAATGGTTTCAAAAGAGTGAGTTTTGAAATGAGCATGATGGAAGAATTAAATTTCTTCTTGGAGCTGTAAACCAATCAAACTTCTAAAGCTTTGCAAAATGGAAGGTCAAGTGGCTGACATCTTCACCAAAGTCCTAAGCAAGGACCAGTTTTTTTAGAACAGGGACCTGGTTCCAGCTCAGAAAAGCTATTGAAGAAGTTTCATATTATGGATGCGAAGTCAACTAATACTCCCATGGGTATCAACTCGGTGCTGGATACTAGTAGATATGGTCCAGATATAAATGATACAAGTGCTAGGATTTGTGCAAGATTCCAAGCTTGTCCAACGGAATCACTTTCGAAGGCTGCTAAGAGAATCCTAAGACACTTGATGAGGACAGGGACCTGGCTCTACTCTATCCATCAGGTGATTTTGTGTTGATTGGAAGAATATGGTGATACTGATTATGCTAGGTATCAAGCTAATAGAAAGAGCAGAAATGACTCACTTTCTAGGATGATCTCTCATTCATGGGAAACTAAAATGAAAGATTCAGTTGCTCTTTCAACAACTGAGGGATATTATGTAGAAGGTGCAACATGATGGGCTCAATCTTGTGGATCAAGCAGCAACTTGAAGCTCTTAGAAAACCTATTCAAGATAAACAAATTGAAGTTGGGGATACTGAAATTGAACTGAATGGATCCTGCCTGAAGTAATCAACCTTCTCATGACTATGTAAAGGGAGCAGGTATCCTTGTTTTTCAGTTATTTATATTTTAGAAAATTCAGTCTTATACCTTTTGTAGGTATACACATGGTAGACTTGCTGAAGGAAAAGAGAGGCCAGGACAAATCTAGGCAATCACATTCAACCTATAGAGAGGAACCTGGTCCGTTCTCGAAGATTAGCACTCTTAACATTGCATTTTGATTTATGCATGAGAACCGTTGTAGCTGCCACATGTCTGATCGTTATGACATCTTTTGAATCCCAAGATGATACTTGCTTCCGCATGATACACCCTTCCACTTCCCTTGTGCTCCATATCTTTTTCCTTATCCCAGGAAAACTCAAATTCCCTTCCAAAAATAAGAAATTTTCAACACCCTCTTTCTTCGTCTCTCAAAAAAAATTTCAAATGCTTAAACCCTTTGTTCCTGCTGGAGAATTTTTTGATGAAGAAATTTCTTAGTGTGAAGAGGGACCATGTCCAAAAAGCAAAAGAAGAAGGTGCAAAATATGATGTTCAAAAGGGTAAGGGTTGATACTCTGAGAACTCAAAGTATTCTAAATAGAAGGGTGTCTCACTTATATATATATATATATATATATAATGAACTGGTCCTTTAGTTATTGACCTATTCATCTTAGAGACGTTGAGTAAGTTTGAGATTACCAATCCTTCTATCACATATGCGAGAATACATGCACAAGATCATGTATACTAAGGATGGTAAATATGGCATGAGATATGGGTACTTTCTGACCTGGAATGTGAACGTGTTGTGGGAATAGAAATAAAAGGTAATGTGTCTAAGCTGTTGGTGGAACATGAGAAACTCAAGCTTGCTTTAGAAGCTATGGCAGCTGGTGTTGCTAATAGGGATACTTAAATAGTGTGTTTGAAGGCTCAACTTTTGGAAATCACAATCAGAGGGACCAGGTTGAGAAAAACTGACAGCCTGAAGACTTACCATGAAGCTCGGGCAGTGAAGAATATTGAACTTCCAGAGAGGCTTCTGAGAAATCATGCTGAGGAAAATGCTCTCCTAATCTTACACTTTCAATACCTTGTTCTTAAGCTCCTCACTCCTCCTAAATTCCCATGTTCCTAAGCCCCTTACTCCTCCTAACTCCCGTGTTAGTCCTCCTCATTTTCTATCGAAATTTAGTGGGCATTGTCTTGGTTCTAAGTCATAATGATGTCACAATGCTTTGATGGCTGATCTTTTATTTCTGAATGAAAAGAATTATCTTGTTTCTGCTGACTTGTCTCATTACTTTATGCTTTTTTACTCATGCTCAGTGTTGCCCAAATGGCAATGAATTCGCTTGAACTACATTTCTGGCAACTTGGTTTACTGCTTTAACCCTTTTTTATGATGTCAAAAGGGGGAAGATTGTTAGGGTATGAGATCAATGATTACATGGTCATGTCGACAGGGGGAAAAAGTGCTACTTGAAGAGTACATGGTCATGTCTATAGGGGGAAGAAGTGCTACTTGAAGAGGATATAGTCATGTCGATAGGGGGAGAAGTTGAAAAAAGTTTGTCATCATCAAAAAGGGGAAATTGCTATTTTGTTGTTGGTGTGATGTTTTGATGATTTGACAAACTTCGGGAATGATGCATAAAGGGGACCAATTCAGTTATCTGAAGAGGCATGCTGATAGGGAGAACTGGTGAAAGAGGGAAGAAGGTGAATAAGTATGTTATCATCAAAAAAGGGGAAAATGTTACCTTGGAGCTGATGGTAAGTTTTGATGATTTAACAAACTTAGGGATCTACCAAGGGGACATATCCAGGAAAGAGTCTTCTGGTATTGGGACTAATGAAAGGGAAATGAATGAATAAACTCAGCATGATAAATATTTTTGTGTCTTCATAAAAAATGGGGAAATGTTATATTCTAGTGTTTTGATGATCCTCACAAATGCGGGTACCTGGTCTTTGGTAGAGTACTTCCGTCCAGTTTCAAAGTGGTGCAAAGCTGTAAAGTTAGCTTTACAGCTGTCTTGTCAGGTTGGTTGGTGAGATGTGCAGCGTACTTCACCAATAGGAAGGGCGGACGAAGTTGTTTGTTTAAGTGGTAAAATCCCTGGTTGGTAACAGATATATATACAACAATAAACAAACAACATCAATCATTCAAGAAGAGAGAAAGCTAGCAAGTCTTTTTCAAGAACTCAAGCCTCAAAGAACGCAGCAAGCGACCTGGTCCCGGAAAGTCTGCGAACGAGAAAAGGATGAAAAGACAGCTATGAAAAGGCTGCCAACTTTGATGTGGTTGGTGCACAGCCTTTCATGACAGCAGGCTTTCAACCAATTGCCTTGTCCCAAGGGTTTGTGTCCACTTTGATAATAGTCTTCTTAAAAACACAAACCCATGTTTCGGCAAATAAAGTTGTGAATTTTCAGAAAATTCACAAGCTAAAAGGAAAAGGCCATCTTCAAGAAATATTATCCTTAAAAGCAATAGGGACCTGATAGAGTTGCAAGCTGTCTAGTTGTCTTAGGATTATATCTTCCGTGCTACATTGTAAATCTATTCCTAATCTATAAAGGAATTAGACCGTTTTTTAGTTCGTCTAAAAGTCTAAGTCAGTTAAGGTCAACTGATTTAGTGGGCAACATTGTTGTTGCTTAGTCAAATTCCAAGTCATCTAGTGGTAGGTGGTTTAGTGGGCAACATGGTTGTTGCTTAGTGAAAATTCTAAGTCATCTTGGTGGAATGGTTTAGTGGGAAACACAGTTGTTGCTCAGTTAAATTCTAAGTTATCTAGAGGTGGGTAGCTTAGTGGACAATATTGTTATTGCTTAGTTGCTTTCTTTGTAGTAGATGTGCTACATTGAGGGGGGAAGGGATTTAGAGGTAAATTCCTAGGTTGCAAACATTGTAATCTGAATCGTTGCTCCGTTTGAGTTAAATGAAGGTCGGGTTGAAAAGTTTGTTAGGACAGGTCGTGGTTTTCACCTCTCTTGAGCAAGGAGGTTTCCACGTAAAATCATTGTGCAGATTTTACTTCCAAGCATTTACTTTCTGCATTTATTTCAGTTGCTGTTCCTGATGAGTTAAGGGACCTGGTCCATTGATGTATAGTGGACGCGTACTACTACGTGTGCTTATATTACTGTTCTTACCGTGTCAAGGGACTTGGTCCATTGACTGTTAGTGGACGCACATATCCCAACATCCCACAAGTGGGTCTGGGGAGGATATGATTTACCCTTACCTTTATGGGGTAGAGACATTGCTTGCAACAGTTCCTCGGCTCAAAAGAAGTAAAATCAAAGCAAGATTGAAAGGAAAATAGCAATACTACTAGTGAAAATTGAAGAATAAAATACTACATGACTACTAACTAAACTGACCCCTTGCCTTCCTCACATAAAAGTATGATAACTCTTGGCTACTTACTACCCTTCTACCGATTATTTAAACCTCGGATAACAAGTATCCAGTATATATCAGTGCATAGTAACTCGGCCTACTAATTCACCTAATTTTGTTGATCACTAAGCCACATCTTGGATCAAGTTCACTCCTTTACAAAAAGAGGAGAAACAACAAGAGTACAACTATAAAACTAATGCATTTGGCTATCTATAATACATTTATGAGAGAACCATTGAAATATACTAAAGGGTGATACATAAATCTTGCAAAGCTCATGAAAAACAAAGCTCAATGTGAATTTTCACCAAAAGAAATAGCATCTTGAATCAACAACATACATTACAGGGCTGAGTTACCATTGATAAGGTGGAAAAAGCTTTTTTAGGTTACCCCATAACTAAAATTGCTTATTCTGCACAACGAGAGAGCTTCTTCTTTTTCACAAAAGGGTTTTTTAGAAACCTGAGAAAATTAAACAAAAGGTGTCAATTAAGTCTTGTTTTTGTTTTTGGTGACACTTTGACCAAGAAAGGTTCAAATCCACTTAAAAATGTAATTAAGTAAATCTTGGACCAAATTAACATTTTCAAAACTTTATAATCTTTTATAAAATACAAAAAAACACTTCATTTTTTGATTTTTATAATTCTATCCAAACCATTTTAAAAAAAGTAAAAGAAAATATAATTTTCTCTTCTTCTTCTTCTTCTCCCAGCATTCTTCTCTTCTTCTTCTTCTTTCTTAGATAATTTGACTATCAACAAATATTCTCCCCATTATCTTCCTCTTCATCTCCGGCCGTCACTCTCTCTTTATGAGCTGAAGATCGTGTTCGACTTAAAATGGCTACGTCATTTTCTTCAAAGATTTTACAATTTTCGAACAATACATTCTTGGTAGTAAGATTTTTCCTGGGTTAATGTACAATAAATCGTTCTATAAATGTGAAAATTGAATAATGGTGTAATTGTACCTATTATTTATTATTTAAAAAAAAATCAACAAACCTAAAAAAACCCTAATTTTGAGAAAATGTATATGTATTGTTGTTGTTCAGTGAAAAGTCATTTTTTGTTGCATTTGGTATTATTTTTGTGACCATTATGTTCATATGATTTAAGAAATATAGTCTTGTTCAGTTGTGCAACATATATTTCATTTGTTGAAAGATGTATCGTATGTTGCAACATTTTAGTGATATGTTGGTACATATTCCAATAGAGTTGTCATATGTTGGAACATGTCACCTATGTGTTAGGGAAACAAAATGGTCATCTTTAGTAATAGGTTACCCATCTGTGACAATAGAAGATTCATCTGTGGCAACAAAAAGATTCATCTGTGTCAATAAAGGTACATCTATGGCAACATAATGTCCATTTGTGTCAACATAAGTATAAATTGCTACCCATTATTATTATTTTATAATCAATTGTAAACTCGAAACCATTTTTATTTACCTTGTATCAAATGACACAAGAAGCTTCATCTATGACAACAACTCAATCTTTTGTTGGTGATGCTTCCTCTTCTAACATCAAATGCTCTTTTTGTCGATGCAAAGAATGTGAGCAACAACATGATTATTTTATTATTCTTGTTAAAGAACTCTCTAATATTTTTAAGGAAATGACTTATAATATTGATGTACATACATCCAAGAAGATGTCATAGCCTTTGAAGTGTAGGAGGTTGAAAAAATCTATTTCCCAATCGATCTATAAGTAGTAAAAGAAAAAAATCAATGACTATTGCTCTAGTATCTTCCTCAACCCCAAAAGGTAAGGAGAAAGAGAAGGAGAGAGAGAAAGGGAAAGAGAATGAGAAAGCGAAAGAGAAAAAGAAAGAGAAGAAAGTCGTCAGTTGTGATGTGAAGCAACAATATCCATTTGAAGGCTAACATTACCGGCGAGGATCCAACTGAACTAATGTCATCCTTCTCGTAATGGATAAACGAGGGTCTTTACAAGCATTATGCAAAAAAGTAAAGTTGTTCAACTATTATTAGTATTTCTTCTTGATGTCCACTAAATATTTGTATATAATGTTTACACAATTACAGAAGAGACAAGGATGATCGCTACTTAGTAAATTGCTCGAAACTTGAATTCAAACAACTTGACTTTGTTGTTGCATTTCCAAAGAAAAAGGACTGGTTCTACGTAATGTCTCAACCCAATAGATGTTGGACTGATGAGGTAAATCCATGTCCACTTATGTTTTGATTAAGATATGAATACATACAAATAATTGATACAAAAATACATTGTTGATGCATGTGTGCTACATGTTGATGTAATTTTATAGTATTTGCCGAAGAAGTCAAAGCAACAAAGTCATTCTAAATATCGATATACCACTACTAATTGTTATTTCAAAACATATATTGACAATGTCAGTATTGTTCCTGAAAATGAGAATGAAATCATTGACACTATCAAAGGGTTTGGTATACCTGCTGGACTGCTTTGACACCTCACAGATGAGGTTTATGCCCCTGTAAATTGTAATGGGGAGTTTCATTGGGTCTTGGTTGTCATTGTATTGAAGGAACGATACATAAAGGTGTATGATTCGATGTCCTCATCTAGGATTAATAGAAAATTGTCTATTGAGATTCAGAAGTTGTCTACAATGTTGCCAAAGTACCTTGAATTTAGCGGAATTTTTGAGCAAAAAGACCGAATCAACTTGTCAGTTCTTGAATCTTACTAGGGAAAGAACAAATCTCACCCATTCGAAGTCATAAATGTTACTGATATTTCCCAATAAGCAAGCAATAGTCTGTAAGTATCACATTATCTTTTTGTCTTACCACTATCGAATTGTGATGTTATTAGGTTTATTATATTTTCTAATTCATGATTTACCATGCAGAGATTGTGAACTTTTTGTTGCTGTATACGCTCAGTTTTTCAGTGATGGACTACAAGTACCATCTTATGGAATTATTTTTCAATCCCTTCGCATAAGATATGCTTCACTCGTATGGAATTATGAGATTTTAAATGCTTGGAGTGGTAGTGACAATGACGACCCACAGAGGCCTAGACCTAAAAAAACAAAGTTCATATCTCCAGATGAAAATATTGTGGTTACCACCATTGATTAGATATAGTTTTAATGGTTATGTATACCATTGCGAATTACCTTATTGTTGATAAGTTGTAAAAAAGAATTGGTAAAGTATTCATTTTTGTTGATAATATTAATGATTATTATTATTTTATTTTGTTGGAACAAATTTCAATTATGTTGGAAAGGAAGAAATGTGTTATCTGTGGCAACATATATAACCTTTGTTGTAAAAAAATCACACAATTATCTATATGTTCCCCAACAGAAAGGTGATATGTTGCAAGATATATAACCTCGGTTGTAAAAAACCCACAGAATTACCTGCATGTGCCCCAACAGAAAGGAGGTATGTGGCAACATATGTCACTTTTAATTGTCATATGTTGCAACATTATATTGTCAAAATTCAAAAAAAATTAAAAAGGTTGAAAACAATCGTCCTTTTCCCTCTCTCCTCTATAAAAGGTCTTCTCATATTCCAAATTTAATTTACTTTTACTAATTTCCGTTTTCTTTCCTTTCATCTCTCTTGTTTCTCCATTATTCTTTTTCATAGATCCAGTTGTTGTTGCGATAATTTCTACAACATCAGTGTAATCTGTTGCGATATTTTCTACAAAAAGTCATTGTTTCCCTCATCATTCCTAATTTATCGTCGATATCTTCTCAGATAAAATTTAATTAGGATTTTGAAACACTTACTGATATAAATCATGATGTTTTTAGTGGTTTATCGCTTATTTGTTTGTAGGATGGTTGGTTTGGTTGGTTGTTATTCCTTTTAAAATATTATCTGGTTTCAAAAAGCTTCAATTTGTAGTTTGTTGGCTAGGGTTTAGGGAGGGTTTTATGGTTTGTTGGTTGGTTCATGTGTGGTATTGAATCATATTTGGGGTTTTTTGAGGGGTGATGTGTTGTTGTTTGTGTTGTTTTGTGTTGTGTTGTTGTGTTTGATTGTTAATTTTGTTAAGAAATATTCGATTTTGTGGTTGCAGATACAAATATAATGCCTCCTGTCAAAAAAAAAATGTATTAACAACTGAAACAACTGACACAAAGATCCAGAAGAGGCCTAGGACTAAAATTTGTAGGACGAAGAATGAAAATTCTAGTTCCACTCTTTTAGAAGAACTTGCATCTGAAGCAGTTTCTTCTTCTCAAATAGAGTCAGGAGTTTCTTCTTCCCAAGTAGAACCAAAATTTTCTCAAAAAGGTCTTGAAATTCTTCATAAAGTTGTTGTAGAGTAAGAAGGACAAGAAAAAAAATGAGGATGATGATGATAGAAAAGATAAAAATGAAGTTGATGATGCTGAAGAAAAAGAAGAAGAAAAATATGAAGTTGATGATGAAGAAAGAAGAGAAGAATAAAAATAAAAGTTGAGAAAGAAGATGAGGAAAAAAAAGAAGTTGAGGAAGAAGAAGGAAAAAAGTGTCGAGGAAGATAAAGGAAACAATAAAGAAATTGAGGAAGAAGAAAACAAAATGAAGGTGAGGATGATGGGATCAAAACTGTCAATGCACACACTTTCCCTATGCATTTTCAGCCTAATGCTACTGGTGATAGCATTATAAGGACAACCATTGGAAAATCTCTCGACTACTTTGGAACCATATTCCGGGAGAATTATTTGGAAGATATTTTTAGGAATAGTTGTTTTGGTCAATATCTTGATTTGCCAATGAACAATAATGCACATTTTCAACTGACTGTTGTCTATGAACTTCTGAAAAGAAGGTTTCATTTTTTAGAATAATGAAAAGAAGGATGAGGTGTTTATTAATTATTGTGTCATGCCACTCTTCTTTGGCAAAAAAAGAGTTTACCATTCTCCTTCTGAGTTAATCCCTGTTTTTACAGCCAAAAAATAACCACGGGGAGGAGAAGCACAAACAAGTAAGGAACAATCAACTGAGGAGCAGGACTTGGTGTCCCTTGTTGTCCCAAGCTTCAAAAACCCCAAATTGATAGCTTTGTTGAATGACAAGGATACATCAAAGAAGCACAAAGGGTCATTGTTTCTAACGAGGATATGGTTGATGCAGCTGTAAGGGCTGGTGTTAATATTGGTGTTGGTGTTGGTGTTGGTGTTGATGTTGGCGGTCGAATTTGTGTTGGTGCTGATGTTGGTTTTGGTGGACAAAGTGTTGGGGCTACCTCTTGTAGTCGATGCTCTAGATTTATATGTGAGAAGTGCAAGAAACATGATGACGATTCTATCATGTATCTTCAAACATTAAGTGAGACTGTTAATGAATTTAAATACAAAAGAGGGGTCAGAGTCACTCCATCAAACAAGGTTGGGGATCCTCATACTCCACATGCCAAGTGGAGAAAAAAAAAATCCTTTATCAAGGCAATAAAGAATTTGAAGAAGAAAATATTTGGAGAATTTCCAATGGGCGTAGGAGAAAAGCTGGAGCTCAAGCAAGTGAATATTTATAAGTTGGTGCTTGTAGCTAAAAAGACCAAACTATTGGAACTGATGAAAGTAAAGGAACTGTGTGCACAATACGGCATGCATTATTTTAGTTGAAATGATTTCAGGGCCATGACAAGCATGAGTATTTGGTGGGAAGACTAGGTAACTTTTCTTTACTAACCTTCTTCAATTTATAATGTTTGTTTGTTTTTATCTTTTCAATCATTACTCCTATTTACTCTTTAATATTAATTGTTATTTCAGTATATTGATGAAATTTTTAGCCTCATGCGGGAGAGACATTTGAGATACCATGAGCACTATGATTTCATGGATAGCATCATGGATCTCAACTTCTATATACCAACTTCAAACAAAGGTATGACAGTATCAGCGAGGAGGCAACAACAGTAGGTGGCAGAAGCTTTAGACAGTTAATTAATGAGTTGTATGGAATGCCGATTTGATTGACTACGTCAGGGGCATTAGACCATATGCTGGAGGCATAGATTGGATTGGTGCAAAAATCCTTTTTGCAGTCATGAACATGAACAAAACTCATTTTGTGACTCTTGAGATCCTTTTGCACGAGGGTCGCATGAATGTTTGTGGCTGCAACCTGATGAGTATGTAATATGCCATGTTTTTGATATTCATACAACCTGTGTTTGAGTTGCTGCCAAGATTGTTGAGGTTAAGTGGAATAATGAAGCATTTTCCAGATAAGTTCCTCAATGAACCATGGAAATTTGAAGGTCGATTGGAACCCATGGTAAAAAATAACACCAATGCCATGTGCGGGTCATATTCGCTTGCATTTATTGAGCATTTTATTACCAACACAACAATTCAACCTCCCAACACCACGTTATGTTACAATATAGTTGGTCGAATACAATGGAATTGGGATGCTGGGATAGTATCAAGGATCTTGGAGCCTTGACAATGTGTTTTAAATTAATGACAATGTTTTATTTTATCTATTATGTTATGTTATCTTATATTGAGATCAACTACATAGTATGTGATGTTATGTTTCTCCAACCAATTCCTTTTTAACTCTATCAATCCACAACATAATCAAATGTTGCTATAGATAGCTGATATGTTGCAACATTTGAGGAATCTGTAGCAACAAATGAGTCATCTTTTCATATCAAGAAAACAATAACATCCACACTGTAGTCGTTTAGAGAGTTTTGTTTATGGGGAGATTTTCTCCTAACATGTTTATGTTTTTCTTTTCATATTAGTTTTATCATATGTAAGTCGTTTAGCCAGACTATATTAATAATACTATGTTTTAGTATAATTTTGTTTGTCATCTTATTTATCACTGTCTTGATTGCAATTGTAAGCTTTCGCGTGACGCCTTAATCAATTTCGAACCCAATAAGTGGTATCAGAGAACATGGTTCAATGATCCAATGGTTGAACAAGATTGAAGACAGGTGCAAGTGGTTTCAAATCAATTTGCAATCAACGTGATGATAATGAAGATTTTTGCGCCACTACATTTGCAGAAAATTTTCAAATATATTTTCAACAATTTTGTTGCTCTATCCTTAAAAACAAAATCAACTTTCAACCCCAGCAAAATTTTAATGTTCGGGCTCCACTTTTAACTCATGCATCTTACTTTTAACGCATGAGCTCCACTTTCAACTCGTGCATATTATTTTTAATGCTTGAGCTCCATCTTCAATCCTGCTCATTACTTTTATGTAACGACTCGAAAAATGATAGAGTGAAACTAGAGCCTCACATGTGAGTTTGGAGTCGAGAACTTAATGAAATGATTATATTTGAATTTGACCCAAAAAGTTCTTAAAAATGTGCTTCGGAAGTTACCGAAAACTTGTTTAGCTGTATATAGAAAGATCCGTTTCGTTTTTCGAAAATCCGACTTCATATTCTTGTTTAGGGGGTCAAATTGAGTGGGGAATGGGTCTAACCCAAATTTTAGAGCAACCGTATCAAAATCCGAAATTTCCAAGTGAAGCCTTTTTCGAGGGTCTACTTTGGAGGGTCATATCTCCTAGCACACAAATTATTTGGGTGGCCAATAATATATCCATGGAAAGCCCTTTGAGTTAGCTACCTAACTCACTTCGTTTCACCTCATTCGGAGTTCGGACGAAGAAGTTATGCCCATTTTCGTAAAGTCTGTCCGGCAGAAAATGCAAATTCCAGTAGCTAATTTTACTGTTCATTACTGTTCACCCCGCCTGATTTTTTTCTAAGTGTTGGACCATTTTTTTCCAAAGGACTTATATTATTTCCTAGATACCATAATCCAATTCCCATCCCTAAAAACATTTCCCTCTCTACAATCCTCCATTTAAGAAAGTCAAGAACTTGGAGCTAGGGCTTGGTTTGAAGGTGGTGTCTTCATCAATTTTCTTGGGGAAATCTTAGCAAAGGTATGGTGACCCTTGATCCTTGATTATCTTTCCTTCAAGGAGTCCAAAAAAAAAGGGTTTCAAAAGTCTTCAAAGAACAAAACTTCTATTTTCTATTCTAGTTATGGGTTCATGGGTAAAATGTTTTCAAAGTCATTATATTGGTGAATTGAAGTTGTATTTATGATTTTAAGATGATTTTATTTGAAACTTCTTCAAGAACCCATGTTTTCATTAAAAGACTTGAATTTTCTTATGAAGTGGGTTTAATGCCTATGATTTAATGTTGATGAATTGTTGGTATATGGATGAATTGAGGATTGTGGCCTTATGGGCAAATTATGGGTGAATCACCTTGTGGTGATAGAATTGTTGGGAATTGAGTAATGGTTATTATGGCTTTGGAGGATGGTAAGTTGGCTTAATCTCATATTAGGGATAAAATTGTTCTTGCTTGGTTTGATCCACTTATGGTGGAGGTGTTTAATTATGGAATGTATTGTGACCATGGCCTTAAAGGCAAGACATGAGGAGCTAATGTTGACTTAGAATTGTTTACTTGTTTGTTACATTGTGACCATGGCCTTGAAGGCATAGTATAAGAAATTGAAGTGTTATCATGACATTGTATGAATGAGAGTTCAATGAAGATAATGTGATCATGTTATGAATGTAAATGTGTTACTATTGAAAGATTATTTCTCAATTTGACACTCATGAATGTTGATGATAGAATATGAAGGATTCTTCAATGTAAAGTATACCTTGAATTGGTAGGGCTTATGCATCATTTTCTTGTATAAATGATTATATTGTTGATTGTTGAATCCTTGGATCGGTAGGCTAATGGCACCCTTCCACACATGCTTATAATGAACCTTGGATCGGTAGGCTTATGGCACCCTTCCATTAATGATAAGTAATGAACCTTGGATTCGGTAGGCCTATGGCACCTTTCCATAAAGGTTAATGATGAGACTTGAATCGGTAGGCCCATGGCACCCTTTCAAGAGGAGTTAATGAGCTTTCCTAAATGTACCTTGAATCGGTAGGCTTATGGCACCCTTTCATGTGTTAAATAATGTACCTTGAATCGGTAGGCTTATGGCACCCTTTCATGTGTGATGATGTCAAAGTAATGAACTATTCTATGGGAATGTAGGCTAAGCACCGAGCGGATTTGGTTAGATGGAAACTCCCCCGACAGTTAGGCATGAGTTTCAATGATCGTCTACCTTATCGCATAAACTATGTGCCCGCATAGGAAGCTAGTGGATCCATTAAGCTATATATACCGGTCTTCCTTAGGCAAGTAGACCACCTCTTTTCGGTGTGGGGACTCATGACACCGGATTCCATGACAAGCTCTCATGGTCTATGTCGGTTAAACGCTTACTTCCCATCATGTGAGATTTCATTATGGTTTCTTGACAGGTTCTACAAAGTGTAGGTAGTAGTATGGGATGCTACCTATACATTGCACGAGTAGGCTTGGAGAGGGTCATAGTGAGTTTCTCTAAATCCTTATGACTGTGACATGAATGTACCCTAAATGAGGTTATTAAAGAATGTTGGCTCTTAAATGCTTAATATGTTATGCATGTTATACTTGGGTTATATTACGAGTTATTTTCCCTTGTCATGTCTTAATTAATGATATACCTCTTATGTATGAATATTGTGCAAAGGTGAAAGAAATGAATGATAAGTTACTTTAAGTGACCTAAATGTGGTGCCTTAGTATGGATGGTGGTATGGGACGTCATCCATACATTGCACGAGGTATAGCATAAGGGTTTCTTGAGGTGAAGGTCCAAGGTAAAGGTTTTCATGTTGATATTGTTTAAAGGTGATATTATGACTTACTTGATGTTATGCTTGTCTTGTATGTCTTTTATGCTATTGTTCATGATATTTCAAAAAGGTGGCATAATGCATGGTTTCTAACTAAAATGTCCCCTTTAAAGCATGTTTTGCATGGTCATCATACTTAGTACATTTTTGTGTACTAACCCATATTCTTCATGTTTTTACTACAAGTGTAGGTTCCGGCAAGTGATCCCTCTTAGCTAGTTTGAAGTGTTGGATTGCTTTCCTCCAAGACTTGGTATGTCCTCATGGATTCGAGGACAAGACTTTTAAGTTCTTTTGTTCATGTAATAGACACTTTTAGTTTTGTTTTGATTGTAAAGGGTCGTGTCCCTACTTATGTTTTGCGACTGTGTCTAAGATGGCTATGTGAGACTTAGACTTCCGCTGTGTGTTTTTAAAGTTGTTTTAAGAAGTTTAAATGTGTGGATGTAAATAAGTTTTTTTTTAATTCTGCACTATTTTCATTATTGAATGCAATGAATGACTATGTGGCTCGTATAAGACCCCTTCGGGGTCGAGTACGCCTTGTTACGACTTGGGGGTGCTCCCGGGTCGTGACATTTTAACACAATACTCCAATTTTTAGCCCACATAAATTTTTAAATCATGGTAAGCAGTGTGATACATGAAGATTTTGTGAAGAGCAAGATTATCAAGCATATGAAGAAGGCGGATCAAGTTTTGTCAAGAAATTCCAGCCAAAAAGGGAGGTTTGTCAGGGTTTTGTCTTGATTTTCTTACCTTATTTGAAGTTTATTTTTTCCTAAAACAAAAGACAACATTACCATAAATGTTTTTCTTTTTTATGAAAGGAAATATATTTTTCTTCCATATTTGGTTTACTCTTTCCTTAGAAGAAAAGTTTGGAGATCTATAAATTGAAGATTTATCTTCTCATATCAAGAAAACAATAACATCCACAATATAGTCATTTCGAGAGTTTTGTTTATGGAGAGATTTTCTCCCAACATGTTTATGTTTTTTTTCATATTAGTATTATCATATGTAGGTCGTTTGGTGAAACCATATTAATAATCTTATGTTTTAGTATAACTTTATGCGTCATCTAATTTATCACCGTTTTGATTGCAATTGTAAGCTTCTACATGACACCCTAATCACTTTCATACCCAACAAGTAGTATCAGAGCACATGGTTCAATGATACAATGGTTGAACAAGATTGAAGACAGATTCAAGTGGTTTCAAATTAATTTGCAATCAACGTGATGATAATGAAATTTTTGTGCTACTTCATGTGGAAAAAATTTTCAAATATATATTCAACAATCCTGCTGCTATATCCTTAAAAACAAAATCAACTTTCAACCCAACAAATTTTTAATGTTCGGACTCCACTTTTAATTCATGCATCTTACTTTTAACTCATGAGCTCCACTTTTAACTCATGCATCTTACTTTTAACGCATGCTTTCCACTTTCAACTCATGCATATAACTTTTAACGCATGAGCTCCACTTTCAACCCTGTTCACAACTTTTAACACAGGGCTCCAAATTTTAGCCCATATCAATGTTTAAATCATGGTAAGCAGCAGTGATACATGAAGATTTTTTGAAGGACAAAATTATCAAACATATGAAGAAGGTGAATCAAGTTTTGTCAAGAAAATTCAGTCAAAAGGGGTGATTTGTTAGGGTTTTGCCCTAATTTTCTTACTTATTTGAAGTTTATTTTTTCTAAAGAGAAAAGACAAAATATTACCATAAGTGTTTTTACTTTTAATGAAAGGAAATATATTTTTCTTCCATATTTTGTTTATTCTTTCCTTAGAAGAAAAGTTTGGAGATCTATGAATTGAAGATCCATCTTCTCATATCAAGAAAACAATAACATCCACAATTTAGTCGTTTCGAAAGTTTTGTCTATGAGGAGATTTTCTCTCACATGTTTATATTTTTTTTTCATATTCGTTTTATCATATGTAGGTCGTTTGGCCAAACACTATTAATAATATTATGTTTTAGTATAAATTTATTTGTCATCTAATTTATCACCATCTTAATTACAATTGTAAGTTTTCGCATGACGGCCTAATCACTTTCGAACCCAACAATTTGTTGACTTTTTTTCGTCTTCTATGTTGTGAGATTTTTAGGGTTTGAATTTCTTAACAATTTGAAGAAATAATTTCAAATTGTATTAGTCTTGTGTCAAAAATGATTTTTTCGCCGGATTTGTTTTTAACGCAATTTGATTTTTATTTTTTATGAAATTCTCTTCTACTCTAATGAAAATCTTTAGCAGTGAACTCATCTGATTTTTTGTTTAAGTAATGCTTCTCCATCAAAGATAAGAACAACAATGATATTGATGATGGTGGTATGATGCTAAATAAAAGGAATGAATGATTATATGGGAAAGGGGTGTATCAAGGGATGGTGGCGAAGGAATTTGCCTAATGAGGTTCAAGGTAATCTTGGATTGAGAAATTCAATTGGGGAAGACAGAGTTGGAGATGACTGGCAACGATTTTTTAATTTTTGTATATGTTCAAATTATCATTATTCTAATGTTGGGGGGAAAATTTTATCAAGGAAACAATTCAAAACAATTATAGGAAAAATAAATTATTAAAGTTCATGAAAATATTAGGGAAAACATAACATAGCATTCTGAAAGAAAGGAACAATAACAACAAAGTTGCAAACAATATGTTCAGAATATCCAGTAGTTCACAAGAAACCATAACTTGTATACTTCTGCTTCCACACTACATGTTTTGACTAACTTGGCATGTAATATATACATTCTCTTACTACCCAGAAAATTCACATGAAGAACGGTTTATGCAAGCAATCACTCGATTATCTTACTCTTAAAGTCTGTTAAGAAAATTCACATGAACAACTTATAAAAATGATTAATCTACCTAATCAACGGATAACTAATTATCAATGAAAAAAATCTAGAAAACTAAAATAACACACAAACAGCTTGTTTTTGTGTGGCTATTAGCCAAAGAAGCATCCCTTACAAGACAACTTAATGAGAGCCCTATGCTTCTTTGGCTAATAGCCACACAAAAATAAGCTATTTTGTGTGGTATTTTAGTTTTCTAGATTGTTTCCATGGATAATTAACTATCCGTTAATTAAGCAGATTAATCATTTTTATAAGTTGTTCATGTGAATTTTCTTGACAGACTTCAAGAGTAAGATAATCGAGTGATTGCTTGCATAAACCGTTCTTCATGTGAATTTTCTGGGTAGTAAGAGCATATATATATTACATGCCAAGTTAGTCCAAACATGTAGTGTGGAAGCAGAAGTGTACAAGTTATGGTTTCTTGTGAACTACTGGATATTCTAAACATATTGTTTGCAACTTTGTTGTTATTGTTCTTTTTTTTTTCAGAATGCTATGTAATGTTTTCCCTAATATTGTCATGAACTTTAATAATTTATTTTTCCTATAATTGTTTTGAATTGTTTCCTTGATAAATGTTTTCCCTCAAAATTAGAAAAATGATAATTTGAACATATAAAAAAATTTAAAAATTGTTAGCGGTCATCTACCCAACTTTGTCTTCCCCAATTGAACCTCTCAATCCAAGATTACCTAGAACCTCATTAGGCAACCTCAAAAGAGCTTGCCTAAAAATTTGTTTTTTTAGTTTGGTGTTATCCCCCTTAATAATTCGATGGCTCTCTCATTTTAGCATCGATTGACAAATGCTTTATTTTGGTAGATGTATTCTTGTTGTTTCTTTTTTTTTTTTCTCTTGGAAAGGAGAGAACTCTCAAGCTTAGTTGCACAGACTCTTCACTTTTGATGTCGCACTCGTGTCGAATTCTCCAAAAATACATTACTTTTGGCCAATCCAACACACACTCATTGATATTTTTGAAGAGTCCGAGCAACATAACTCTCAAGGTTGCGATCTAGCGGTAAAAAAAGCTAAGTGCCTTAATTGGAGTTTGTAGGTGAATAGTTGAGGTGTGCTCAAACTGGTCAAAGACATCAGTTTTATGGGTGAAAAAAAGGGAGTAATAGGAAGGAAACGTTGAAAGCTAAATTTAGTTCATATTTGTTTGGTTTGTCAAACAAATAAAATGATGAATGTGAAAGATAAATTTATTTTCTGCCTTCCTTTTCTTTTGAACGAGAAGATAATCTAATGAGTAATTTTTTCTTTGAGGTTTAAATAGATGAAGGAATTATTTTCTAATATTTTCCTTTTGTTTTTCCTTTCTTCCTTACACTATTTTGATATGAAAAAGAATCATGATTAAATCATCTAATGTATTTTGTACAGGATCCCCTTCCTTTTTAGGATTTCTTCCTTTTTTTTGGGTTCCTTATATATATCCGAAGGTTTTATTTTAGTAAATATAAGATTAATGGTGGTTTGCAGATAATTATTTTTCTTCATTAATATTCAATCCCTTTTAGTTTTTTAATAAAAATGATATTGGATCAATCGGTAGGAATGTAACTATGATCAGTAAAGGTGTTAACAGGGGATGGGGTAGACCAAAATCACAAGAAAGGAAGTAGCCTCAAAATACTTCCAAATGCCTGGTATCAATATGGACTTAGATAATGATAGGACAAAAAGGAAGAAAAAGATTCATACAGCTGATAGCTATTAGTTGAAAATAGGTTTTCGACTCATATGGAACTTTTTTTTAAACTAGTAACTGTATATCAAATGAACAAAACCGTACATGGGCTGTACTGAAACCATATTTTTAAAAGTACTCTCAAGTTCTGCTGTCCTATGCCTATGTTAAATTCAAAACACCAATAATAGAAACAATGTCATTTGAGTTGATCTGATTACATCAAAAACACTTAAGCAAGATGAAGTTCAGTTTGATCTTCAGCGCTCCATTCTCAACATTCTAAAAGCATCTGGAATTCCATTACGTCCAGATTGTCCCACCATATTAAGGTAGGGAAAAATTCTCCATCTACTCTTGTGAAACACGTTCAAATGTGTGATATGAACATTTTATCCGTTGTTCAGGTACTCGATTAGAACAAATAATAGTTTCAGTGTCTAAACAAAATTTCTTGACAAACAAGGAATTGTCGATGAACAACAACAAACAACCTAGTTTAATCCCACTAGTAGGGTATGATGAGGTCTATCTTTGAGAAGGTAAAGGTTGTTTCTGATAGTTCCTTGGCTGAACGAAAAGTTAAAAAAAAAGGCAGTAGCAACAAGCATAAACAACAAGAAGATAATAATATACCGAGGCTAACGAAACAACCGGTAGTGATAGAAGTCTTTAATTATAGGAAACATTAAGAATGATATTAATACTCTGAGAAAGGGTACGTACACCTACTAACTTTCTACCTTAATGCTCGACCTCCAGGCTATCTTATCAATGGTTAAGTCCTCGGTGAGCTGAAGACAAGATTTAATCTTCCTTTTACCGGGCTTTTTAATTTATCAAATGTCAAAATAGCTTCAGAAGAATGCACTCTATTTAAAAATTTATTAAATCAGATGACAATTTAGTTATTATAAAAATATATAAATATACTACAAATCATTTAAGGAATCCTACTTAGGTTAGAAAAAAACATATATTTTAGAAACCTCTTTACAGTAATTTGTCTTAATGTAAAAAGACCTTCCTTAATTAATTCGGAAAATTTCTTCCTTACACTAGCCAAATACAAAAACAACAACATAACTAGACCCTCGGCTAACACTCCTATAAAACTTATGTACAATAAATGTGCATACACATCCTCTTCGGCCAATGAGAAGTATTTTTTCCCATGCCAGTGGTTCATAAAAAATAGTGCTATTTTTAGGCATACATGATCCATCCACCTGTGCAACCAGAAACTATAAGTAGAAGTAAACTTCTGGTTTCACTCTCCATGTTTGGATTAACTTGGCTATACCAAGGTATGCCATTCAAAAGATAGAAAGCTAGTGAAATAGGAAAAAATATTTATATACTCTTACTAGTCAAGAAATTTATATGAAGAGCTTTATGCAAGCGATCACTCAATGAATGAGGCAATACAAGATATCAAAATCAGAAATAGAAATCAAGCTGAGAAAATGACAAGAATGAGAGAACATAGAAAGTTATCACTAAATCTAACCAATGTGCAAAATATCACCAACAAACCAAACCCATTTTGAAGGCTCTATACACAAGCAAACTATAACTCTTATAAATTATTCCATAAGGATATCATACCTTCATATTTTGGCCAAATTGCCTTTAATACCATTGGATCTGGGAGCAGCAACTTCTTGCCTATCAGATCAACACAGAGGCCTGAGATGCGGTGAGATCTTCCTGAAGACATGTGATAGCTCCATGGACACGGTTGAGGCTATAGAAGCCCTAGTAAGACCTTCAAGGTCTCAAGATAAGGAGTTACAAGCTAAGGTCGTTGGACTTCAATGGGAAATCAAGAAGATGCTTATCATGGAAGAAAAGCCCAAGAATGAGTCCAAGAATTGTGGAGAAGAATGGAATAGGTGCTACACATATTTTATGGTTTAAGTCCAAGCCCAAATGGAAGAAGATTGGGCCATACAAAGCCCAACAAAGGAGCCCAAAATGCTGAATGATTAAAGTCAAAGTTTAGTCAAAGTTTCCTAGTTGAAAAACCTTTATTTTAAAGTTTCCTAGTTTAAAGTTTTCCTAGTTTAAAGTTTCCTAGTTTAAAAGTTTTCCTAGTTTAAAGTTTCATAAAAGTAGGATTTAAATCCATTCTATTTGGGATAGGTTTTCCCTATATAAAGGGGTTTGATTTTATTATTTTGACAGACAACATTATTATTAATTGACAATTTCTCTTATTTACACCTTTGTGTGTGGCAACTTGGAATTTATCTTACAACCTTATAAGAACGATTCTTAAGAGGTGAGATTAATTCTTTAACTTGATATCTTTGGTTCTCATTCGTAAAGTAAAGAAGGTAATTAGTCTTATACTAATTATTGTCTCTAGTTTCTTTGTAATAGGGGTCTAGATCACTTTTGATCTAAGTTCTTGAATTAACTTTGTTAGTATCATAATTAGTCTTAATCTACTAATTTTGGATACTAAGATCAATTAGGGTTCTTAGTACTTTATTTTGAAATTGAGGATTTATTCTAGAATTTCACATTACTTTCAATTTCTGTCTTTAATCTTTATAATTTCTCTTCCACATTATTTTTTTGTTTATTCTAGTAATACAATTCTTATGAAGTGGTATTAGAGTGGTCCTATCAAGGTTCCGTGCTTGATAATCTTGAGAGTTTTTTTTTAAAAATCTTTTCTAGTTGCTTAAAAGTTCAGCAAAAAAATAATAATTCTAGTTGCTTAGAAGTTAAGAAAAAAAAAGTTACCAAAAAAAAATACAAAAATTTCCAAAAAATGGAAGAAAATACAATCACTTATTTAAAAAAACTCCATATTTGTTTTGATTCTTGATTTTTTCCTTCAAAAAGGAAAATCAAGAAGAGGGGAAATTTAAAGTTCTTTTTTTTTCTGTTTTATTTCACAAAATGGTCTTTTTCTTGTCTCATCAATCCCAATATATATGGGAATTGATAAATTCTTTTTCTTTCTACATCTTACTTCTAAAAGGATTGCTACTAGTAGAATTTATATATAAATTCTAAAGGAACCAACCAAAGGTTGTAATTTGAGTGGAAAAAGGGAAGAAAGGGTGAGATCAATAGAGAGAAAAGAAAATCCAATAGAGGAAAGGATGGTGAAACTGTGACTCAAAATGACGAATTAATGAAGGCGCTCAAAATGATTACTACCCGACTTAATGCGTTAGAGATTGCACAAAATCCATATAATCCAGTGGACATGACCGATGTGAGGAGAATCCATCAAAACCCGATCCATCAAATTAAAATACAAGCTTTCCGAGCTCCTCAAGTCTAGCAAATTGAGGATCAATTTGGTGATTATGAAGACAAATTTCAAGAAGCGTACCAACAGAGAAACGAAAGGAGGGCGCCATGAGTTAGGGTTGAGGATGTCAATCTTAGTAGCATTAAGATGAAGATTCCTACTTTCAAGGGACAAGAGATTCAGACTTTTACCTTGATTGGGAGAGGAAAGTAGAGGCCATCTTTGATTGGCATAACTACTCTGAAGGTAAGAAGGTTAAACTTCTTGTTGAATTTTCTAATTATGTTGCTAGTTGGTGGAAGAAGTTCTGCAGAGACATAATAGACAATGTATAAGTACCTGTTGTGACATGGGACGAGATGAAGAGGGTTATGAGAAAAACGTTTTGTCCCATCATACTTCCAAAGAGATCTGCAAAAACGCCTTCAAACTCTGAAGCAAGGTTCTATTTATGTGGATGATTATTTCAAGGCTATGGATATGGCTATGATCCAAACTAATTGTAATGAGGTGGAGGAGGACACTATGCCAAGATTTCTTAATGGTTTAAATGGAGAAATAGTTGATGTAGTAGAATTGCAACAATATGTGAATTTAGATGAATAGTTTGAGTTGGCTGTAAAAGTAGAAAAAGAAAATAAAAGGAAGCAACAAGCTAGTTCATGGAAGAATCGATCTACTACAACTACAAGGAAACAATGGCCAATGTTTTATTTGAAAATATAATTAGACTGATTTTAAGAGTCACCACTTAATTTTAAAGCAAAATTAAGAAAACTATTTTTTCCAAAAGATTAAAAACTAAAAATCTAATGAAAAATAATTAAGGGGGTTCGGGGTTCATATTAGCATTTCGAGAAGGGTTTGAAAGCACCCGAAATGCCCGCTAACACGCGATTATCCAGTAATTAACTATTTGGCTAAATTTATTTGACTTAATTTTGAATTGAAATTTTTTTATAATTAGGACCGAGAAAGGGAAAATATTAAGATTTTATCTAAGTGAAATATTTGGTAAACTTATTTATTTATTTATTTTAGTAAAAGATGAATAACTTAGTTAAGTAATTAATTCAAAAATGGGTGTCTTTTGGGGATTTTGAATTTTTAAAACCTTAAGATTAAGTAATATATATTGATAAACAAATAAACACAATAAGAGCAAAGAGGGAAAGAGACTTGGGCCCAAATCCGGTTTTCCTGTCCGCCTGAGCTAGTATTTGGGCCCATTTTCGTTTCGGACCTTTGGTAGCTCATTTAAATCACTGGTACCTGTGGCCTAGTCTAACAAAAAATATATATCTTTCTTTTGAGCCTTAGGTCCAGTTCCTCCACCTGTCCTAAGAACTAACAAGTAATAGCAAATAAGTGGGCTTAGGCCCAAAAATACAATTTTTTGAATTAAGAGTGGACCTTTGGCCCAATCTTTTCAATTTCTCGATCTGCTGCGCATTCTATCAACTCCGGGACCTTTTTCGTCGGTCTTGATAGTTGGATGACTCGATGGGAAAGAGTTTGAGCCTTTATGGCTCTCCCGAAGTGCTAAGAGAAGGAGGAGTTCGTAGTAAACTCGGACAAATTTCACATGTAAACAAAAGTGAGAAGATAAGGATTAATAGGCAATAACAAAACTATAATACATTTAAAACAAATCATTGCAACCCCTAAACCAAAATATAGCAAACAACGCTATCGAATTGAAATGACATAAATCTAGATAAAAAGATACCAACTCCGAAGATAATGAAGACCCATCATACTAAAGATAAAGTAACGATTACTTAAAATACTATTTTTACATCTAAAATCCACATCAAACAAATACTAACCAACTTATTTAATGAGCAGATATGCCAATAAAGGATAATATCCACTAAAGCCGGATACTCAAATTTAGCTACTAAACATGACTATATAACGCAATGAGGCTACAAATTGATTAATGTATAGGAATTATGATTAGCCACTCAAAGGGTGTACATTTACAACCTCACTTGGAAAAGAGAATTAAAAAAAAGAGGTGACCTTAGCACAACTTTAACAACCTATCAATTCATACTAGAGAAAATGTATACATAGATGCCAAGACATCTCTTCATTGTAAGGAAATTCTAGACTAAACATAAACTAAGAAAAATAAATAAATTAAGATCAACAAAGAGGGGCACATCTAGAAAGAGGGGCACATCTACATACGAGAAGCTAGTTAAGCCAATAAGACAACAAATCAAACATTCAAGCAGTTGCCCATTCACTTTACTCAAACAACAATGAGGTGAGAACCAGCTATTTGACACACTCACACTTTCTAGATTTTAAACATGAAGAAATATGCGAGGAAATAGTGTTCCAAATGAATGACAAGAAAATATAACAAGACTTCATTAATGATCATTAAATGAGCTTAAAACAAGAAGAAACATGGGTCAAAACGAGCACACAACAGCTCAATCGAATTTTAATTTACTACTGTCTCCAACAAACTATGAACAACGCCAACATACAACTTTCTTATCAACTAATTTTCCAGATTCTGCCTTATTTAAAAAAGAAAACAACACCGACAGTAATAAAAACAAATAGAATTTTTGAAACTTAAGGAACAAGGAAAACAAGAGAATAGAGATTCAACAATATTCAAACAAACATACAAGCAGGAAGATAATGAAGCGAACTCAAATCGAGAATCAAGGAAATCACAACTCTAGATACGTAAACAATAAAGACCTTAATTGAGTCATTCGAGAACAAGATATATAACATATTAAAACCACCTATTTGCAGCTACAAATAGCAATGATGCAATGATACAATAGTGAGGCACATCAGAAATAGAAGAAGACGGAAAGAAGATTATGGCGGAAAATGTTACCTTTTTCCGGGCAGCAGATTGAGATGAGAATGAGCTACCTATGCGCCTCCACCTTCGAAACACGATTCTGAGAGCTCCAATGAGCATCAGATATGTTATGTTTTAGAAAAAGAAAATGAAACCTAAAAGCTCTCTGTGATACTCCTCAATTTTGGGTCTATTTTTGCCTCAAAACCTTTGTATTTTCTCTATGGTGTTGTATCTAATTTATGAATATCCACTCCATATTTTCTAACCCCTAACACTGAAAGAGGAAAGAGCTTATATAAAGGAGAAATAGGCTTGATTTTAGGGGGGGGGGAATCTAAATTCGAATTTCAAATATCTCCTAAGAGATAAGGTTGAAAGCTGTTGAATAATACAATTCCTCAATGGATTGAGAGTTGAAGCCGTCCGATTTCAAGCAAGGACGATGAGGCTACGAGATTTTGACACCTCACAATTCTTAAACGGCTCATGGTACGAAAGGATAATGAGAGAGGAGGGAGATGAAGATTGGACGTGTACTGGTGCCGAGGTCGCGATTTTGCTGCTGATTTTCTAGGTTTTTGCAGCGGGTACTTTGCGTAAAGAGGAAAAAATGCATGGTTTCTGTTTTTGTATGAAGAACACATAAAGGGTGGGGTCTGGTACTGAATTGTTGTTGTAATGATTGTATTGAAAGAATTGTAATGTTGGAATGGGCTTGGATCGGGTCAGCTATTGGGATTGAAGGATATTGGGCTGCTGTATTTTGAATTGGCTGGGAATATTGAATTGTTGAATATTGAGATTTGGAGTTTGGAATGGGCCGGGTTGAACAAAAGAAATGGGCTAAAGTTCGTCTCAAAATTGAGTTAAGTTGGAGGTCAAAGATGGGTTAGATCTTGGAAATTTAAGAAATGGCCAAATTGACTTTGATTTATAGAGTTTGACTAAAATTTAAATAAGAAAAATTAATCTTAATTAATTAACAAACTTCTTAATCTTAACGAAATAAAATAACTAATTTAATTTTTAAACTAATTAACTCAAAAGTATAAACTATAAATTAGCTAAACTAATTAACCAAATATTTAAGTAAAACTAAAATCTTTTTGATACAATTTTCAAATATTAATATGAAAAATATTTAAAATTGTATAAAGTCAATTGTTTCAAATCGTTTGGAATTTAAGAAGCTCGATGATTAATTTATATTGTGGAGGTCCAAAATTGGGTGTCAACAGTTGTCCCTCGTTTGACTTGGATTGATGAAAGAAATATGAGGCAAATGAAATTGACAAATACAATTTTGACCGACCACATCTTCATCTTTCAGAGAAGAACTTTTGGTACAGACTTTAAGAATTATGGACAAACCCTGGAAATGGGTATCCTACATATCTCAAGCTATATGAGAATTCAGGCCACTTGTAGTTCGATAACCTTGATTCGACGCACGATTTTGAAAGAATTCAAAAGTCATCCCGATACCGAATTATGAAGAGACCGAAATGCTCGAGAATAAGTTTTAAGAGCGAATGTTGGAATACAACCGAGTTTTCAACATTGATTCCGCCTACATATCCCTCAACAAATGGAATCACGCTGCTTGTAGTTCGAATCTATCGGTTGAAAATGAAATCTATTATGCAAGATAACATTTGGCTCGGGAGGAGTGACAAATAAGTCAAGTATGAAAAAGCGGCTTGTAACCTCTTAGCCATGAATGTGGAGCTCTTCACATCCATAATTAAGAAGTTACACGAACATAATTTCCAAAGATCTTGTGTATTGCCACTCAGATAGGAAATTTACTTCCGATGAAAACATAAATTTTTCGGATGCAAAACTGAAACTGATAAACCCAAAGAAAAACCCACATGCCTTCTGATAGGGGTGTGGTTTGATTGTGGTGGGAGTCGCTCCTTAGCTCATGTCCTAAAAGTTTGATACTCCTCTTCGAACTAAGTCTCAGTTCGCTGCTAAGAAAAAGTTTCACGTTGTGTTGCATCCTTGTTGATGTCGCCCGCACGATGCTTTTCAGTTACTCTTGCGCTTTCGAACACAATATGTCCATTATAACTCATAATTTGTTGCGGATTTGGAGATGTCATTGCTTGTTTTCTGCATGACAAACTCCGGTAATATCTGCAATGAGCTAGATGGCTCAATGATTATCCAACTGTAACGAGGTGGATCGCTCAATGATTGTCCAACTATAACGAGGTGGATGACTCGATAATAGTCCAATTGTAATGAGGTGGATGGCTCGATGACATTCGTTTCTCAGCTCGTGCTAAGAAAAAAAATTCACGTTGTGCTGCATCTTTTTTGATATAGCGTGCATCTGTGGTTTGATTTGAGAATTCATCCTCTTGGATGCTCTCGACAAAGAATGAAATAAACTTGTTAGCAGAAACTGTAATTTAAATAGAGAAGTGATATGCTTTATCATATTCAACACATGTTCTTTTCTATAAATGTTCTAACGTCAGTCTCCATCGATTTTGACGCAGTAGATGATGACTTGATATGATGTGGATGACGACGCTCCATTGATAGCATGATGATGATCCATTGGTAGGATAATGCTGCTACATGATAAGATGATGACGTTAATGCTCCGTTGATAGGAGAATGATTGATGATCCATTGGTAGGATTATGTTGATCCATTGGCTCGATGATGTTGATGCTTCGTTGATGATCCATTGGTAGGATGATGTTGATCTATTGACAAGATAATGTTGATGCTCCATTGATAGGATGATGATTCTTCATTGATAAAATGACGATGATGTCCTTCTGGGTAGTGGTACTATCTCACTTGATAATACTGTAGAAATTTCTTTCTGGGTGGTCATATTATCTCATTTGATAATACTATAGAAATATTCCTCCGGGAGGGTTTCACATTACCGCGTCTGTTATCGACGCGATTTGTGAATTTTCTTCAAATGTTCTCGATGCTAAAAAATGTAATTTGATGTCATTGTAGATGCTTGTACATGTTGAGAGTGATGCTTTCACTTGTTCATATTTGAACATTTGTACTCATTGTGACTCATGCTTTGTTGGGAATTTGAACGAGGTGTTGTTGCTCATATTCTGAACTATTTTTTTTTTCTGAAAAACTTCAATGACTTTTCTGCATCCACAGAAAAGTTGTCAATTTTGGGGAGCTCCTCACCCTTTTGAATTCTCCATATTCGTTGAATGGAGGAATATGATGAACTTGAGGTGATCTTATAGACCTGCATCCATAGAAAAAATATTAGTTTTTTTTAAAAACAAACTGATCTGTGTTAGACTTCTTCAAGCGCGTGCTCCTTCTCTTGATATCTTTAGTTGATCGCTCCGATATCTTGCTTCTTGATAGACAAGACAAAATATTTTATGCAAAAATATTTGAAACATATAGATAAAATCCTTTTTTTTCTTTTTTTTATAAGGTTTTCAAAAAGTTGTAATTCGAAAAGGTCGATGCCAAGTATCATGTAACGTCAAGCTTAATGAACACCCTTGGTTCAAAACTTTGGCGTGTCTGATAGCTTGTTCTAGAGAATTCAAATGATCCTTAAAGCTTTGAAAATCTCTGACATGGTCCTACATAAATCTACTATAATTGAATTTTTTTGCAGCTGACTCTGAACTTCAACGGTGCCGGAGATTGTTGAAGTTGACTGTAAACTTTAGAGATCATTTGAAGTTAGCCTTAAACTTTTAATCATGCTTGAAATGTTTGAAATTTACTACAAACTTCTAGTGATGCTTGAAGAAATTTTTGATGCCATCATAAAAAATTTCTGTCCCAGTTAGAAGTTTTGGGGTATCTCGAACTGTTGATGAATGAATTCTGGAATTTTTGGGATCTTCTCAAAAATTCTCTCCCAGTTACAATTCTCAATGTAACTTCAGTCTTGACTTGTTTATGAGATCTTCTTCTTGAGAATTTTTGAGTCCCTCTCAAAAATTCTATCCCAGTTTCTATTGTAACAAAAATAGAAATCTAACGGGAGATACGATCGAGCCGTTGTGGCGCCTACGTATCCCATTGAGGCAGGAATCAGGTCAAACGTAGTTCCCCCACTCAAAGATTAACAAAAATAAGAAATTTTGATAAGAAAACGACCGAGGCCGACATAGGCCGCCTACATATCTCATTCTTGAGAATTCAGGTCGAACGTAGTTCAAGTACAAAAAAAGGAAATATTAAAAAGGGATAAAGGGGTGACTGAGGTCGACAAAGACCGCCTACGTATCTCATTTTTGAGAATTCAGGTCAGACGTAATTCATTACAAATGATAATTTTCTAACTACAAAACATAAGACAGTTACAAATAAAAGATGCAATTACAAGGAAAGAAATAAACGAAACTCTAAATCTTCAAATATCTTAGCTCTTGATAGCATCTGCGTTGATTGGCAACTTGAGATGAATGTCTATGTTCAACCATGACATGTGATCAAACAAATGCATCAATGTATTTTCTTAAGTAAAATGTTGAGTTCTGTTTTAAATCTTCTCTCGGATGGACCCTGATTTTGACTTCTTTGACACAATCATCCTTTCCTAGATTTATAGTTTCTGTCTCATCCAGATTTGACTTACTCAGAGTCTCGAACTGTTTCAAATCTATGACAAGGTGTTCGAATATCATGATCTCCTTATCATACTCTTTAAACTCATCTTTATCTACCTCATTTTGTTCATTCAACTTGTGACATGACATGATATTGACAGGTTTAAAAAAAACTATTTTTTACTGAAACAAAAACAAAGAGTGTTAGATAGCAGAATTAAAGCAAGTAAAAATAAATTTTTGTAATAGCAGAGGCTTTCAGTGAAAATAAGGAAATACGAACTTTGGCCATGACCATCGGTCATTTTGCCTTTTTCAAAACATTACGAGTAAAATTAAAACATAATTAGGCAAAATAACATAATAGGTGGGTTCCAGGCCTCATTCGGATTACCACCGATTTTAGAAATATCATAAGATTCATCTTTGCCTATCAAGATGAGCGAGGAATCAAGAGCGGAGTGGAAGTCCAATTAAGAACTTGCTCTATTGGCTTGGCACCTCGTATGCCTGGTGTCTCGATTATCTTCTTGGGTGCAACATCACCTTCTTCGCTAAGATCCCCAATTCCTTCTCCAAAACCGTCAACACTGGCATATTCCTCTACCAGAAAGGGCTGGCGTAAATGAGGCAAAGACTTTGGTGGAACATGATTAATACCCTTCTTGCTCTGACGCTCTCTTGACACTATGTTGATATAATGCGAGACTTGAACTATGAAAGATGAATTTATGAAAATATGCATGTCTTCTCTTTATGAAATTGATGTAAATGAATTTGAAGATGCTTTCACTTTAAAGACATGATGAAGCTTATGAATTATTAAAAATAAAGCATGTTCATGAAAGTATGTTTATGACTCAAGAAAGCTTATAGATAAGATTGTCTTTATGTTCTATGAAGCGTTGCCACATGACATGAATAACATCTAGATTTCCCTCATTGTTTTTGGGGCTATTTTCCTTAATTAAGTCTTGATTAGTATGGTATTTGGATATGCCACCAATGATAAGAGACCACGATTTCAGAACTATCACTACAAGAAAAAGACTTACTAGGGACCAACATTTAACGAGAAGGTACAAATCTCGTCCCTAAATGTACACTTATAGGGACAACATTTTCTTTCTGTCCATAGTTATCATTTTTATTTTCTAAAAATATAACTTAATACCTCGTCCTAAAAGCTTAAGCTTAGCAGGAGTGATATAAAATATTCTACTCACTTTTTAATCCCATCGAGGTTCGTTTGCTCTTTCTCTTCAATATTTCCCCCAAACTGAAACCCTATCTTGTGTATGTAAATTTTTTCTCCCAAAGAATGTAAATTTCTAACAATTAACTCTTCCAAATTTCTCTCTGAAAGGCTGAAGTCTCATAAAAGGGGAATGACGAGAGTAGTCAATCTGAATAGGTTTGTCCTTTTTTTTTTATTTTTTATGTTTGAAAGTAATAATATTTTGTACTAATTATACTGAAGGTTGATTGTTGTAGAATGAGGGCTTAAAGTGGGAGTATTGGGATTGATGTGAGGATGGCAGGTACGATTTGGTTTGTAGCTAGTTCTGTGAGAGTAAGGATGATGAGAGAATCGAAATATCTCCCTTTAGTTTTGTTCGTGAACTAAATAAATGAAGGGAACATATATGTTTCTCATATGATATGTCCCTTTGAATGTAATGTCAACCACTAATGTTTTTTGATTGTGTATGAGCATCCTTGAAACAGAGAGTTAAAATTTTAGAAGTTGATAAAAATAGTTGTAACAGTGAAAAAAGGTTTGCATTTTTATTAATCTAGTGTTGAAAAGAGCAACAAAAAAAGAAAAAAAAACTTGATCCAACAATGTGCTGTGTTAGAAAAGAAAAGTACTTCTTGAGAACCTGTAATTGAGTAATTTGGAGTACATGATGAAGTTGTCTCACCATGTTTTGAGCTTTGTTGCAGTTCAGATTGATAAGATTAAAAATTACGTGAAGTCAAAAGATGACTATGTTATTTGGATTGTCTCTATTAATGAAAGTTTTACTAGGTGCAAAGATTCTTAGCTTTTACACTTCTTAACTTTTATCTACTTTCTTTGTCCATTCTGACTTTTGTAGCTTGTCTAAATCCTACTTTATGCCTTTTACTTCAGCATTGTATGTAACTCTTTTTAATTTAACACTAGTTTTTTGCTTTGGGGGGTAAATAAGAGGAGGCAATGTAGTCTGTCATTGATTTGCTACTTTTATTTTAGTTGAATTAGCTAAATGGAACTTATATTTGAATGCACTTTTTTATCTTAAGAAAGGAATTCTGAAAGTCCCTTCTGGGAAGTTCTATTTTTGTGGAATTCTATGTCATTGGTACCTTATGGCTGCTCTCAAAACTGGTACAATATCAATTGCAGTGATGGTCATGTTGCTTCTATTGAACTAAATGATGTAGGTTTGGTTGGAGCATTGAATTTTTCAGCTATTTCTAGCATTAAATATGCTAAAGAAGTAGTCAGTTGCAAGCAACCAGTAACATAGGAAAATTACTGAGAAAGTTGGGTTGTCATTGGAATTTTTTTATCTTTCTCGGAACATGTTTAGTGGATTTGTACCCTCTCTACAGACTAGTTTAAAGTACTTGGTGTATCTTAATCTTTCTTTCAATAACCTTTATGGAATGGTTTCCACTAGCTTTGCTTGTATTGAGCAGGTGAAGTATGAGATTTGCACTATAATGCCATCTAAGGTGATATTATGCTTCTGCTCGCCACATTAGGAGATACATAGTATGTTGACTTCAGTAGCAGTAAGTTTGTTTGATCACTGGACCTGCAAGTAAGAAATTTGAGCTTTGTCTAGCCAATTCGATATTTGAATATTAGTTTTTTTTTGTGTATTTACTTTTTATTTATATTACCATTGTATTCCCCTAATTGATAAGTAATATTTATAGAAAGATGAGTCCACAATTATCAACTTTTGGTGTCACTATGATTCAAAGACCACCAATTAAATCGCTAAAGCATGAACTGCCAAAGTATCAGGATCCATTATTGGTAGAAACATTCCCTTGATATGGACTAAAGGGCTATAACACAGGTGGCTTGTTTAAACTGCTGGTTAGATTATTAGATTATTGGCTCTTAATTTTAATATTTTTTGTGTGAACTATGAAGTGTCATTTCAATTTTATGCTATTAGGTTTAGCAGATCTGTTTTATTCAAATGTGTATAACAGGAAGTTGTTGTTATCTTCATATTCTTGCACCTTGGGTGCTGAACATGGTTAGCTGTTGAAGTCCTTACATCATAGAAACATAATGTTTCTCATCATTTTTTTTTGCAGTTCGATCATGGGCAAATGTTGTTTATGGTTATCTAATTTTCATAATTCATCATTGAAATATCTTATAGACAACTATAATTTTCACACATTTAGCCTAATCCCATTTTCCAATTAACAAGTTATCTACTATGATCATTTGATGGATGGTTAATGAAACTTTCATGACATCTTCTTTTTTATTCAAGCATTTGAGGGCCTATTGATATGAGTAGTATGTGAATAAACATTACTTTATGTAATAATTCTCAGCATCTATGTTGAATTTTTAAAATAAACGCTTCTTAAGGAACAATTTCCATTGAATAATCTTAGGTGAAGAATGATGTTAGTTGTAGACACCAATTATTTTATTTGAATACAGTATTTGGAGATTTTGGACCTTTCTGTCCAGAAATAGCTGCACAAGTGCCTTTCTAGTTAGCCGTGACATTGAATAAAAGAGGGAAATACACTATCCGACCAACTGAATTGATGTCCATCAATAAGCTTTTGGTTCCTTCGAAGCTTTTCTAATCTTTTCTTCCAAATGCATTGTCTAGTTTATTATGGTTTTATTCAGATTTGTAAGTTATGTTTTCTTTGTTTTGGAGAAACTATTAGTGATGCTATTTTATAGATTTAGAGTTAGGTGATGAGATTTATTAAGATTCATTGTTAGTTCAATTTGTATGTACATATAAGGATGTATGAAATCTAGATAACCCCTAAGATGAAGTGTTGAGTAGTGAAGAGACGGGACAAAATATGGCGGAATAATAAAAGGGGATTCTTATAGTGTTGTCCCCAACTAGTGAGGGATTGTGAGAGAGTTGTATTAGTTGTATATTTGTTGCCAGTTCAATATTTTACCGACTTTTTCCTTCTGACGTATCCAAAAACTAGTTGTTTGTTTGAAGTAAAATATGTACTCGTGATTTGGATGTCTTCTTTTTGAGTTGATGGTTTATTGGTTATAACCTCTCTAAGTTGGAAATGTAGGGATAAGGTTTGTGTACATCTTAGCCTCTTCAAACCCAACTCGTGGACTCACACTCGGTATGTTGTTGTTGAATAGAGACATATGGAGAATGATTAACATTAGATAACTATTGTATTTAGTATGTGTTTGGCTTATATTTTATATATTCAGTATAAAATGATTGTCAAGATATATACTGCATTTGGTTAGTTGCAAATTGGTTAAGTGAATTCACATTATTAGAACATGTGAAAGTATTGTGACTTTGACAATGCATTTCATAAGGATAGATGATTTTACATTTATTTGTACTTGAACTATATATAAAAATGACAAGCTCTAAAGGAGATGAAAGCATGCATCATTATTTAGGTGTTACTCTTATTATTATCATTCATATACTTAATCTAATCTTCACAATTTTATAAAGAAAATATACGTTTTATTGTTTTACAGGTTTGAAGAGTGCAGTCAAGATACAAATTTTGAAGACTTCACACAACTCGAGAATTCGCAATCATATTTCTAGGATTGTTAGGAAAGTATTTTTTCTCTATAGAAAAAAGTACCATGGTTGTATAAACGATACCATTATCATTTCATGTGAATTTTGGTTACACGGTTACTAGTGTGATCTTAATACATTTTTTGTTATTTATTACTAATTTTTTAAATGTATATGTATATTTATATAAGAAATGTGATTTTTTATTGCTTTTTCTTATGTGCATGTGACTTTCTATATAAAAAAAGGTATAATTTGAAGAAAAAAGTACGACAGGAAAGTCTTTTTAAGGACAAGTAATACTAGTAGCTAAATGTTATAGGCACCACATAATCAATAGTTTTGGGACCAGATGAAATTCTTTTAGAGACCATATATTTTGTCCCTATAATGCTTTTAGGACCACAAAATACACCTGTCGCGAAAAAACTTTAGGACAGGGGACTTGATCCCGTCCCTAATTCCCTTTAGCGACGGAGCCTATTGCGACCAGTGGTGACCAGATATTTCTGGTCGTTATTGACTTACAGGGACCAGAATCACATTTTTGGGACTAGCTTTCTCGTCCATAGTGACTGTTTTTCTTGTAGTGTATTCCATTAGTATTAGGGGCATCTCTAGGATGAAGTTAATGACTAAGGGCCTTAAAAGGTATTATGAAAAGATCATGGACAATAAAAGATAAGTCAAGACTTAATAACTATTCTATGGGATTTATGCTTCTCACCGAGATGATATTGAGATGGAAGATCTTCCGTGTTGAGGTCAGGTTTCTAGTAGCAATCTCCTTATCCCTTACCTATGTTCCCCCATAGGATAATGGCCTAGATTGACATTAGCTAGTGGATCCACTTTAGCTCAACCATGGTCCTACCTTGGCAAGTTGGACAACCCTTTTTGGTATGGGAGACACCGGGGGATCATGTTATAGCTCACATGGTCTTTATGTCGGTTAAGGATAATTCCCACAATAATGAACCAAGGTTACCTGTAAAGTATCTCACGTGTGTTCAAAGACGGTTTTAATATCGTTGATCATGATTTCATTTTATGTTTTCTAACCCTCTTATCTTATGTTTTGACTTGGTCTTTCCATATCACGAAAATGTCCTTTTTAGAATGATTTCATACTTTTTTATACATGGATATCATACTTAGTGCATTTTTGTACTAACGCATACTCTTGCTTAAATTTCTTGTCCTAAAATGTAGGGTTCGATGATTCCGACTCACACCTTTGTGGCTAGATTCTTTTGGTAGTTGAAAATTGGTGAGGCCACATGTTTTTAGGAACAAGCCTTTATTTCTTTATGTCTTTTCATTTTAGTTTTTTAAACTTTATGTATGGATTACATCCCAATTTCTTCTTATGTTTTAGATGTCTTTGAGACTTTGTTTAGATTTTTGCTTTTCTCTATAAAATTTAATATGTTGAAACTATCTTTTAAATCTTTCAAAACTTTGTTATCTTGTATGATGTATTCTAATTGTCTTGTATGGGGTCACTCTGGGTCTTGTATGCCATGTGACGCCTAGGAGCTACCTTGGGTCATGAAAAAATTGCACACCCATTGTCCAAAGCAGCTTGAGCAAGAGAAAACATTTGAGTTTGAGATGATGCTCCTTTGAGAGTGAAATGACCCAAAAAGTTCTTAAAAATGTGCTTAAGAAGTTACCGGAAACTTGTTTAGCTATATATAAAAATCTGTTTCGTTTTTCGAAAATCTGACTTCATATTCTTGTTTAGGGGGTCAAATTGAGTGGGAAATGGGTCTAACCCAAATTTTAGAGCAACCGTATCAAAATCCGAAATTTCCAAGTGAAGCCTTTTTCGAGGGTCTACTTTGGAGGGTCATATCTCCTAGCACACAAATTATTGGTGGCCAATAACATATCCATGGAAAGCCCTTTGAGTTAGCTACCTAACGCACTTCGTTTCACCTCATTCGGAGTTCGGACGAAGAAGTTATGCTTCTATTGATTGTAGGACTCGTAAAGTTAAGTTCCGATTTCCTAATGAACCCATCCTTGAGTGGAAGAGCCGGGATGTTGTGGTGAAGGGGAAATTCATTTCTTGCATTAAAGCCCATAGGTTGATTTCCAAAGGGTGCTTGTACCATATTGTGAGAGTCAATGATGTGGAGTCTAAAGTCCCTCCTATTGAGTCTATTCCGGTTGTTAATGAGTTTCTAGATGTCTTCCCAGAAGACCTTCCCGGTGTCCCTCCCGAAAGGGGGATAGATCTTGGTATAGACCTCCTTACCGATACTCAACCTATTTCTATCCCCCCTTACCGTATGGCCCCGGCGGAGTTGAAAGAGCAATTAAAAGATTTGTTAGAGAAGGGGTTTATTAGACCTAGTCACTCTCCCTGGGGTGCTCCGGTTTTGTTTGTGAAGAAGAAAGATGGGTCTCTTAGAATGTGTATTGATTATCGACAACTTAATAGGGTCACCGTCAAGAATAGGTATCCTCTTCCAAGGATTGACGATTTATTTGACCAATTGCATGGGGCTAGTCACTTCTCTAAGATTGATCTTCGGTCAGGGTATCATCAAGTGAAGGTGAGGGAGTGTGATATTTTCAAGACGGCCTTTCGTACTAGGTATGGGCACTATGAGTTTGTGGTGATGTCTTTCGGGTTGACTAATGCTCCGGCTCTCTTTATGGATTTGATGAATAGGGTTTTCAAACCCTACCTTGATTCTTTTGTGGTGGTGTTTATAGATGACATCTTGATCTATTCTCGGGGTGAGGAAGAGCACAAGGGTCACTTGAGGGTTGTACTCCAAAGATTGAGGGAAGAGAAGTTGTACGCTAAATATGAAAAGTGTGAGTTTTGGTTGAAGGAAGTTGCTTTCCTAGGCCATGTGGTGTCGGGGGATGGTATTAAGGTGGATCCTAAGAAGACCGATGTTATTAGGAATTGGCCTAGACCTTTGACCCCGTTGGATATAAGGAGTTTCTTGGGTTTAGCGGGTTATTATAGGAGATTTGTGGAAGGGTTTTCTTCTGTTGCTTCTCCTGTGACTAAGTTGACTCAAAAGAAGGCTAAATTTGTGTGGTCGGATGAGTGTGAGGAAAGCTTCCAAACTTTGAAAGAAAGGCTTGTGTCCGCTCCTATTTTGTCACTTCCGGATGGGTTAGAAGGTTTTGTTGTTTATTGTGATGCTTCCCGCATTGGTTTGGGTTGTGTGTTGATGCAAAGTGGTAAGGTTATAGCCTATGCTTCTAGGCAACTTAAGGTTCATGAAAAAAATTACCCAACCCATGATCTTGAATTGGCCGCCGTGGTTTTTGCTTTAAAGATTTGGCGTCATTATTTGTATGGGGTGCATGTTGATATCTTCACCGACCATAAGAATCTCCAATATGTGTTCACCTAAAAAGATCTTAACTTGAGACAAAGGAGGTGGTTAGAATTCCTTAAGGATTATGATATGAGTGTTCACTATCATCCGGGGAAAGCTAATGTGGTGGCGGATGCATTGAGTAGAGTGTCCATGGGTAGCTTGGCTCATGTGGAGGAAGGTAGTAAAGAGTTGGCTAAGGAGGTCCATCGGTTGGCCAAATTGGGAGTTAGGTTAGAAGGGGTGGATAGTGGAAGAGTAGTTGTTGTTGATGGTTCAAGGTCTTCCTTGGTTGATGAGGTGATAGTCAAGCAAGATCTTGATCCTTCTTTGGTAGAATTAAAGGCTTCGGTGAGTAGTGGTAAGGTGGAGGTTTTCTCCCAAGGGGGAGATGGTGCCCTTAGGTACCAAGGTAGATTATCTGTTCCTTGTGTGGGGGAAAGAATCCTTGATGAGGCTCATAATTCTTTTTATTCCTTGTGTGGGGGAAAGAATCCTTGATGAGGCTCATAATTCTTTTTATTCTATTCATCTGGGGTCAACAAAGATGTATAGAGACTTGAGGGATGTGTATTGGTGGGGCGGTATGAAGAAGGACATTGCAAAATTTGTTTCGGGTTGCCATAGTTGTCAACAGGTCAAGGCCGAACATCAAAGGCCGAGTGGCCTAACTCAAGACATTGAGATACCTACTTGGAAGTGGGAAGAAATCAACATGGATTTTGTAGTGGGCTTACCCAAGGCTAGAAGAGGCTTTGATTCGGTTTGGGTGGTGGTTGATTGGATGACAAAGTCGGCTCATTTCCTACCGGTTAAAACTACTTATGGGGCTGAAGAGTATGCCAAGTTGTACATTCATGAATTGGTAAGGTTGCATGAGATTCCTTTGTCTATCATCTCGGATCGTGGTGCCCAATTCACTTCTCACTTTTGGAAGTCATTCCAAAGGGGTCTTGGTACAAAGGTAAAGCTTAGCACGGCCTTCCACCCTCAAACGGATGGCCAAGCCGAAAGAACAATTCAAACCTTGGAGGATATGCTTAGAGCTTGTGTATTGGAGTTGAAAGGTAGTTGGGATGATCATCTTCCTTTGATTGAATTTGCATACAACAATAGTTATCATTCTAGTATCCGTATGGCTCCTTTTGAGGCACTTTATGGTAGACGATGTAGGTCACCGGTTGGGTGGTTTGAAGTTGGAGAGGTGGCCTTGTTGGGTCCGGATCTGGTCATGGATGCTCTTGAGAAGGTAAGGATGATTAGGGAGAGGTTGAAAACAGCCCAAAGTCGTCAAAAGTCTTATGCCGATGTGAGGAGACGGGATCTTGAATTCAAAGTGGGTGATTGAGTTTATTTGAAAGTTTCTCCAATGAAAGGTGTGGTTTGTTTTGGTAAGAAGGGGAAATTAAGTCCTAGGTATGTCGGTCCTTATGAGATAATAAGAAGGGTTGGTAAAGTAGCCTATGAGTTGGGGTTGCCCAAGGAGATGGAATTAGTTCATCCGGTATTCCATGTATCGATGTTGAGGAAATGTGTTGGTGATCCTAACGCTATTGTACCTCTTGAGGTTGTGGGTGTTGTAGAAGATACTTTGACGTATGAAGAAGTCCCGGTTCAGATCTTAGATAGACAAGTTAAAAGGTTGAGGAACAAAGAAGTGGCGTCCGTTAAGGTGCTTTGGAGAAATCAACAAGTGGAGAGTGCTACTTGGGAGGCCGAAGCGGACATGCAAAGACGTTATCCTTATCTATTCAACTCCACTCAAGCCTAAGGTATTAAATCAAGTCCTTTGTACTCCATTGAGTCTTACATTTCAGCCCCTGAATCATTAATGTGCATATATGTTTAAATTGATGAGTTATGGATGCTTTACACTAAGTTTTGAAATCTTGAAGTGATGTTTAAATAAAATTTTTGCATTCATGTTGGGGCTGATATGTTCTTACTAAGTCTTGCCTTGTACGTCTCTTCCACATTCGGGGACGAATGTTCCCAAGGGGGAGATATTGAAATGACCCAAAAAGTTCTTAAAAATGTGCTTTGAAGTTACCGAAAATTTGTTTAGCTATATTTAAAAAAAATCCGTTTCATTTTTCGAAAATCCGACTTTATATTCTTGTTTAGGGGGTCAAATTGAGTGGGAAATGGGTCTAACCCAAATTTTAGAGCAACCGTATCAAAATCCGAAATTTCCAAGTGAAGCCTTTTTCGAGGGTCTACTTTGGAGGGTCTACTTTGGAGGGTCATATCTCCTAGCACACAAATTATAGGGTGGCCAATAACATATCCATGGAAAGCCCTTTGAGTTAGCTACCTAACGCACTTCGTTTCACCTCATTCGGAGTTCGGACGAAGAAGCTATGCCCATTTTCGTAAAATCTGTCCGGCAGGAAAGACAATTTCCAGTGAGCGTTTTTACTGTTCACAAGCCTCATTTTTTTTTCTAAGTGTTGGACAATTTTTCCAAAGGGCATATGTTATTTCCTATATACCATTAGTTCAATTCCCATCTCTAAAACATTTCCCAAAACACCTCTCCCATACTTAGACACATTTTCTCTCAAGTTCTCTCAAGAACCCTAATCCAAAACCTTCCTCAAGATTGAAGAGACTCTTGCTCCAAGTTCCAAGCTTCCATTGAAGACACTCTCAAGACCTTCATAAGAACTCAAGGTATGTGGTGTTGAACTCATGAGTCCTTCCACCCATAGTGCCTAGACTCTATTCTACTCACTAATTCATGGTTTAAGTTAAGATTCATAAATTAGTCTTGTTCTTTGTAATAATTTCCTGCACATTGAATTTTAAACATGAAAAGTGATTGTTTTGAGCATGTTGTGACTCTAGAACTTGAACCTAAATTTGGAATGGATGTGGAGATTTTCATGTGGTATTGTGGGTGTTAAAAATGTGTTGTTGTAGGTTGTTCACTGGTTTGGCTGCATAATTACTACCCTATTTTCCATGCTCTATGATTCCATTACATGCCTTCAAGGTGTTTGACAAAATGTCCAACTAAGGAGAATTGATGAATCGATGCTTTAAAGCTTGAGTTATGAGATGTATGGAAATCCAGAGATGTGTTGATGACAAACTAAGCTTGTGTATATGTTCATTCCGTACGTGAGATTGCATTAGATCCTAATGAGAATTTCCTATATAAAGTGTTGCATGACCATGCCCGGTCCGAGGGAAAAGAACCGGACAACCATGTGAGAGGTTTATAGCTCACCACCTAGGATGCTTGGGGTGTGACCAACATCAACCATGTGAGAGGTTTATATCTCACCACCTAGGATGCTTGGGGTGTGACCAACATCAACCATGTGAGGGGTTTATACCTTGCCACCAGGGTGTCCGGGTGTGAACGGCATCCCCCATCCTGAGTTGGGGTTATAGATTGGTTGGATCATGCATACACATATGATATCTACTATTAGTATAGATTTACTTAAACATGTTTTGACTTCACTTTGATCATGCATCCTCATATTGTTATTCATAATGCCTATGAAACTATTTCTTGTATTTCGATTGTGTCCTTGTCTATTGTTGTGTTGCACCCCGCATACTTAGTACATTCCAAGTACTAACGCATATTTTGCCTACATGATGTCACCATGTAGGGACCGGAGGTACTCTTGATCCTTCTCTCCATTCACGTGGCTAGTACGGTGCTTATCCGAGTTGTTGGTGAGTCCTCAATGATTCGAGGGCTATGTCATGTTTCCTACTCCTATGTTTTGAGACTTTAGCTTGCAATTGTATTTTGACTATGAGGGGAGCCGGTAGTATGTCATGTCCCCGTCCTATCTATGTATGTAGAGGTGTGCGTTGGACAAGTATTTTGTAAATGAGCTTGACTCTTGTTCTATGATGTCATTTTGAAATGGTTTGCCCTTAGTCCCTATTTCCCGTTAATTAATGTTGAATGTACTTCCGCGACCGATGAAGTGTGATGACAAGTTTGAGAGGCTTGTTTGGGGTTCCTTCGGGTTCCTCATTCGCCATGTCACGTCTAGGCCCTAGGCTTGGGTCGTGACAGATAGAATGTAAGGGGCTGAAAGAAAAGTTGACTTGTGCACCTATAAATATTTCACTGAAAGGGGACAACTATTTAATGTTATGTGTTATGCGAGTGGGGTGGCACTTGCCGTAGTGTTTAGGGCAGAGGTGAGAGAAGATTCTTCATGCCATATACTATGCGAGGAAAGCTTTTAGTGTTGCTCAAAAGAACTAGGGTTACAGAACATGAATTGCTTGTTATAGTCTTCCCGTTTGAGAAGTTTAGATCCCATTTGCCTGGCACTAAAGTCATTGTGCATATTTATCATTGGGCATTGAGGTATCTTATGGCAATGAAGGATTCAAAAGAGACTGATTTGATGGGTATTGCTGTTGCAAAAGTTCAATTTTAAAGTGAAAGATAGAAATGGAACATAAAACCAAGTGGTTGATCACTCATCCCGATTAGAAGAAGAGGGAATGATGAAGTTAGCTGATGGAGTTGAGATAAATGATATGTTCCTTGTTGAATAGGTATTATTTTGTTCTTTTGATCTTATCCCTTGATTCATAGATTTCACCAATTATTTGGCAAGTGATGTGGTGCCTTCAGATTTTTCATTCCACCAAAGAAGAAAATTCATGTATGGTGTGAAGATGTTTTTCTGGAAAGAGCCTTACTTGTTTCATGCTTGTGCAGATGGGATTATTCGTCTATGTGTCCCCAATGTGGAGATGATGAGTATAATGGAAGCTTGTCATTCGTCTCCTCTTGGTGGTCATCATAGTGGTATTCAGACTGCTCATAAAATCTTGCAATGTGGGTATTATTGACCTAATATTCACCAAGATGCACATGATTTCGCTAAGTCTTGTGATCGCTGCCAAAAATAAGGAGATATTTCTAGAAAGCAAGAACTCCCAATGACTCGTATATTGGTGATTAAGTTGTTTGATGTTTGGGTGTGAACTCAAATGGAATGAATACATACTTGTAGCCGTTGATTATGTGTCTAAATGGGTGGATGTTGTCACGCTTTAAATCAATAAAGTGAAGAGCGTCACTGCATTCCTAAAAAAAGAGTATTTTCTCTAGATTTGGTACACCAACGGAGATTATTAGCGATGGAAGTTCCCACTTTTGTTATAGTTTTTTCAAAGCGTTGCTTGAGAAGTATGGTGCTCGTCACAGTGTAGAAACTCTATATTATCCACAATATAGTGGCCAAGTCGAAGTGTCAAATAGAGAGATTAAGAAAATCCTTACAAATACTATGAATGCGAAGTCAGTTTTGTTCGCATAGGTATGTCCCCTTATCAACTTGTTTTTGGCAAGTCTTATCACTTTCCTGTAGATAGGGATGTCACATTAAGTCAAATATCTAATGAGTCGAATGAGCTCGATGAGTTTCAGCTAAAAGCATATGAAAGTTCAGCCTTGTACAAGGAGAAGAAGAAGAGCTGCCATGATAAACCGATTGAGAAACATGAATTTGCTCCAGTTATTCAGTACCTTTATTTAATTCAAGGTTGTAATTGTTTCTTGGGAAGCTCAAGTTTAAGTTGACGGGGCCATTCAAAGTGGTACAAGTATTTTCACACGGAGCTGTTGAACTTGAGAATGAGGAAGGAACAAGATTCAAGGTGCATGGTCGAAGGATCAAAGTGTACCTGAGTCAAACGGAAGAGGACAAAGAGGTTATAGAAGAATGGGATCTTGATGAAGTTTGAGTATCAAGGAATCTACGTCATGCCGCGACTTTAAATTAAGCGCTACTTGGGAGGCAACCCAATATGTTAAATGTTACCAAATTAAGGAACTTTTAGTGGTTTTTTTTTATGATTTTAAAGGATTTTTATTGAGTTTTATGTTTTATTATGTTTTAGTATTGTCTAGGTTAGGGTAGTATAGGGTTTATGTCCAAAAAGAGTCAAGAAAATGTGAAAAGGAACTCCTAATGTTTGTTACGTGTGTAGGAAAGCAAGAAAATCTAAAATATATTGTAAGTGCAGAAGGTCTACGGTTCCCATAGACGGTCCCCCGTTATATCGACAGATCGTAAATAACATCTGTAGAACCCATATATGTATTATAATTTTTCTAAGTATAGAGGGCAACAATGGATCCCATCAATGGACCGTAGTTCTTACTACGGACCATCGACGGGGAGTTGTCGGTCCAAGACATTGTTCTGAAATGACCCAAGTCGCGACTAAAAATTAAAATAAAACCCTTCATTTGAAAACCATCCCTGATTTCCATATTCTCCCAACCATTACATACTTCCGAATATAGTTACACCTCAATATTCACACCCCTACGCCTCCATTAATAACCCTTCAAACTACCACACTCCATTATATAGTCCTCCTCTCTTCCATTTTCTCTATTCTTCCTGATTTTCCATCACTCTCCCCCAAATTTTCTTACTCTTAAATTGAAGGTCGTGAGTCCAAAATTTTATGAAGTTATTAATCAAAGGGATAAAACAACACACTTACACAACTCTGTACTTCTCTTGAAAGGTACTAATTTCTAACCTAAATTATTAGATTTGTAGTTGAATCAAAAGTTGTTACTTGACCTTGGGCATAAATTGCTTGTTGAAATTGATATTAATCCTGTAAAACTACCTTTGGAATGATGCTATTGTGAGTGTTGTTGAGTTTTGATTTGTATATGCGTGTAATTTACTTCTACATGTATTCTTAACTTCGGGTTTCAGTTGGATTTTTGTTCGTGTGTCTAATTGCATGATTGAAACCCTAGGAATGATAGAATAACATGAAAATATGTTGAAATGCATGTTCTAGAAGTTCTTGGGTTGTTTAAATTATTAAATTTTGATGTTGGAATAAATTTGAGAATGCGATCTGACATAGTTGTGAACGACGGTTCGATTTAAGGTCCGTCGTTCCATCGATGGATTGTTCTGTTGTACTGTCGTTCCAACTTCTGGGACCTAAAATTTAACCTCCTTACTTATGGTTAGGACCTATGGTTTGTATGTTTTTCTATGACCCGTAAGTACAAATCATAAGTCCTAAAAAGATAGTTTTTAAAAAAAAATTGAAGTGTCATGATTTTTTTTCTTCTTTTGTTCGGTATAGTTTGAGTACTAACAAGTCTTACACAAAATTGTGGTGCCAAAGAAAGCACACACCTACAAAAGGAAAGGGAAGACAATGTATGTGGCTCCCTCGCGTCGGCTTATTAAGGAGTCTAATGGGTCTGAATTTGACCTGGGCATAACCGAGACTCTCCTATGGAGCATCAGACTACGAGACAATAGACTAGACACACTGAGAGGGTCAAGGTGTCAGAAGGGGAGTAGTTCCTCAGCCATAACGATTCCTTACCCCCCCCCCCCCTCCCCCAAGTTTGAAGAGGGGGACCAGAGTTCAGTAATGCAAATAAAGAGTCTAGTCCGGCTCCAACTTAGATTCAGTGGCTTCCTAAGTTTCTGATACCACTAGTTTCGGAGAGGCTAATGACTCTCCCAATACGAGAGTTTAGTCGATACACTTGCCTACATAGCCGAACAGATGGTGCGTCTGGGGTATGTTCCATATTAATATGGATGGGATGTTTATAAATGAGCATTAGAAGCAAATCGGGACCATTACTGAGGAGACACGGGTGCTCAAAGGCAACCTTCACACAGTGCCAAACATTCACGAGCTTTTGAAGTGGCACATATGTGAGTGGATGGCAGAGACTGAGGGGATGTATGTCACGCAGATTGTTAGGGAGTTCTATGTTTCCTATGTGCTTACTATAAATAAGGCTCTGCCACCACTGTCTAAGGCACTGACTCAGACCCCAATTTTGACTACCTTGGTGCGGGGCGTTCCTGTTGATTTATCAGAGACCACCGTACGCCGTTTATTTATGGCCCGTCACATGCTCAACAGATTAATACAGCTGAGTATGACTACTTGATGGGGGTGGTGCAAAATAGAGTTGCTATGCTTGATAATGAGCAACGAGAGAGCTTGCTACGATAGATGGCTCGACATATTTCTGACGAGGAGGAGAATACCGAGTGGGTTCTTGACATGATGCAATCGCTCAAATTCACATAGATTGCTTGAATATGTATTGCAAACTCTTGTGATTAGTATAGATTTTACATGGCTCACCATAAAGATAGTGATGCCAAATCTTGAGTGCAAATATGATTGTGGCAAATTCTAACTCATGTGTCAGATAATTCTTCTCATGAATCTTTAGCTGTCGGGAAGCAAATGCCACTACTTTGACATTCTGCATTAATACACATACCAAACTAATTCTAGATGCATCACAATAAATGTTGACACCACCCTGTGCGGTAGGTAATGTCAAGACTAGAGTCGTAGTCTGTCCAATCATTAATTTCTGAAAACCTTCTTCACATCCATCTAACCATTGAAAGACCACACCTTTCTAAGTTAAACGTGTCAATAGAGCGACTATTGTCAAAAAACCCTCCACAAAATGTCTGTAGTATCCAGTCAGTCCCAACAAACTGCGTATCTCTGTATGAGTATTAGGTTGAGGCCAATCTCGAACTGCTTCTATCTTTTTTGGATCAACTTGGATTCCATCTTGTGACACCACATGTCCTAAAAAGGAAACTATGCTCAACGAGAACTCATATTTTGAGAGCTTTACATAAATCTTTCATTTTCTAATTGTCTGCAATACAATTCTCAAGTGGTGTTCATGTTCGACCTCACCCCGAGAGTAGACCAAAATATCGTCAATGAACTCAATCACAAAATAGTCTAAGTATTGCTTGAATACCCTGTTCATGAGGTCCATGAATTATGTGGGTTCATTAGTTATTCTGAAAAACATCACAAAAAAATCAATGTGTCCATATCTGGTCCGAAAGGTTATCTCAAAGATATCTTCGATCTTAACTCTCAACTGATGATAACCTAATCTCAAGTAAATTTTGGAAAAATGAGTAGCACTGTGTTGTTGATCAAATATATCATCAATACGAGGCAATATGTATTTATTCTAAACTGTTACCTTATTCAGCTACATGTAGTCAATACACATTCTCTCATCGTTCCACCCTTCTATTTCACAAATAACACCGGTGCACCCCAAGGCGATACATTAGGCCTAATGAACCCCTTATCAAGTAGCTCTTGGAGTTGAACCTTCAATTCTGTCAACTCAGCAGGAGCCATAAGATATGGAGGAATAGAGATAGGTTGATTCTTTGGCACTAAATCAATGTTGAATTCAATTTCCCTCATTGGAGATAACTAAGGTAAGTCATCTGGAAACACATAAAAAATTCCCAAATAATTAGAACACTATCAATAGTGAAATCCTCCCCTCGAGTAACATGAATAGTAGCAATAAGAGCAAGCACCCATGATGAATCATTCAACATGCCTTTACATATGATATTATATTTCCTTGTGTCAGATGAGTCACACCTTTCCACACTAAAGGTAGTTCTCCAAGAAAATCAAAATATAATAGCTTAGAATAACAATAAACCAAAGCATAACATGATGCTAACCAATCCATGCCCATAATCACATCAATGTCAGACATCGACAACTCTAGTAGAGCAATTCAATCTATCCCGATCAATGATAGACCCCAACAGAGCTGCCTTCGGGTGCCAGAGGATGGATTCATTTTGTGACGGCATGAGTGTGCTGCAAATAAAACCAAACCAGTTCCTCGCAACTACATTTAGATCCTTCTTCTTAATTTGAACCCCTATCTCAATCCACGATGCCGTAATGTCAGAAATCAAGGGAGCAAAACATCTTTTAAAGTCATCAAGTGTCTTTTTTTGAATCTTTTCCACCAAGAAATATACTACCTGAACTGTGCACCCCAAAACTTTGTTAATTTATGTGCAGCTGCACTTCACTTTCTTACCCCACAGTAAAGCATGATCAACCGATGCAAATAAACTGGCCTTCTTTTTGCCTTTTGAGATCAGCTTCCCATATTCCTCATAAAATTCCTGGACCTAAGAAGGTATATAAGGGGTGCCTGTACCGGGGGCACTTGTATAATTGTACACAACCTGACAACCTTTAATTTGATCATCGAACGAGGCGGAGGTGCCTGTACCGGGGGCACTTGTGGTGCTTGCTCAATTGCATGTGCTGGATGTGGAAGAGGAGTCGGGAGTACTGAGATTCTCACTAGATCATGTAGCGCCTTGCAGCGTAACTCCGCCTGTCTCCTTTTGAGGAGTTGATCATCTACAGGCTTTGACTCGTAGCCCGACGATGTAGACCCAGAATTTTCCTACCATTTAGACTCAGAGGTGGTGATGTGTGTAGAGTCGATACCCATGTTGTTGGAGATGGAGCTGCTTAAACATGGCTCCGCAGGTTTCTTCCCTTTATTTGTACCTTTTCCCCCTGTCAAAGGAAGTTTGGCTTGCGTAGACCTTGGAAGGGCAACCTCCGTGGCAATTTCCACCACTTTGTCTTTCTTCCGATGTGGTTGATTTCTTCCAAGTACCTTGGGTCTAGCCATATCAGCAAGACAACACAAATCGAACAAACGCAGTTGCGAAGAGTTAGTGAAAAATCAAACTTAAACAAAATTTTGTAGAAAAACATATTGATCAACTTGCCGAGTCGCCGAGCTCATTAGGCGACCCTTAGAGGGGCGCTGAAAGTTACAAAGCAAAAAGAATGAAAATTCAGCACAACTCGATGATATTCAGATCAATTCAGTGAGATGCCGAACTTGATTAGCGAGCAAAAAGTAGCTCACCAAAATTTCAAGAATAAATTTCAACAAACAGGGCTACAAAAAGGTGATGATACGGACATTCAGCGAGTCACCGAATAAACTCGATGAGCTCACGCGTATCGCCAAATGTTATAGAATCCAACAACACAATTTCAGGGTAAAATGGCGAGGTGAGGAGTCAGCTGGCGAGGCGCCGAGTTGGTCGGTGAGCTCGACTAAGCTCGTCGAATAGCCTCTCTTGCCAGATTTTGACTCTCATCCCTAATTTCCAACACATAGTTTGTGATAACCAAATCAAAGCCCTATTCTATGCAATTAAAGCCTTGCCCATGCCATTACCAACCCCGGGGTACCCGGACCTCCCCAAATTTGTCTAAATTCGACCAATCAACATATTTTTTCCCTTAAGAATGACGTCACCCGATCTATCATTGGGAAAATTAGGGTCTTTAGTGCAATTCTGGTTACTTAGACTTCATCCACACTAAACCCAACATGCATAACCGCCAATCAAACAATATAGACTTGAAATTTAAATTTAAATAGGAGAATTATATAGTATGCTCGTTTTACCCAATAATATTTAAATAATCAATTAATCATACAAGGGTAAATAGTAGATCCATCACTTATACGCACATGCTTAGGAAATGGCGAGAAATTAGAGCAAGTTTAGGACACTAACCTCAGAAGCAGATAAATAAACAACGCAAGCAAAGGATAAAGCTAGCTAAGCAACGATTTCTAACTATTCAACAATACCCGCGCAAGAATTTATCTAGAAGTAGGATATAATATGAAGGTGAGATAGTGCAAGAGTCGAAAAAATGCAAAATAACAAGGAGTTTTGAATTTTCAACTGTTGGAAGCCTTTTTCACTCTTCAGTTCGTGCCTCGATCGGCGATGGCCACCTATGTTGCCTAATCTTTTGGTGATGCGCCGATTGGCAAGTTACCCACCGAAGTTTCCAGAATTACAATCTCTTTATTGGTCAAAAAAGCAATCCACATCATCTTTGGCCGACCCACTCGGTGATTTGCCGAATGGGTCCGGAGCTCTCCCAATTACCTTTTTTTCCACAAAGTCAAATTATTTTAACTTGCACATCCAACACCCGTTATTCAAATAACCAAACCAAAAAACTAAAACTTGGGTTGCCTCCCAAGTAGCGCCTTATATAACATCTTTGAACGATGAAGACATGCTTTCAAGCTTCATTATTTGGGTTAACCATAGTATCACTTCATAAACCTCTTTTTGGCCTTGGATTCAAATGAGTCGAGAATTGGCCCATCTCTGTTTCCAGGTATTTAATAGACAATGCGTGTGAAGTAACTGTTTGGTTCAAAGAAGAGAAGTCATGTTTTATTTCCTTTAGCACCTTGTCCGATCCTTCCACTTTGTTGAGAATACGATAAGCATATCTTCGGTGCAGAATTTTTAAGGATTAGCCCTTGGCTCTCTTGGATTTTGACGCTTATAGGGAAGTACATATCGTTCTTTGTGGCCATCTGGCTCCCTCCAATTTGTACCATGTTCACGCAATTCCCTATCTTGATCTCTCCAACCATCATCTGGATCCCTGTTGAGACCTTCATTCCCCCCCGACCTTGGATAGTTCGGAGGGAAACCTCCTTTTTGATTTGCCAAGAAATGCACTTTTTCATTGTTCATGGTTTCAATGTGTGCTTCATCGGGATTTACTCCATTAACTCCAACCGCATTCACAGCCTTTGGAGCAACTTCCCAAGAAATATTTCGACAATAGGTCCATTTGGGTCATCATATTGGCCATATTTTCATCTCGCTCTTGGTTCTTTTCTAATTGTTCCTATGTCATGCCGAAATTCAACGGAGACACCAAATCTTCTCTAGTGTACCAAGCTTGATTGATATTTTTCTTCTCATCAAGAAGGGTAGATGATATGTCAAAAGGTTGGTGCATGATTCCCCCTCGAATGAGTCGGTCTGCCACACCTTTGTTGACTAAGTCGAGGCTCCAGTAAAAATATTGCAACAACACATTGTCCGGTAGTCCGTGAGTTGAACATTAGAGCATCAACTTCTGGAACCTTAACCATGTGTCTTGAATAGGTTCACCATCAACTCACTTGATGTTCTGAATAATATCTCTCAACTTCACCATCTTTGAGGGAAGGAAAAACCGTACATAAAACACATCAGTGAGCTCCTGCCAAGAAGTGATTGATTCCCTTGGTAAATCGGCCAACCACTTCGTTGCCTCGCCCATTAGAGAAAAGAGAAATAAATGAAGTCGGACTGACTCCTGAGTGATGTTCTTGAAAGAAAATGGTCCACACAAATCCACAAAGTTTTAGATGTGGTCATGAGGGTCCTCGTGAACAAGTCCTATAAAGAGACCCTTCATTTGCAAAAGCTGCAATATAGTGTTGGTCATATGGAACACAGCATTGCCCACAGTTGGAGACAATCAGATACCACCTGCACTTTCCATCCGATCCTCATTGACATCATGCAAATTCCTGATGTCATCGTTGTTCCCAAGTTGGATGGCATTGCTCCCATTGATATTCATCTCTTCATATGTTTAAGAGCAGCCAATAAAAAACATAAAAAAGATAATTCAACTACAACAAAATCAGTTCACGACTAAACTTCAATAAAAGAATTCTAAACACCACTTCCCGGTAGGGCTCCATTTTTTTTATTACACTCAACTACACTTCATATGATTCTAAGTGTAGGTGGCCACTAACAAGTATAAACCCAACTAAGAGTTGGGGTCAATCCTAGATTGAGTGATACGATAAAGAGTTCTATTAAGAAGTAAAATGGTGTTCTAATCATTTGTAGATGTCGACATTTTGCAATAATAAATAAAAGTATAAGGTTTTGACAATGCATGTCAAATAAGAAAATTTGGGTAAGCAAATTACGACTACTAAAATCGGTGGGGGGGGGGGGTAAACAAATAGAGAAGGTTTCTTGGGAGTGTGATAAATTGAATGCCAATTTCGAGTAATCGGTGATTATTATTTACTAAAAGTCGTCGAATCTCATTGGGTAGGCAAGGTTTTTGGTGCAACAACCATCTTTCAATCAACTTTTGTGAATCAAGTGAGTTCTTTCGAACCTCAATAACTACAACACAAATTAACAACCCATTACCTTAATCAATCTACTTTTCAGGCTAGAATTGTAAGATTGCATTCAGACCTGCTTTCTCAAGATGAATCCTTAACAACACAATCAATACAATCATCAACTAACAATTGAACTATAACACTTCTTTCTGAAGCAAGTATAGATTACTAAGCTAGAATTGCATTTGAAACTACAATTCCTCAATTAAAACACAAACTATTAATTGAACCCACTTCAAATCAACAATAAAATCAGTAAATAACAACACCCATTAGATAATTAATGCATTCAACTACATAATCACACCGCCAAGAATGGGGGTTTTAGCTTAACATAATAAATAATTAGAAATCGTTACCAATGAAGTTTTCCATCAGATTGGGAAATAATCCACAAGTCTCCAAATGCTCAAATTGAAGCTAAAAATCTAACAAACCCTAAATCTCTACTCAAATTTTTTGAATATAATGTTTTAGAATGTTGAAGACCAAAAAACCCGAAGTGGACAATATGGGAACTTATTTTCTTCTTTTCAAAATTACATTTATACATTCCCAGAATTTCAACACAGAGTTCACTCGGTGAAAGAAGTCGGGCTCACCAAACTGGTCGGTGATGCACCGAGTGCTCCTCTACTCACCTTTTTGGCATGCCATTTTCAGCAAAATCGTTCTGTAACTTTCGGCAATTGAAATTGGCCTCACCGATCTATTTAACGTGCTGCCGAACCACAAGCTTGCTTACCAAGTTGGTCTTGTCCAAGGGCTGGCACTCTTGAACTTTGGGCAAGCTGAAGGTCCACTCGATGAGTCTCCAAGTGGCCTTGACGAGTACCAGCTTTGCTTTTCTTCAAATTTTCAGCATTTTTCGCTCCTTTTTGCCTCATAATGTCATTGCCTTGATATTTTGCCTTCATTGCTGCAAATTGACATTTTAACATTAATTATGAGCATAAAATAGGCATTGAGAAACTAATTCCTTATATATTAAGCTCTAAGTAAGTCGAAATCCCTGACTCATCAAAAAGCTCTAGAATTGTGAAATTAGAGCATGTGTGGTCTGATTTAAGGTAGGCTTTGCCTTCACATCCTTTACATTGTTCTTGAGAAATGTTAATACTTGTTGATTAGTTGGCATTTTGTTAATGTAGATACATGATCATGGTTACTTCTTTAGAAATCATGTTTTAGAATTTATTTTGGGGTTTTCAGGATTGTTGTCATGTTTTTTCTCCTTTCCTCGATCATCCTTACCTTGTGGCATGTGTTCTACTTGTTTAAGTTTGTTGTGGAAAGAATATTTGGCCTTAATCTAGGTGGACTAGTGCTTGCCTTAGTTTTTGAGTCGATATGCCTTAATTTTTCTTTGTCGTCGCTCCATATGTCTTATTTTCCCGTAGACTAATATAGTATACTTTGGTCTGATAGAATGAGCCCTAATTAGGATTTGACTCAGCTTTGATGACCTTTATATCAATAGCTTCCTTTTCTATGGACTATGAGGTTTGCGGTTGAGATATTGGGGTGCATTTGATGACATAGGATTGGATTTTGTTCGGGATTAATGTGTTGTATTGATTAACTTGGACTGGATGTCGTTCAATAGTTACACTATAATGATGCTTTGGCATGATATTCTTCATGGTAGCTCCTTTGGTTGTAGATTTGAGGTCTGGTCATGATTCCTTATTTTAGTTACAAATTCAAGGTCTGGACATATGATCTTCACCTACAGTTCATATTTTGGGCTCATTATCCATTATGGAGTTGATATTTTTCATCTTTGTTCTCTGTTGTTTGAGGTCTAGGCTATGCACTCTCTCACTCTGGATTCACCAAGTTATGTTCTCTGTAGTTGTAGTTCTTTTATGTATATGTCAGGCTTATGCATTCTGTTCGAGGTTTTATTTATACTTGTGCATAAATGTACTTTTGGGCTTATAAAGGGGTTGAGGTAGGTTTTAGTTAGTTAGTTAGTCACTTGCCTTATTTAAGTTCTTCTATACAATCGTTTGCATTCCGGTTAGACTTCCACTCTATTGACCTCTATTGTGTTTAAATTCTCACTTTTACAATTGCCTTTACTTTTTTAGCTCAGTCGGCCTTTGATGCCTAAAAAGTACCTATTGTTTGGTACACATGATACACTCTACAATAGTTTCATAATTCAGGTTTGAGCACCAACCATTAGTATTGATTTCAAGCAAGTTGCCGCAAGATTCAGAGATGAGGGTGCTCTTTCAAGGCAGGTCAATCAGGTCAAAGGTGTTGCGATAGTGGAGAAGCCCTCCACAAAACCGCTTGTAGTAGCCTGCCAACCCAACAAAGCTCCGAACTTCAATCACTAAAGTGGGCATAGCCCAACAACGAATACCATCAATCTTCTCCTGATCTACCATGATATAATACTTGAACACCCCGTGCCCCAAGAATGCTACAGATTCTAGCCAAAACTCGCACTTTGAGAACTTGGTATAAAGCCACTGATCTCTCAAACTCTGGAGAACAATCCTGAGATGTTGCTTATGATCACTCCTACTCTCTGAGTATACCAGAATGTCATCTACGAATACAATGATGAAAAAATCAAGATACCACCTGAACATTTGTGTCATCAGGTCCATAGATGACATTTTGGTATACTTAGGGAGTAGAATGATCATGCCAGCATGTGAGGATTGTACTCCAGACATTAAGAGACCAACAACTTTATGCCACATTTTCAAAGTACGACTTTTGGTTGGATTTGTGAAACAAATTCAGGAAATTAAGTAAGCAATCAGTAAATAAGATTTAAACTTTGGTTGTTATAAGATGAAAAAATAACTAGGGTGTACGTGTTCCCCATAAGCTCATAACGCGGTAATCCTAGTTATATCAATCCTTACCTAGTGTATTACATGCAAAGTGATAAGTTATGTATCTCTAAATCCTTGGTCCAGAATCTAGAGAATTTCACCCCGTATCTTGGTCCGGCTACGTGTGTATAATTTACTAACCCTTACCTTTACCTCATATTAGACATCACATCAATGTATGACTTAGTTTTCACCCTCGTACCAATCGACATTAGACTATTGGATAGTATCACACTAAATCTATGTTGATAATTCTTTTCTTATTAACTACCTCCTTGGTCCGGCAAGTAGCAACAAGGCGATTTCTAACATTGCGCATCATTAAAAAGACTTCTAAACAAAAGAATTATCAATGCATGCAACAACACTAATCAAGAATTGCTTAATTACTATTCATACTTTGTTAATCGCTCATGGTTCCCACAACCCTAGTTGTGGATTTAGTTACCCATATTAACAAGAACACAATTCATAGTTTTCGAAGAAGAAATCATGAACTTAAGTAATAAGAATGATAAACCCAAAATTTCAACTTGAACTGCTAAGCCAAATCTTAAAATGAACTTAGGAAATTAAGAATTGCTAAAGTTGAAATTAATCTCCCTAAGCCAAAAACTAGAACAAAGGTAATAATGTCTAACCCCAAAAATGAGGTTTACATACCTTATTTATAGAAAAACAAGTCCCAACTAAAATGGAAATGAAGTAAGGAAATAATGTTTCAGCACACTTCTTCGATCTACGACACTGACCTACGGATTGTGGATTGATCTACCGTCCGTTGGTCCCTTCCTTGACTCAGGACTTAGGCAAATCTCTTACTTCAAAATCTTCACATCTCTGAACCAAACGACGGATCCACAGTACGGACCGTGGATTAATCTACGGTCCGTCTATCCTCCTCCGTAGCTCCACACTTAGAATCTTCAAAATCAGGTCCTGGAACCTCCTCCCAGTTGCATTCGATAAGCCTGCAGTATGGTCCGTAGATTCATCTACGGTCCGTCATTTGCAACCGTGGTTCCACACTTAGTAAAAAATTCTCTTATCTTCATCAATGCCTTGCCTGCTCATCTACGTCAACGATCTATGGAGCGTGAATGGACCTACGGTGGTCTGTAGATCACCTTCATAGATGCCCTTTTTGCACATCTATTAGCTGTGTTTCTCAATTTTCGTGGCTGAACATATTTCCTGCAAACATGATAAAAATACACAAAAACCAATACAGAATGTCTCTAGACAAACACAACTCTGAAGTGAAATGTATTAAAAATACCATATATTCACGGTTCATCAACACCTTCACCTTAAATTTGTTGTTTGTCCTCAAGCGACACACTACGACTCTAAACGAAACTCGTATAGAAACAAGCAATTCAAGCACAAGCAATCACATAGCTCTCTACCCCGACTCTCTTTTTGGGTGTAAATCTTTTCTCTTCAGACTCAACAAGCTAACTTGTGCGGATCAAAACATGAGACAGATCGACCAATCAACACACAACATACACTGTTTCACTATCACCAAGGTACCAACTTTCCGACAATGTAACCAGTGCCCTAACTTCAAATGAACTCCATTTTTTTCACACAATGCATTATGATTTTGAGTACAAGGATTTATTCAACACTCACACTCAGAAGTAATTTCAAGTATAGTTAGTGCTCAATACCATAGGAATGGCCTTATTTTAACTGCTTAGACTCTCCAAACTAGGTTCTAGGATCACTATAGGACTTTCTTGGCTTGCAACATAGGATCAGGGTCAGGTGTGGTACATTTGGGTACTTTTAGCGACTTTCTGCCCTCCTTGACATTACATTAGGCCTTTCTACCTCTTTTTTCCCTATTTTTGACATCCTAACTTTTTATCTTCTTTCCCTTGTTTCTTTTCAACCATGGATGCGACTTTTGACTCTGTAGCTCTTTATTTTTCACTTTTCTTCTTTTTCTTGCATTTTCTTCTTTTCTTTAGCTTTTAACAATTCTACTCAATTTATTTTGCACAAAGTCACATCTTCTTCTTGCTTTTGTTTTTCAACACCAAACTCTTTTCATACCCATTTTTATTTTGATTTCCTCTTTCATAGCCACCCTCAACTTATGAATTTTCCATTAGTTAAGGTGTACAATACTCGATGTCGGATCTGGGCTAAGATTGAGGTCACTTTTTGCATTACCCACGCTCAACTTAGGCTTTTGGCCTAAGTCGAGCACTACATAAAAATCAGCTTTTACCGACGGACGAAATCCGTCGCTAATCTATGATATTCGTCACTAAACATGATTAGCGACGGATTATTGATTGTTGCTATATCGCTCGTTGATAATCTCTTAGTGACGAAAAATGTGTTCCGTCACAAATTTAGCGACGGACTAATCCGTCATTATATTTATAAATTCGTTGCTAATTTCACAATTCATTCCGTCATTTTTAATAAATTCGTGACAGATTTTTCGTTGCTAATTCGTCGCAATATATTCCGTCGTTTAAGCCAGCACATTTGGCGCAAAACAAGTTCGTCACTGGTCAGTCACCATATTTGTTGCTAAATTTTTTCTTGTAAATTTGATTTATTTTGTTTTCAATATGCTGCTGATATAATTCAAATTAAATTGCTAAATACCCCAAAAATAATAAACATATAAAATAATATCATAGATAGTTCAAAATATATAGAATATCGAAATCTCATATTTTTTATTCAAAACATCCAAAACAATATATCAACTGTTCTTAAAAGAAGCTACATTCATCAAATATTTTTACTGCAGAATTTGTACTTTCCAAAAAGCAGACAATAAAACAAAAAGGGATACGATTGTCACGTGAAACTAATTGAGGATCAACCTCGTCCTCATTAGTAGTAGCTGAAGGAGGCACTAAGGGTGTCACAGTTGATGGGTTGTCAATGGGAGTACTCCCTTCTTCCCTCCCCATAACAACGGGAAGAAAGTGATTAGTAAGTGCAGGAAGCATTTGCTTTACAAACTCATCCATATTTGTTATCGGTGTTGATTGAGAAATTGAAAGAAGTACTGATGATGAGGTAGAAAGTTTCTGCCCGTTGTAACTTTTGCTTCAGAACCAAGATTGTACATTCTTCTCTTCTTTTCTCCCCCCACAGCTTGATAAAATTCTTCACATTGATCAATATCAGCTTGAGACACTATTTTTTCCCGCAATTTTTCTTCATATTTTTTCTGTATTAAGTAGAGGAAAAATGAAAGCATTAAACATTGGGAATAAAATATATTTTGAAGGAAAATACAAAAACATGCATAACCTTTTAAGCATTAGCATTAATGTACAAATTGGGCCTTCAAATTGCATGCTATGAAATTTAACAAATTATGGGATCTAATATATTTCAATTGGATCAGGTGAGCATATTGTGAGAGATCATGAGGGCACTTAGTTGCTAATTATGGCAACAACTAGACAGTCGAAGAACAAACCATCAATAAAGTGCAAGATCCTAATAAGAATGTGTTTTCCCTGCATGTTGTCAAGAAATGGATCAGCAGCCCAATTTGGAGAACCAGAATTCATTTAGTGTTCATAAACAAATGCTTTATCCATAGAGAAAGATCAACTTCATACGAACATACCAACATTTCATCGAAATAAAGAAATAGAAGGAAGAATCAGACGACAGATCCGCAGAAGTTCCATTTCATGTATATGAACCATATGATCCCAACTAAGAAAACAACTCATTTCATACCTAAACAAAAGTAATACACACTATATATATCAATATTTTCTGTTTTGATCTTTCACTGTTCAATTATTAGTATTCAACACAAATTGATTAAACCTTTCAATTTCACTAAAGAACGAAATTTTCAAAAGCTCCTTAGCAGTTGGCCACGTCTGGATTCTCTCTAAGACAAGAAAGAACAATCTCCTCAAACTCCTGCGAAAACACTATTTTCTTTCGTTTAACAAAATCCATCACTTTCTTAAGTATCTTATCCCTCTTGATCATCATATTTTTAAGTGATTTTGGAAATTTCTTCATAACTACATAAGAAACTTCTACAATATAATAATAGAATATTTGGCCAAAAACATCCTTACACTAAACGTATAATTTAAGGTGCATCCTTGAACTATGCTTGTTAATAAAAAGCATCCTTAAAGTGTAAAAGATTTGGCAGTTTTCATCCTGCTGTTAAGCTCCGGCAAAAAACTAACAGCACCTACCCTTTGGCTGCAATTCACATGAATTTTCGCTAAAATCCCCAAATTACATAAAAAGAAGGCCGAGAAGAGAATGCTAAACATGAAAGGAAACCCCCTATACATAATTGGAGGCCAAAATACAAGTTGATGATCAAGCAGGAAAGACAGTTGTAGAATGTGTATATTGTTCAGCTAACACATCAGGTTTAAATAGAGGAACAAATCAAATTGAGAGTCTTATTGCAAATATTTCGGTAACTAACAGGTTTAATGGATTGATTGATACAGCTAATACTCAAATGTCCTCAAACTTTCATGCCCAAATCTTCTTTCTCAACTGTCTCTGATTCTATGCACTCTTTAGTTTCAGTTTTACTCTTTCTGACCAATACCATTATATCTACATTGGGTGATAAACATCAATTATCAATGGAGAAGATACTATATAGGGCATGGAATAGTTGGCATGCTTACACGAATAGCTGGATTACTTCTACCTGAGGACTTGCCACGACCTCTTCCTTGAGCCATACCTATATACAAATATAATAGTGTTGTTAAACCAAATCAGAGAGAAACAACAAATTAAGCATAACGCATAATAATGAGAACTACTGCAGCAACATAAATTAGAATGAAATAGTTATCACTAGTACAAAATAAAGTTCAGCTACCTGAGTGAAATACTTTTCAATTAAGTGAAAGTGAGCTGAAGTATTAAAATTGCCGCTGACGTAAGCTTGCAGATAAACAGAAAGAATTGATGCCTGTAAGTACAAGAGTGTAATAGCTATCATTGACTTCTATCAGAAGAGATCATATAAATTAAGGAACAAATTATAAAAGAACCATGGACTTCTATTAGAAGCTTTACACAAAGAATTAGTAGAAATCTATAGAAAATTTGAACACAACTACAAGATACTAGGGAACTGGAGAAACCTTTTGAAAGGCTGAAATGCTAAATATTATCAGATCATATGATTTTGATAAGAAATCTGGACCTGATGGTTACACTATGCTCATCAAAGTAATATTGATATATAAACCATTTACATCAGAACTATCACATGATTAAGTCAAGTAATGCCATTCATTTAAGAAAATGATTTGTTGAGCTCATCAATTTAGAAATCAAGAAGGCACATAACACACTTCAACTCAAGAATTAGTAGAGATCTGTTGAACACACATTATTAAAAGTCGAGAGTTAATTGATTTTAATATGGTATATCTTGGATGAGTTGCCTAACATTTAGCATGACTTAGTCATAGACTCATAGTTAAAGTCAGCTTGAATTTCTTAATCTTTACGCTAAGCAAACAAGCTCATCTACAATGTGGAGTGTGTATTGTTCTTTTGTAAATCTTCCTTTCGAGTAGATCAATCTGAGCATTGTTGGCAAGCTACAGAGTGCTCAAACTAAGGAACCTCTCATGAACCCACCCCTGCCCTATTAATTGTTTTAAAATATTAGCTATGTCCCGCCTTGCCCTGCCCCACGTTGCCCCGTTTAAGTATTGCCCCGCCCTGCCCCATTAAACCTTTACCCTGCCCAGCCCTGCTCTTGACCTTCCCCATTGCCATCCCTAGTAAACTAACATTATTTATTACCAGAAAAACTTATCCAACCAAAATTATAAACAGAAAAATTAAACCAACACATTTTTTTGGAAAAAAAAAAGAAGCTATTGTGGAGGTAAGGGAGGGGGAGAAAAAGAGTGATACCTTTTAATGAAGCGAATCAGGTCGACAACCACTAGTCACAAACAAAAAAAAGCTATCTGCAGTATAAAATAAAGCATAAATCAGTGTGCAATTTACTTCGCAAAAAAAAAGTAAATCAGTGTTGAAATAAGACATCAACACTAAGCACGCTGCTGCAGAATTGGAGCTGTTAAATTAAAGTAACACTTGGTTATAAATGCAAGAGAGTAACTACATTATGCAAATTTGTTTCTCGTAAGATTGGTGTCACAAGGCACACTCTTAATGCAGAAAGAGCAGGCAGACTAAAATAAACTTATTTCTTGGTTAGCTCCAAAGGAAATGAAGGTTGCTTTCTTTCCGTGTTTAGTTATCCTATTATGCGCTCTAGCAGTAACAAACACGTTGTCACTAACACGTTGAAAATCAGAGGTGTCCATGTCTCGAAATATCTTGCTAGTGCACTAGAAAGAAACAGTAATAGTGTTGTTGCAGACATAAGTGGTGACACTAGTAAGTTTGAGTTAGCAGCAACCAAGGATGTTATATTAGATGTTGAGAAAAATCATAGAGGAAAGGGGGCAAATGGGGGTGGAAGTATTGCTCGTCAGCCACATACTCAAACACTGCACAAAATCATTAAGTTGTAATGCTAAAAGCAGCCCTCTATCTCAAATGTTTCATCAAATCATTGAATCTTTTCTTAAAAACCCTATTTTCAGTACACCCAAACTTCTAAGCTCCTATTTTCAAAAAAATTCAACCTTACTTCCCGAAAACTGGAACCTCACGAAACCCCATTTCCCCAAAATTGGAACCTCAAATACTGCACATAAATCGGGTTTGATTTTGCACAACAACTATTGTCCCCAAAACAAAATACAATACTAAACTAAACAATTAATTGATTGAACTAAAAGAGTACTTACTTGTTAATAGAAGATTTACTTTAAACTTTGAAGGCATATAGAGCTACTGAAGACAGAGGAAAAAAAGAGTTAAAAAGAGAGTTCATCCATTGAAGATAGAGAGATGAAGAAGAATGTGCTCACTTCATCGATCGGAGATGGAGAGGTTGAGAGCTCACTTCTCAGATGAGAGTTCCATTAGAGAGGTTGAGAGCTCACTTTCTTCAGATGAGAGCGTAAATGTTGAAATGAAATTTTTCCCTAGAACATATGACATAAATAAATTTTGCAACGGACGCTTAGCAACGGATTATAACATTCGTCGCTACCAAATAAATATATTTATATAGATTAAATTCTAGCGACGGATTTTTCCGTCACTATATAATATAATTTTATAAAAAATATATTTAAAAGTTTAGCGATGATTTTTTCGTCACTAATTCTGTTGCTAAATATTAATTAAATTTCTCACGATTAATTTGTTGTTAAATCCGTAGGAAATTTTGGGCGCCAAACTTTCGCGCTGATATTTAGCGACGTAAAAAATATTCCGTCGCGAATCCGTCACTATATCATAACTCAAAAAAAAAATTTGTAATTCTAGCAACAAAATGGTAATTCCGTTGCTAATCCGTCGTTATTTAGTGATGGAATATAATTCGTTGCTAAAATCCGTCGCTAAACGCTGACATGTCCAAGGAGGGACCGGGGCCAAAACAATAGATTATGGGAAGGTGAGTTAAGGGCTTAGAAAATGGTTTAATTTAGGCTCAAAGCATTTGGATCAAAGAGAGCATTTTATTTCATTTAGGCAATTTGTGGGCTTATCAGAACAAGAGCCTATGATCACTTCCTATCCTCTAGAGTAGATTTTCTTAGCAGGACTAACCGGGAAAGTTCTAGATTGGCACACAAACTGTTTGAATAATCAACTATTCTCACATGCTCTTGGCACATAGCTTTATTATCAGATTATCGGATTACCCAGTTCAAGTTTTAGCTTAAGTCATGCCATCAAGTTGGTTCCTTATCATGTCATACTCAGAGCCAACACATTCAACTTATTCTAGCCTACAAGATTATAGCACATATAACAAATTTTTAGACGGGTGTCATTTTTTTTTCAAAAACGTCTTTGCCATCATGCTTAATTGTTTCTCATGCTTTTACACATACAATCCTAACACGTGCCGGTTCAACAGAAATAAAGTAGTCTTTTGGAGGAAAAGAACATAGGCAAGAAAACCCCAAGAGAGGATTATGAGTTGGGTTACTCAGATTTCACAAAAAACAACAAAATGTAATGGATTTGGTTGAGGCAAACCTATGGCGCATAGCGCCGAAGACTCATCAACAAGTGGGTGGGTCCAATTTCTCTGAGCCCGCTGGAACAACACCTTGGTCACCATCAGTAGTGCCCACATCATCAATCACAGCACCATCAGTAGTGCTATCAGTCACTCTAACCTCACCATCAGTGGTGCTCACATCGTCCCTTACCACAGTCGGAACCTCTTCAACGGGGGCATAACTTGAAGCCCTAGCAACACTCTTATGCACCCTCTGCTGCCGCAACTCCTCATCCACTATGTAGGCCTTCTTAGCCTACTTCTCTTGCTTGTGCTCCCTCTTCTTGTTTATTTCATCCTCAGTGGCCTCAGAGGTGTATCTAGATCGGGTCCTCTTACCTTGGGCACGTGTTGTCTCGAGTTGCTCCTTTGTGTCCCCATTGAATAAGCATCAGGAACCGTATCATCAGACAATATTGTAGGTGCAACTTGTGGCTCAAATTACACCTCCCTAAAGAAGCATAAGCGATCGTTATCAAGTAAAGAACCCAACTTGTAGGTTGGGTCGATCCCACGAGGAATATGGTTTAGATTTAAACTTAACTAGCGATTATATTCTTTTAGTCAATGTATTTCTGAAAACACGTAATTAAAAGAGACGATTTGTGAAATAGATTCAGGAAATTAAGTAAGTAATCAGTAAACAAGATTTAGATTTTGGTTGTTATCAAGATAAGAAAGTAATTAGGGTGTACGTGTTCCCCATAAGCTCATAACGCGGCAATCCTAGTAATAACAATCCTTTCCTACTGTATTACATGCAAAGTGATAAGTTGGGTATCTCTAAATCCTTGGTCCGGCATCTAGAGAATTTCACCCCGCACGTTGGTCTGGCTACGTGTGTATAATTGACTAACCCTTACCTTTACCTAATATTAGACATCACATCGATGTATGGCTTAGTTTCACCCTCACACCAGTCGACATTAGACTATTAGATAGTATCACACTAAATATATGTTGATAATTCTTTTTATATTACCTACCTCCTTGGTCCGGCAAGTAGCAACCAGGCGAGTTCTAACGTTGCACATCGTTAAAAAGACTTCTAAGTGAAATAATTATCAATGCATGCAACAACACTAATCAAGAATTGCTTAATTACTATTCATACTTTGTGAATCACTCATGGTTCCCACAACCCTAGTTGTGGATTTAGTTACCCATATTAGCAAAAATACAATTCATAGTTTTAGAAGAAGAAATCATGAACTTACGTAATAAGAATGATAAACCTAGAATTTTAACTTGGATTGCAAAACCAAAATCTCAAAATGAACTTAGGAAATCAAGAATTGCTAAAGTTGCAAGTTAATCTTCCCAAGCCAAAAACTAGAACAAAGGTAATAATGTCTAACCCCCAAAAATGACGTTTACATACCTTATTTATAGAATAACATGTCCCAACTAAAAAGGTAACGAAATAAGGAAATAATGTTTCAGCACGCGACTTCGATCTACGACACTAAACTACGGACCGTGGATTCATCTATGGTCCGTATGTCCCTTTCGTGACTCAGGAATTAGGCAAATTTGTAACTTCAAAATCTTCACATCTCTGAACTATACGACGGATCCACAGTATGAACCATGGATCAATCTATGGTCCGTCGATCCTCCTTCGTAGCTCCACAGATAGAATCTTCAAAAGCAGGTCCTGGAACCTCCTCCTAGTTGCTTTTGGTGGACTTGCAGTACGGTCCGTAGATTAATCTACAATCTGTCGTTTGCAATTGTGGTTCCACACATAGTCAACAATTCTCTGATCTTCATTAATGCCTTGCCTGCTTATCTACCCCCACGATCTACGGAGCGTGAATGGACCTATGGTCCGTAGATCACCTCCGTAGATGCCCTTTTTGCACATCCTTCAACTGTGTTTCTCAAATTCCACGACTGAACATATTTCCTGCAAACATGATAAAAATAGATAAAAACCAATACAAAATGGCTCTAGACACACACAGCTCTTAAGTGAAATGTATAAAAAATACTGTAAACTCACGGTACATCAAAGCCCAGAGATTTGCATGATAAGTATCGATAATCGTTTTAGTAGGGTTAACCTAATTTTCCTATTCGAGCCTCATTTTAGAGTTCAGAGGGTAATCGGTATATTCAGAGTGAGGGTTGCTCTAGCAAAATTCATGGGTCACATACTAGTACTTCAGATCGTGATGGTTATTTTCTGAGAGCAGATCATTTTTGGGTTGTTTTGACTTCTGTGAGTTAGGACACTTGGCTAGATATGTCCTTTCGCGTAGACAAATCTCTCTAGTTCCACTATAAGATCTACCAACTCCACCTCCAACTAGAGATTGAGGTCAGCGTCAGGTTCATCGCAGTGGATAGTAGGGTATTCAAGGATGTCCCCGAGGAGGCACGTTAGGTGGTTGGAGTGATGGCCAAATTAGAGGCGGAAAGGGTAATTTCTATGAAGCCCACCTCAACTTTATTTGATCCAGGCTCTACCTGTTCTTATGTATCTGTATATTTTTCTACTTGTATAAGTATAAGTTCTGAGACTATGGCAACAACATTGCATGTGTCAACCCCCATGGGTAAGTCTTTAGCAGTGGATCATGCGTTTCTATCATGCTTAGTTACTATTCAGGGGAGTGACACCGGAGCTAACCTTATGTTGTTAGATATGCTTAATTTTGATGTGATTTTGGGCATTGACTCCTTATCTCTGTACCATTTAATTTTAGACTATTTCTCTAAGAATTTTACCTTATCCATGATTGGTGTTCCCATGGTGGTGTGGCAGGGCTCCATTAGCAGCATACCAATTGGTGTTATATCTTGTTTTCAGGCGCGGAGTATAGTGGCTAGTGGGTGTTTTTCTTATTTAGCCTATGTGTGTGGTGTCAGTAGGCAGGCCACTTTAGTTGAGTCCATTCAAGTTGTCTATGATTTTGCAAATATGTTTTCTACTGATCTACATGTCCTACCCTAGAGTTTTACGTTGACTTTCCGATCGAGCTTGAGCTGGGTACTCAACCTATTTTCATTCTGCCATTTTGGATTGGCTCATGCGGACCTCAAGAAACTCAGTGTTCAATTTCAGGATCTCTCGGGTAAGGGATTCTTCAGTCTTAGTGTGTCTCCTTGGGGCAGTCCCGTTCTGTTTGTGAACAAGATGAAAGGTACGATGAACATGTGTATTGAGTATAGGATGTCTAATAAGGTGACAGTGAAGAACTGCTACCCCATGCCTAGGATTGATGATCTATTTTACTAGCTTAAGGGTGCTGCAGTGTTGTCAATGATTGATTTGAGATCTGCTTACCTTTACTTGTGTATTAGGGCAACAGACATCCCTAAGACCGCATTTAGGACTCGATATGGCCACTATGACTTCCTAGTGATGTCTTTTGGGTTGACTAATGCCTTTTCAGCCTTCATGGACTTGTATTTATTCTTGTTAGACAGCTCTTTACTGGTTGCTTCTAGGTTCTTTGAGGGTATCTATTGTATATAGTTTTGGGTTTACTTTTTGTTTTTTCCTTTTATTATTGTTAGTGTTATTATCTCTTTAGTTCTACCCTTGTACTCACTTTACTTGTCATTATGGGTACAATTTAACTTACCTACTGGTGGGTTTTAGTAGGTTTCATCATGACTCAGGACGTCGGGGTGTGACAATTTGGTATCAGAGCACCAGGTTCATCGGTCTCATTTGTACAAAGCTAATACTGAGTAGAGTCAAGTTGATTAGTGTGGAGACGTCTGTATCCAATCTTTGGGAGGGTACATGATGTATTTAAGAATTCCTCTCTTTGTATCTCTTTTTTGTAGTTGATGCGATATTTCTATCTAGAAATCTCACTTATTTTACTCTTTTCACATGATGGATTGTATGTGTCGTGGGGCGGATTGAGGTAGGGGTCTACCTCCCTTTCAAAGTAGGGGTGCAGCACCACCCCTAGTTTAATAGAAGGGTCTAGAGCTAGTAGTAGATCCTCCTAAATCCCAGGTAAATATGATCAGCCTGCAATAGAGGCACCTTGGGCCAGGTGGGTCTCTTCCAGTCACATGGACTGAGTTCTCTAAGGTCTTTTTGGCTAGATTTATTCCTCGTAGCATCAGAGATAACCTTAGGGATCAATTGTTGAGGACGGAGGAAGGTTCTATGACACTGCTTGAGTAGGAGGCGAGATTTCATGAGTTGTCTTGCCATGCTACAATAATTCAACCTACTAAGTAGTAGAGCGTTTGGTTCCTTATTCGTAGGTTGTGACTGCATCTATCGATTGAGCCTCACTCTATGGTTTCAGCAGGCTGTTCCTTATGGATTTTCTTATAATGCCTGCACTATTGAGCAGCTCCATCGCGAGGCCCAAGGGGGAAAGGACAAAATCAATAGATATTAGGGTAGCTATAGTAGGTTTCGTTCCAAGCCCAGATATTTACATGATTGGGCTTGACAGTGGTTTCAGCAGGGTCAACCTAGTCTGCTTGTTCAAGAATCATTGTAGAGTTCAGAAGGTGATCGATATAGCTGGAGTAAGGTTTGTTTTATCTTGAGTCATGGGTCACATAATAGTACTTCACACCGTGGTGGTCATTCTTCTAAGAGCATATTATTTTTGGGTTGTTTTGAATGTGGTGAGTTAGGTCATTTAACAAAGATTGCCATTTGCATAGACAAATCACTCCAGTTCCACAACAAGCTCTACCTGATCCTCTTGTAGCACCTCGAGGTCAAGGTCAAGATAGTCGCGTTGGATAGTGGTGTATTCGGGGTGGTCCCCAAGGAGGTATGTCAGGTGGTAGTTCAAATGACCAGGGTAGATGCAGACAAGTCCATTTCTATGTAGCCCCAGCAAAGGTAGAGGCTAAGGCATCAGATGATGTGATCACATGCCATCAGCCTGCCTCGAATTTATTTGATACAGGCTCTACCTATTCTTATGTTTCTGTATATTATTATTTTTGTATGGGTATGAGTTCTGAGTCTATGGTAGCATCGTTTTATGTGTTGATAGTCATGGGTGAGTCTTTTGTAGTGGATCATGTGTTTCAATCATGCTTAGTTACTATCAGGGGCGTGACACCATGGCTGACCTTATGTTGTTAGATATTCTTGATTTTTATGTGATTCTGGTCATGGACTAGTTATCTCCATACCGTGTGGTTTTAGATTGTTTCACTAAGATTGTTACCACAGCCATGTCTATTGTCCCCCCTGTTCTGTGGGAGGGCTCTGTTAATAGCACGCCAATTGGTGTTATCTCTTTTGTTTAGGCGCGGTGGCTAATGTCTAGCGGTGTTTTTCTTATTTGGCCTATGTATGTGATATAAGGATGGAGGTCCCTTCAAATGAGTCCATTCCAGTTGTCCGTGATTTTGCATATGTGTTTCCTACTGATCTATCTTGCCTACCTCAGAGCATGATGTTGACTTTCCTATCTAGCTTGAGCCGGGTACTAGGCCTATTTCCATTCTGCCATATTGGATGGCTCATGAGGAGGTAAGGGAGCTTAGTGATTAGCTTCAAGATCTCTTGGTTAAGGGATTCGACAGGCCTAGTGTGTCGCCTTGGGGCACTCCTATTTTTTTTGGGAAGAAGAAGGCTGATATAACGTGTATGTGTATTGACTATATGCTGTTGAATAAGGTGATGGTGAAGAACCGCTGCCCCATGCCTAGGATCGATGATCTAATTGACCAACTTCAGGGTGACGTAGTGTTTTCAAAGATTTATTTTAGATACGGTTACCATAAGTTGAGGATTAGGGAATCAGACATCCCTAAGACCATATTTAGGACTCGATATGGCCACTACGAGTTCTTAATGATGTATTTTGGGTTGACTAATACCCCTGTTAGATAGCTCTATACTGGTAACTTCCCGTTTCTTTGAGGGTATCCATAGTATATAGTTTTTGGTTTGCTTTTAGTTTTTGCCTTTTAGTATTGTTAGTGTTATTTTCTTTTTTTTTCTACCCTTGTACTCACCGTTTGTTGTTCTGGGTAGCGTGGTTTTTAGAAGGTGCCATCATAACTCGGGAAGTCAGGTTGTGACAAGTTGGTATCCAAGCCCTATGTTCATCAGTCTCACTTGTACAAAGCTAATACCTAGTATAGTCATGCGGATCGGTGCGGAGACATCTGTGTCCTGTCTTTGGGAGGCTACACGGTGTCTTTAGGAATTCATCTCTTTTGTACCAATTTCATGTAGATGATGTGTTATTGGTTTTTAGAAATCTCACTTGTTTTACTCTTTTCAAAGGATGGCTAGTATGCGTCGTGAGGCAGATAGCGGTAGGGGTCGACCGCCCTTACCAGGCAGGGGTGCAACACCACCCCTAGTTAGAGAGTAGGGTCTGAAGCTAGTAATGGATCCTCCAATAGCCCATGTCAGCGGGATCAACTTATAACAGAGGATCCTTGGGCCTAAGTACCACCTAGGGGTCCCTAACCTGTGATTGTGGTTGGAGCTATGCCGGTAGAGGAGTAGAAGATGCTTAGAGTATTCTTGAGACTTTCACCATTGAGGTTTGTTGGGGCTGTGGGTGAGGATTTCAATGAGTTTCTAACTACTCTCGTGGAGTCGAGAGGAGCCGACTTCACTGCGTATCAGATTGATAAGATAGCTAGTCAGTGGTGGCGTACATTTATTTACACTAGAATAGTTGGGTCTCCTCCGGTAACCTGTACCGAGTTTTCTGGGGACTTTTTGGCTAGATTAATTCCTCGCAGCTTCAGAGATCACCTCAGGGATCAGTTCTCCAGGTTGGAGCACGGTTTTATGATAGTATCTGAGTATGAGGTGAGATTTCATGAGCTCTCTAATAAACGCTCAACTACACCTATTCCATTACTAGGTGTAAGCGATCGTGATCAAGTATAAAACCCAACGAAGAGTTGGGGTCGAACCCACAGGGAGTGGTACAAGTTTGGATTTTGTTATGAAGTTACAAACGTGGTCTTAAAGGTGATAAGAATAAAAATTATCGAAAACATTTAGATAAATTGAATGGGTTGACAACGAATGTGAGATGGGGGATTGGTTTGTCAATTAGAAACTAACACAATTACTAAAACATGGGGGAAAACAAGTAGATAGGAATTCTTGGGGATGTGATAGATTATAGGCTAATTTCGCTATATGGGTATTTGAAATTTACTAACAATTGCTAAATCTCAGTGGGTAGGCTAGACTAAAGATGCAATAGCCTCGAACAACTACTACGATTCAAGCGAGTTCTCTTGAACCTCGATAAGCTTAATACTATAAAAAGCCCAATACCTCAATTTATCTACTCTCTCGAGCTAGATAGGTAGAATTGAGTTTATAATTCACTATCTCGAGCTGAACCCACAACAACCCAATAATTACAATCGCCAATCAATAACCTTAGCTCTAAACCTCTTTCTCAAGCAGGCCCATAACACTAAGTTAGAATTGCATTTGCACCTACAATTCATAGATTAATACACACCTATCAATTTAACCCACTTCAATTAAGTATTTAAATCAGTAAACAACAATACCCACAAGCTAATTAAATCATATAATCACATGATCACATCCCAAGAATTGGGGTTTTAGCCACACATCATAAAAAGGAAGAAACAATTACCAATTATGTTAGCCATGAATTGGGTAATGGTTCCCAAGTCTCTACAATGCTTCAAATCAACTTAATTCAAAAACCCAATGGAAAAATTCCTCAAAACCAAGTCTCAAAATCTCTAAGTTCTACAATGGAAAAGTCAAGAAAAACTAGATAAGATTCGGCTTTGAATTCCACAATAACCAAACTACTCCTTTCTGCTTTTAAAATTTCAATTTATAGTTTCCCAAATTTTGGCCTTCAAGACCATTAGGCGAAGTAAGTCGAGCATCGCCGTCCAAGTCGGTGACGCACCCTTTGCTCCATTCCATCGCCGGTTTTCCTTGTCTTTTTTTCCTTAGTGTCCTGTAACTTTAGGCTAGCTGGATCAAAGTCGCCGATCCGGTTGGCGGTACGCCGATTGTCCATTTCCATCGCCAAGTAGGTTCTTCCTGAGGCTGGCATGCTGTAACTTTTGGTGATCTAAAGAACCAATAGGCAGCTCACCGAGTGGTCTTGGCAATCACCAGGATTGCCTTTCTTCAACTTCTTCAATTTTTTCGCTCATTTTTTCCCGGTAATGTCCTTGCCTTGCTTCTTAGTCTTCATTGCTGCAAATCAACTCTTTAACATTACTTTAAAGCATAAATTAGGCATTAAGGACACTAAAACTATGAAAACAAAGCCCTAAATGAGTAGAAATCTCAGACTCATCAACACCCCCAACCTAAAATTTTACGTGTCCTCAAGTAAAACTTAAGATCAATTTGTTCAACACGGATGTCTACAAATAGTGCTACTCAAGACTCAACACAAATGCACACAAGAGATTCTAACTACACATACAACCTTCAATTGCACACTTTAAGTTTCAAATTGTAACTAACAATTATCAAATAGACTCAAGCTCACAATGCTTGCCTCAAATGCAAGTTCAAGCTCAACAAAAGCATTCAAATTCCCTCACACCAAGAATGATTCCATGCTCACACAAGATTCATCAACACTTTATAATCTCGGAATCAAATACAACTCTCACACTCCCAAAGATGAACACATGTATGATTCTACACATAAGCTTGCCCTTATTTTCCAATCGACATTCCTTTCAGCTCACTCAAGATCACAAAGGTCTTTTCAAGGCTTGTTACAGGGGTGAGTGTAAAGATATGATCATTTTTGTATAGTGGCTTCTACCTTCATGAAGTATTGCCTGAAAATCACTTTTTCTCCTTCTCTTTCACATTCAAACATTTTCACAATCCACCCTATTATTAAACTAAGTGTGACTCATTTGTTACCCCATTTCTTTTGTTCCTTTCACAAACTTTATTTCTCAAACTTTTCTCTTCTTCAGTCCTTTTTTTTTCATGTTCACCTTTTTTTCTTTTCTCCCTCTTTTTATACATAGTGGGGTTCCGTATTTTTCAAACCATTGTTTCAAAGGGGATTTTTTCACACTTCTTGACTTTCCTGCTTTTCACCACACCCCAAACTTAGGTTTTTGGCCTAAGTTGGCTATTCAACGAACCAATCTTTCCTGAAGGTTATGGGTGGTGGGACAACGAGGTAAAAGTTGTTCAAGTTTCTTCAAAAGAAAAGGATAGGCCCAAAAGGTGCCAAGCAAGGTCCACACTTCTCACAAGGTGGCCACAAAGAGGTTTACTATCAAATTAGGTTCACTCTTCACAAATTCTTCCTAAGATCATTTCAATCGCTTGTTTCAATCAATAAATTGGACTAATGGGCAAGTTCTAGGCGACATCAAGCACAATATTCAGGACAACCTCACCACACATGGCATTCGACACAATTATCAAACAAGACTCAACACTTTCTAGCTAGCGTGCAATGATCATCACAAGAGATTGACTCGACAATCGGCTAGTCACAACAAGATGATAGGAGTTAACATATGACCTATGTAACTCAGTTTGCCTCATCATAATCGCACATTCATATAGTTCAATTGAGAGCACTATTCAAGTCATCGGTATTGACCACAACCAATACTCGAAAATGCAAGAGAACAACCACAATCAAACACAAAAGGGTGGCAAATTTTAACAATTGGTTCGAAACCATTTGTAATTAAAAACAACAGACAAGCCCAATAGATCAAAACCATCTATATATATATATATATAACACAAAATGATCCAACATTCACAAAAATAAAATGGAAAACATAAAAAAATATAGCCCAAAAGAGGTAGGTATATAAATACCTTACCCCACCAAACTAATCTAACAGTTGTCCTCAAATGCAACGAAATGATAAAGTAGTCTGAAAAGTAACAGAAATGGAGTAAATAGAGTCATCCTGCCACGCTAAGCCTTGGGTGAAGTTTGCATAATCCATCTGTCGAGGCATCAGTGCCCGGCTCAGCAACATCATTGGCTCCACTAGAGCCCACTATTGACATCTCTCTAAGTGATGCTTACACAACCGTCTCAACCATTGCGTCCTCAAAGTCTACCAAATCATCAAATACAACATCGTCTCTAACACCGAGTTTCACCTCATCAGTCTCCGCCTCAGATTCAACATCTGCATCATTAGCCCTAGAAACATCTCCGGTTGTAGTAGCCGAAGGAACCTCAGAACTGGCTGAAATATTAGTGCTCGGAACCTCAGGAATCTCCATCCTACCAAACATCATTGATAAATCAGTGGACTTCATCTCATCTACATCTCTCCTCAACCCAGCAACATCAGCATTTAGAGTTGTCATAGTGGCAGAATCATCCCGACCCTACTCGCAAGCCTCAACCCGTACCATAAGGTCATCTAGAGCAACATGTGGCTATAAATTAAATCATAGTGCTCTCTCATCTCATCCTTAATAGGATCTAAGGCGACAGCAATAGCCCGCTCTATTAGCCCAGGCATAACAGCCTCTACCCGGGAGGCATACACATCAACAGATTAAGCCAGATGGTCCATCTTGTACAACATGGCATGGGTAATAGGGGGTCGGGAGGTGGCAGCAGCAGCAGAAGAAGAGGAAGGGGGTGCAACAGTAGAACTAGGAGGTGCAAAAGTGGAAAAACCAGATGTACATGTAGGCTCACTAGCCTAATGGGTGTAGTATCGCCTTTGTCGTAATATGTCAACATCAGACTACTAGGGACATATTCGCCAATGTAGCTCTCCTCCTATCGGCCTCATCTCTCAAGTACTTGGCCTCGATACGCGGATGTCAGTAGAAGAGCTGGGTGTCACCTCCACATCTGTCTTCTTAACTTTGGGAACACGAGCCCATTTGCACAGCTCAGTGATCAACACCAGAAATGGGAGGGAGGTGTAAATATTCTTGGCCCTCATGGCCATCTCTTGCTCAATGAGCAAACCCAGATTTAACCTCTGTTGATCCATAATCGACCCTAGACAAGCAGCCTTCAAATACATGAGGATTGACTCATTCTGTGAAGGCATGATGGTGCTGCTAATGAACCTAAACCAGTATCTAGCAGCAACGTTCAGGTTCTTATTTTCGATCGGTGCACCTACTTCGATCCACCTCGGAGTAGCATCAGAGAGGAAGGGTGCCAGCCAACCCTTTAAATCCTCTAGGGTCTTCTCCTTGACCAAGTCAGGGTAATCATGCATGAAATCCCATAAACCCCCGAGTACCCCATTTATCTCTGTGCTGCTACACTTAACCTTTTTCCCTCAAACAACCACGAAGTCAACTGGCTTGAAGGAACTTGGCTTCTTCTTCTCCTTCGACACCAACTCCCTATATGCTGAATAGAACTCTCGAACACAAGTAGGGATGTAAGGTCCCAAGATTTAGGGAAAACTTCAAATTTATGGAACTTCAAGATGTTCCATACATTAGGATATATGTCCACCACACCATCTCTAGACAAGCGTTTTTCTTCCAAAATGGTCCTCAAACCCTTGGCCTTTAGTCTGGTGGGACATGTACAACTGTCTGCTATGGAGTTGAAACTGGAGCTGCAGCTGGAGGAGGCGTATGAGGAACCGGGATCCTAGACGGATCATGCATAACCTTATAGCGTAGCTCTACTCTCCTAGCCTCTAGGAGTTGGTCATCTTCTAACTCGGAAATGGATGCCGGAGAACTGTCCTCAGCCTGACACTCATTGCCAGAAAAAGTGAGGTATGTAGAGTAAATACCCTCAATATCATAGCTCTCCTCCACAGGTGTCGGCTGCACACGGCGCTTGCCCTTGCCCTTTCCCCCTCTTGGAGAAATTTTAGTGGTCCGGGCCTGGGAGGCAGCAGCCTCCTCATCTATCACAATCCCACTTGCCCGCTTTTCGAGGAGGTTGATTCTGTCTTGCTACTTTGGGTCTAGCCATTTATGCAACATAAAACAACACACGTTAGATGCAATTCGAAGAAAAAACAAAGAATGAAAAGCTGCACAAAAAGAGTCATTGAACCGTTCGGCGAGTCGTCGAACCGTTTGGTGAGTCGTTGAACCGTTTGGCGAGTTACCGAACCCCTTTAGCGATCCAAGTCAGGCACACCAAAATTTCCATAGTAAAATTACTCAAAAATAAAGTAGGTCGGCGATGTCCAGGGCCAATTGGCGGATCACCAACTCCATTCAGCAAACTAAAATTGATTCGTCGAAAACTATAGAACAAATTCAGGGATTTGGGGCGCAGAAGGGCGATCATAAAGTACTTTAGGTGAGTCGATGAGTGAACTCGGCGAGCACATGCATATCGCCTAAAGTTACAAAACTCAAACTTACAAAATAGGGAATTAAAAGGCCATAAAATGGACATTAGGTGAACCATCGAACCACTGGGCGAGCTCGACACAGCTCGTTAAATAGCCCAGCATGCCAGATTTGTACTCCGAACTTCAAAATCTTACCCACAGACCACGAAAACAAAATTAAACTAAAATTCATGCAATTCATCTAAGACCCATAAGACATATGCCCACGGGGTACTCAAATTTCCCCCGATTTGGCAAAAATTAATCAATTGACGTCTTTTGCCCTTAAGAATATGTCACCCGCTCCATCATTGGGCAAAATTCAACCATTAGCACAATTTGGGGTTACTCATACTTCACCCCACTAGACTCACAACAATTTCAACATGACCCAACAATTTCAAAATTTAAAGATACAAAAATTCAATATCTAAGGGCAATTAATCACGATTTCAACTAAATACGGCCAAATAAACTACCATACGATCAAGAAATCATTACTAAGTACAAATAACAACCACAAAATGATCATTCATTCTATTACAACCAATTGTAAAGCGGGGTTCGGAAAGCCAACCTTATATGCCGACTATTTGTAATGCTAGGCAAGTAAAGGATATAAAATCCTCCCCGAGTCGCAAATCCCACACAAAAATGTAATAAAATTGCAATAAGGAAACAAGTAAAATTGGTTGTTGATATTTGCGTAATCAAGATACGTCTTACAGTTCGGGTGTAAACGATCATATAATAGTTTAGTAACCCAACCAAGGCTTGGGGTCGAGTCCCAAGGGAGTGGGCTTGAAAATTAGTAGGAAAATAAAATCAAGTTCTAATTATTTGTAGTTTGGAAACATTTTCGAGTACAAATATGCTAAATTAAAGGGGGACACAAAAGTGTCAAATATCAAATGGGGGTTTTGTCACAAGTTGACAAAAATAGCGAAATTAGCAAGAAACTCTAACAAGTGAGAGGGGATCCTTGGGATGTGATTAGGAATACAGGATAAATAAGATTATTAGGTACATGATTTTGATAGAGAACTTATAGAGTAATTGTGACTAGGCTAGACTTTAAGGGGGGTCAACTCTCTCTCGAACAACTTACCCCGTTTCAAATAGGTTTCTCTCGGACACCCACTTGTCGCATAAAGACCAGCCTACACCTTAACCTACTCACTCTCTCTAGCTGAGTGTGTGGATATGGGACTAAGGTTCACTCTCTCGAGCTGAACCTCATGCGACCCACTCACATTGGCCATCAATTTAGTAGTTTTAGTTTTACGACCTCTCACTCGAGTAAGCCGAAAACACATAAATAAACTTGTATTTGCAACTACAAATTCATTAGATTCATCTGGAAATACTAAAAGAAATCATAATTAAACCATCAGCCAGAAAAACCCAACAACTAATCTAACCCATATTCACAAAATCACACCTCAAGAATTGGAGTTTTTAGCCACACATCAAGAGAAAGAAATTTATACATAAATGAGCTTGGATTCAAATGGGTATATAGATTTGAGTCTTAATACAGTCTTAGAATGAAGAATCCAAAAGACCCACTTCCGAATTGGAGAAGATAAAACCCTCTTCTTCTTCTTCAAGTCTTCAGAACCCTCTCAAACTTAGAGATAAAAGCAAAAACTAAAATATGTTGTTCATAATTAAAGTCTCCTCTCAAATTGTTAACTCTCAATGAGTATTTATTGTTTTCAGAAATTTGTGCTGCGTCAGGTTGTTCGGCGACATCAGTCAGGATCGCCGAAGCATTCGGCGATCCGCCTTTTGGCCTAGTTCGTCGCCCTATTATTTTGGTCCTCAGTATTGAGCATTCTGGAACATTGGGCGAGATGGATCCGCATCGCTGATCTGCTCAGAGATTCGTTGACTACCTCTTTACATCACAGACTTGACTTCTCGCATCGTCGTATTTTTGGATCATTTGGCGATAGAATACTGTTTTGCGGATCTGTTCGGCGACACGCCGACTACTCCTTTCACTGCCTATTTGATCCTTACTTCAGGGCTCATCACACTGGAATGAAAGGTGAGGATGGGCCTGTTGGTGATACGCCGAGTGTGCTCGGCGATCCTCAGGCCTTCACTTCTTCGTTCTTTTGGCATGCTTTTGTTCCTTTTTGCTATGTAGTGTCCGTGCTATCCCTCAAACTTAGAATACCTGAAACTTAAGGGTTTTTCTCAGATATCAAGATAAAAGATGCATTTAAGGACACTAATTCTATCAAAATATAGCCCTAAATGAGTCCAAATTGTTAACTCATCAACACCCCAAACTTAAACTTTTGCTTGTCCTTAAGCAAACTCAAGCTCAGTTGTTCAAAAAGGGATGTCTCAAATAGTGCAACATAAGACTCGCTCATGAATGCACAACAAGACTCAATTTACTTATGCTAAGGTCAAATGTGCACTCAAAGATTCAAGTAGTGACTAACCAATATCAAAGAGTCTCATGTTCACAATACTTACTTCAAATGCAAGTTCAACTCCAACCAACGTGTTCGAATGCCCTCACACCAGGAATGATTTCATCATTTAAAGTTCCGGAATCAAATGTAACGCTCCCTCTCACAAAGATGAATACAATTCATGCTTTCACCCATAGGTTTGCCCGTATTTTCCAATCGACATTAGTTTCAGCTCACTCAAAATCAAAATGATCTTTCTAAGGCTTGTAATGGGGCTGAGTGCAAAGGTATGTTCATTTAGGCTCAGTGACTTTGATCCTCATGAGATGTGGCATTCACAATACTTTCCTTCATGTTCCTTCATCATTTTTGCTAGTGCTCTTAAGTCATCCCATTATTAGCTTCCTATGGATTGTTTGAAAACCCTTGTTTCTTTGGTTCTTTATTCCACAATTTTCTTTTTCATTCTTTCCTTTTTTTTTTATACAGGGGTTCCATTTTTCTCAATACCATAGGTTCAAGGAGACTTTTCTTGCACTTCTTTGACTTTTCCCTTTTTCTCTCACCACACCCCCACCTTAGGCTTTTGGCCTAAGTTGGCTATTCAATTAACCATAGATCAAGAGGGTTTTAGGTAGCGGATAAGGAAAGGTCTAGTTTCATTCAAGTTTCATCCAAAAAAAGATCAGGCTCAAGGGGTGTTCATCAGGGGTTCACACATGCTCACAAGGCAAGCCACAAAGAGGTATATGTCAAATTGGCTCACACTATTTAAATTGCCTAAGATCATATCAAGAGCTAGCCTTACTTAGTCGGTTGGACGAACAGGGCAAATTCTAGGATCTATCATGCATGTTTCAAAGTAAACTCATCACACACTAGGCATCGACACTAAAGTCAAACAAGACTCCACACTTCGTTTGTGTGCAACGGTCATCACAAGAGACTCAATTTAATAATTGGCTAGTCAAAATGAGATGTAAAGAGTTCACATATTGTATATGCAACTTCATTTGGCCTCATTGTAGCCACACATTCATGTTTGTTCGATTTAGAGTACTATTCGAGTCATCGGTATTGATCAAAACCAAGACTAAAATGCTGAACAAAAATAGTCACATTCAGCACACAAGAGGTGGAAAAACTTTTCGGATGGGTTCAAAATTCATTTTGCAATAAATTAAAAGAATAAAAAGAGCCATAAGCTCAAACTTCCACACATGCGCAGTATCTCAATAAAATTTAAACAGAACAATCCAAATATCAACACAAAGCACGAGTAGCACACAAAAGGTGGGCCTCACCCCCATCACAATTAAAAAGTATTTGTCCTCAAATGTAAATAACAAAAAATCCAGAAGATAAAAGAAAGAAAGATAGAGAGGGAGGTAGAGAGGGGATCATGTAACTCCCCGTATTTTACATGTACAAGTTCTACACATATGGAACTTGATTTAGCTTGGTGGTATAAGTAATGAACTTGATTTCCTAAATGAATGGTGACAATAAAGAAGCTATAAGGGTAACTCTCGTACATTGCAATATTGCACGATCGAGTGAGCGTTAAATTTTAGAAGTATTTAAATTCTGGATCGAAGGGCTATATGTAAGTCTAAAAGTTAAGGTGATCAAGTGTATATACGTTTTGAGTTAAACTAAGGAGATTACGCTCGGAAAACGAATAAAAGAATTGAGGTGCTTGTTGGACTTTATAAAGCTAGCAAGTGTCACCTACTTGCTTAGCTCAAATGGCCTAGGTAGATGGGAAAGATTAGTTCATGCATTAGTGGTCTCATTTAAGGCCCAAATTAAATAAAGAGGAAAAGGGAATGGAGATGAGGCCTTACACCAATTTGTCCAAGTCCAACTACTTGAACCCAATAAAGATTAAGGCCCAAATTAAGGGTGTAATTCTGGCCCATGGCTTAATATTTGAAAGGGGAAAGATTGCAACCCAAAATGAGTACATAAAGGGCCCATTTTGTGTATATATAATTCCAAGAAGATGCATCATCTACTTAGACCACTTTGACAAATTAGTGGCTGATATTAAAACTTTAGAGGTGGGGAAAAATAATACCTTTATAATCCCAGAGTTGTTTGCCATTTCCTCACTTTTAAGAATAGATAAAAAAATTAGATTTCTCTCTAAGGTTCTCCTCTCTCTTTCAAAGAATAGCAACAGCCACAAGTTTCCAAGGGTTCTTGGATAAACTCAAGCCCTTTAAAGGGAAGCTCAAGTTATTGAAGAGTTAAGGTTAAAAGAAAACGAGTTATAAGAATTAAGGTAATGTGACTGCCCTTCCTTAAATACGAGTCTAAGTATGATATTTTAAGTATACTATTGAGAAGAACTCGTGGGATGATGATGGGATACTATGGTTTCACATTCTCTATTGTATGTTGGATTGGTCGGACTGTTTTGGGACAAGTTGATGTGTAAACATATTGGGGACAGCTTGGTTGATGTCTGAAAATGGTGTAAATTGTTGATAATGAAATATGGTTGTGTAGTGTACAAATGCAATAAAAGAAGGCGGGGATTGAAAGCACACCCTTAGTTTGGTAATTACGGGTTTGCTGCCCGAGCATTATTGTTGAGTGAGATTGGACTACCTAAGCATGTTTAGTAACTACTAATACTAGTTTATCACCTACTCTATTGTAGATAAATATTTGAAAAGAAAGGAAGGTACTTCAAGGTAACTACAAGGTGGTACAACAAGGTATGTAAGGCTTTTCGACTTCCTACTAATTGACATGAAATCTAGACTCGTCCTCGACACATAGAGGCAACCTACCAGCTCCAACATGACTTATGACCTTGTTCTCACTCTTTAAGATGTCTGCACGTTCCAATACATGTTCATGTCAAATTTGTACATATACATTGAATACCCTATATGAGTTCTCCTTTTAACAAAATAAGGTCCATATATTATTTAAGCTTCTATGCATTTCATTAATTGTGTAACTATTCTCTACGTTGTTGTTCTTACATTATATGATTATTACATGTCACTTGTTGACTACATAGTCCTACAACACAAAATGATATGACCGCGAAAAGAATCATCTCAAATGTTAATGGAAAAATATTAAATTAACCTGCTCATTGATGGGTGGTATCCCAGGGGTGGAAGAATCACCTAGCATGGGTCGATCCCAATATTACTGGTGGTATCCCAGGGGTTAAAGGAAAGCCTAGCATGGGTCGATCCCGATTTATATGTCTACCACTGATCAGCTGGTCATTTGTATTATATGTTGTGCACAGAGTGTAAAGTAAAGAATGATAAAGTAAAGAAAAGAATGTAAAGTACCTGATTCCATAATATGAGAAAAGGTGGTCTTGTATCCTTACATTGGTATATGATTTCATTTGAGTTCTTATTTCACATATAGTACTTTTATGCGTTACATACTCAATACATTCTCCCGTACTGACGTCTCTCTCGGGGGACCTGCAATTAATGTTGCAGGTACAGGAGCTAGTAGATTTCTCCAGTAGGAGATAAGGACATCCAATGGCTATTGTTGAGCTCCAGGTTGATTCGGGGCTTTCCGAGTCTATAACATGTATTTTGGTATTGTATAGTAGCTGAGTGTAAGGCGGGGCCTGTCCCAACCTTAACCCCATAATGTTTTATCATTTAGAGGCTTTGTAGACTATGTATAGTGAAGTGTGGTTGTGCCTCGTGTCTTAGATATCATGGTCCCAACGGCAAAGTCATGTGCACTTTCTTTTGGCTTGTTAATACTGTCTACTTTCATGAAAAGATGTTATCCACTATGGCATCACCTTTAAATGTTCATAGATAGGGCAATGATTACATGTTGGTTCTCCCGAGCCTTCTCGGCAATGGGTGCCGGTTCGCCTTAATGGGATTTTGGGGTGACAAAAGTGGTATCAGATCAGGTCATCCTAGGGAGTCTACAAAGCCGTGTCTGTGTAGAGTTTGCTTATAGATGTGTTGTGGACCACATTTATAAACAGGAAGCTATAGACATGTAGGAATTGTTTGTTTTTTTCATTTCATAGATCGTGCGATAGAACCAATATTGTAGGAGAATTGTATCTAACTTCTGAATTGCTTTATTATAGCAAAGATGCCGTTTATAAAGATTAAAAGTACATGTAAGCGGGTAGATGTGGCTACCAAAGAAAGGACCAACCAACCACCAGCTAATCAAGCTGTTCAAGATGAGTCTCTATCACAGACTTCCCTGCACCTCAAGAACCCACTATTAATGCTACCGAGCAAGATTTGAGGAATGCGATTCAATTATTGACTTGTATAGTTGCCGGCCAAGGTCAAAGGCAAGAAGGTCTAGTTGCGGGTATTGGTGGTGCAGATAGGGCAGCTAGCACGCGGATACGTGATTTCCTTAATTTTGACCCTCATTATTCACCGGGTTAGATCCTAATAAAGATCCGCACGACTTTATTGATCAAATCCAACGAACTTTGGATGTTATGCAAATGAGTGGTAAAGAAGTTGTTGAGCTAGCAACATATAGATTAAAGGGTGTGGCTATATTATGGTATGAAACTTGGAAGCAATCTAAGAGTACAAATGCACCTCCAACTACTTGAAAGAATTGAAAAAGGCGTTTCTTGATCATTATTTGCCATTGGAGATTCGAGAGGCCCATGCAGATCAGTTCTTAAATCTTCACCAAAGGGGCATGAGTGTGAGAGAGTACAGTCTCCAATTTAATTCCTTGTCCAGGTATGCTCCCAATGTAGTTGCTACTATGGAGGATAGAGTTCATCGATATGTGGATAGATTGGATTCGTATATGGTTAGAGATTGCACTATTGCTTCTTTAAATAAAGACATGGATATAGCAAGGATGCAAGCTTTTGCACAGAAATTGGAGGATCAAAAGCAGAGAAGAAGGGCACAAGAGACAGAAAGGGGTCAGTCCAAGAGGGCTAGGTCTACCGGGCAGTTTACACCACCCCAAGGTGAGTTTAAGCCTCGATTTTCTAATAGACCAGTTAGGCCATCATATCCCTACTCTACAGCTAGTGCTCTACCCCAATTTCAATAGCCGAGAGGTAATCAGTTTAGGCAAAAGAGTGAGAGCCAAGGTTCACGGACATAGGGATATCCAGAGCAGGGTAGTACAAGCCAATCAATGCCTCATAGATAGCCTTGTAAACACTGTGGGATGAGTCATTTAGGTATATGTCGTATTGTAACAGATGCATGTTATTGGTGTGGTATGCCAGGGCACCTAATGAGGGATTGCCTTAAAAGGCGCATGGGTGATATAGCACAACCTACTGGATCAGCTTTTGCATCGTCATCATCGGTGCCTCCTTTAGGTAGAGGTCAACAGGTTCCTACAGGTCGTGGTAGAGGTGTTAGAGGAGCATCTAGTTATAGTGGAGTCCAAAATCTCACATATGCTCTAGGGAGTCGACATAACTTGGAGGCTTCACCTGACGTAGTAACATGTACATTGTTCATCTTTTCACATAATGTATATGCGTTAATTGATCCTGGTTCCACACTATCATATATCTCTCCACTAGTTGCTGGGAAGCTTAAAATAACACCAAAATTATTGAATAAACCATTTGAAGTGTCTACACCAACCGGTGAGTCTATTATAGCAAGAAGGGTCTATCGTAACTGCATAGTAACTGTTTGTGATCGTGACATATTGGCTGACCTAATTGAACTAGAAATGGTTGAATTTGATATTATAATGGGTATGGATTTTTTGGCTTCTTGTTATGCCACGGTGGATTGCCGAACTAAGAGAGTGCACTTTCACTTTCCAAACAAGGCAGTCCTTGAATGGGAAGGCAATGTTGCAGCACCAAGGGGTAAGTTTATTTCTTATTTGAAGGTGACGAAGATGATGTCAAAAGGGTATATATGTCATCTAGTTAAAGTGAGAGATGTGGAGGCAGAACCACCGACTCTTCAATCTCTTCAGGTAGTAAATGAATTTATTGATGTGTTTCCTGAAGAGCTTCCAGGTTTACCCCCAGAATGAGAAGTAGAGTTTGGTATCGATTTAATTCCAGGCACTCAACCTATCCTTATTCCTCTGTATAGAATGGCCCCGACAGAATTACGTGAATTAAAGGAACAATTAAAGGACTTGTTAGAAAAGGGGTTTATAAGGCCTAGTGTGTCCCCATGGGGTGCACCAGTGTTATTTGTACGTAAGAAGGACGACACGTTGATAATATGTATCGACTACCAACAATTGAATATAGTGACAATTAAGAATAAATATCCCCTCCCCAGAATTGATGATTTGTTTGATCAGTTACAAGGTGCCAAGTGCTTTTTAAAAATTGACTTGAGAACAGGTTATCACCAAGTGAGGGTGAAGGAGAAGGATATACCCAAGACAGCTTCTCAAACACGGTATGGTCATTTTGAATTTCTCGTTATGTCATTTGGGCTAACAAATGCATCGACAATTTTTATGGATTTGATGAATAGGGTGTTCAAGCCATTCTTGGATGTATTTGTGATAATATTTATAGATGATATATTGGTGTATTCAATATCAGAAGAGGACCATGCAAATCACTTACGATAGGTATTACAAGTTCTTCGTGATCGGCGGTTGTATGCCAAGTTCTCCAAATGTGAATTTTGGTTAAAATCAGTGGCGTTCTCGGGTCATATTGTATCTAATGAAGGAATAAGGGTAGATTCACAAAACATAGAGGCCGTGAAAGATTGGCCAAGATCAACAACACCCACAGAGGTTCGTAGCTTCCTAGGGTTGGCAGGTTATTATAGAAGGTTCGTTGAAGGATTTTCTTCTATTTCTGCACCTTTAACTAAGCTAACATACAAGGCAGCTAAGTTTCAGTAAAATGATGCATGTGAAAGAAGCTTACAAGAGTTGAAAAGTAGGCTAACTTCCGCACCTGTATTAGTACTTTCGGAAGGCACAGAGGGGTATATAGTATATTGTGATGCTTCAAGGGTTGGTTTAGGAAGTTTACTCATGCAGCATGGTAAAGTAATAGCTTATGCTTTAAGACAACTGCGCCACATGAGAGAAACTACCCAACACATGATCTTGAACTAGCAGCGGTTGTATTTGCTTTAAAGATATGGCGTCACTATTTATATGGGGTTCACGTTGACATATATATAGACCATAAAAATTTTCAATACATCTTCAAGCAGAAGGATCTAACTTTGAGGCAGCGAAGATGGTTAGAGTTAATAAAAGATTATGACGTTGATATACTATACCATCCAGGAACAACATACGTAGTTGCCGATGCTCTCAGTCGCAAGACAATATCAAGTATTAATGAGAAGATCGTGGAAAAATAAGGGATGGCAAAGGATCTACGTCAACTAGCTAGTCTGGGAGTTCGTCTTCTTGAAACCCCAAAAGAAGGAATTGTAGTGCATAATGCGGCATAATCTTCATTAGTAGTTGAGGTGAAATAGAAGCAGTTCAAAGATCTTACTCTACAACGACTCAAGGAGAAGGTAAATCAAGGTATGACAAAGGGATTTGAGCTTACACAAGATGGAGTACTTTGTTGTCGAAACAGATAGTGTGTACCTAATGTTAATGGGCTAAGAAGGAGGATAATGACAGAATCACATCATTCAAGATATTTCATCCATCCGGGATCAACTAAAATGTACCATGACTTGAAAGGAGTGTATTGGTCGAGGGACATAAAGAAGGACATTGCAGAATTTGTGGCTCAATGTCCAAACTGCCAGCGAATCAAAGTAGAGCACCAAAAGCCGGGAGGCTATATGCAGTGTATGGAGCTTCCAACTTGGAAGTGGGACATGATCAACATAGATTTTGTCACTGGTTTGCCTCGCTCGTTTCATAAGTTTGACTCTATATGGGTAATAGTTGATAGACTCACCAAGTCAGCACATTTCTTGCCAATTAAGACTGAATATATAGCTGAAGAGTATGCAAAATTATATATTAAAGAGATAGTTCGGCTACACGGGGTTCCAATCCCTATTATATCTAATCGAGGAGCTCAATTCACTGCAAAGTTTTGGAAATCATTCCGAAAGAGTTTGGGAACACAAGTGAATTTAAGTACAACCTTCCACCCTCAAACGGATGGTCAAGCATAACGCACAATCCAAACACTTGAGGATATGCTTCGAGCTTGTGTCTTAGAGTTCAAAGGTAGCTGGGATGATCATTTTCCACTTATTGAGTTTGCCTACAATAATAGCTATCATTCTAGTATCAAAATGGCACCTTATGAAGATTTATATGGAAGGAAGTGCAGATCACCAATTGGCTGGTTTGAAGTAGGCGAAACTGCTTTATTTGGACCAGACCTTGTTCTTCAAGCTATGGAAAAAGTTAAGGTGATACAACAACAGCTAGCAACAGCTCAAAGCCGACACAAATCATATGCAAATGTTAGAAGAAGAGGATTAGAGTTTTCTATAGGACATTGGGTGTTCTTGAAAGTATCGCCAATGAAAGGGGTAATGAGATTTGGTAAAAAGGGAAAGTTGAGACCATGCTACATAGGGCCATATAAGATTATTCGAAGAGTTGGCCAAGTTGCATATGAGTTAGAGCTACCTCAGGAGCTTTCAGCAGTTCATTCTGTGTTTCATGTCTCAATGATTCGGAAGTGCGTAGGTGACCCATCCTATATCACTTCTATTGAAGATGTACAAGGTACATGGGATCTCACCTATGAAGAAGTACCTATTGCTATTTTGGATCGTCAGGTTAAAAAGCTAAGGAATAAAGAAATGGCTTCAGTAAAGGTGATTTGGAGAAACCAACAAGTAGAAGAAGTAACGTGAGAAGCAGAGGAAGCGATGAAATCCAAGTACCCTTATTTATTTGAACCTAAAGGGGAAGTCCAAGGTGCAGAATGGGGGCATTAATAGGTACGCATGAAAGGGTATATTATGTGGTAAATAGTTGATTTAAACTAAGGTTTGAACTTATTTAAGCTATCTGATTATGCTAGCATTCGAGGACGAATGTTCCTAGGGGGGGCAAATGATGTAACACCCCGTATTTTACATGTACAAGTTCTAGACATATGGAACTTGATTTAGCTTGGTGGTATAAGTAATGAACTTGATTTCCTAAATGAATGGTAACAATAAAGAAGCTATAAGGGTAACTCCCGTACATTGCAATATTGCACGATCGAGTGAACGTTAAATTTCAGAAGTATTTAAATTCTGGATCGAAGGGCTATATGTAAGTCTAAAAGTTAAGGTGATCAAGTGTATATAAGTTTTGAGTTAAACTAAGGAAATTACAATAGAAAAATGAATAAAAGAATTGAGGTGCTTGTTGGACTTTATAAAGCTAGCAGGTGTCACTTACTTGCTTAGCTCAAATGGGCTAGGTAGATGGGGAAGATTAGTTCATGCATTAGTGGGATCACTTGAGGCCCAAATTAAATAAAAAGGAAAAGGGAATGGAGATGAGGCCTTACACCAATCTTTCTAAGTCCAACTACTTGAGCCCAATAAATATTAAGGCCCAAATTAAGGGTATTATTCTGGCCAATGGCTTAATATTAGAAAGGGGAAAGATTGTAGCCCAAGATGAGTACATAAAGGGGCCATTTTGTGTATATATAATTCCAAGTAGATGCATCACCTACTTGGACCACTTTGACAAATTAGTGGATGATATTAAAACTTAAGAGGTGGGGAAAAATAAGACCTTTATAATCCCCAAGTTGTTGGCCATTTCCTCACTTTTAAGAATAGATAAAAAATTCAGATTTCTCTCTAAGCTTCTGCTCTCTCTTTCAAAGCATAGCAGCAACCAAAAGTTTCCTAGGGTTCTTGGATAAACCCAAGCCCTTTAAAGAGAAGCTCAAGTTATTGAAGAGTTAGAGTTAAAAGAAAACGAGTTATAAGAATTAAGGTAAAGTGATTGCCCTATGTTTGTCTTCCTTAAACATGAGTCTAAATATGATATTTTAAGTATACTGTTGATAAGAACTCGTGGGATGATGCTGGGAAACTATGGTTTCACGTCCTCTATTATATGTTGGATTGTTAGGACTGTTTTGGGACAGGTTGATGTGTAAACATATTGGGGACAACTTGGTTGATGTCTGGAAAGGGTGTAAATTGTCGATATTGAAATATAGTTGTGTAGTGTACAAATGCAATAAAATAAGGCGGGGATTGAAAGCACATCGTTAGATTGGTAATTACGGGTTTGCTGCCCTAGCATTATTGTTGAGTGAGATTGGATTGCCTAAGCATGTTTAGTAACTACTAATACTAGTTTACCAACTACTCTATTGTAGATAAGTATCTGAAAAGAAAGGAAGGTACTTCAAGGTAACTACAAGGTGGTACATCAAGGTATGTAAGGCTTTTCGATCTCCTACTAATTGACATGAAAGCTAGACTCATGCTCGACACATAGAGGCAACCTACCAACTCCAACATGACTTATGACCTTGTTCTCACTCTTTAACATGTCTGCACGTTCCAATACTTGTTCAGTTAAATCTGTACATATACATTGAATACCCTGTATGAGTTCTCCTTTTAACTAAATAAGGTCCATATATTATTTCAGCTCCTATGCATTTCATTAATTGTGTAACTACTCTCTACGTTGTTGTTCCTGCATTATATGATTATTACACGTCACTTGTTGACTATGTAGCCCCTCAACTCAAAATGTTATGACCACCAAAACAATCATTTCAAATTTAAATGGAAAGATATTAAATGAATCTGCTTATTGATGGGTGGTATCCCATGGGTGGAGGAATCGCCTAGCATGGGTCGATCCCAGTATTACGGGTGGTATCCCAGGGGTTAAAGGAAAGCCTAGCATGGGTCGATCCCGATTTATATGTCTACCATTGATCAGCTGGTCATTTGTATTATATGTTGTGCACAGAGTATAAAGTAAAGAAAAGAATGTAAAGTACCTGATTCCATAATATGAGAAAAGGTTGTCTTGTATCCTTACATTGGTATATGATGTCATTTGAGTTCTTATTTCAGATACAGTACTTTTATGCCTTACATACTCAGTACATTTTCCCGTACTGACGTCTCTCTCGGGGAACCTGCAATTCATGTTGCAGGTACAGGAGCTAGTAGATTTCTCCAGTAGGAGAACAGGACATCCAACGGCTATTGGTGAGCTCTAGGTTGATTCGGGGCTTTCCGAGTCTATAGCATGTATTTTGGGATTGTATAGTAGCTCAGTGTAAGGCAGGGCCTGTCCCGACCTTAACCCCATAATGTTTTATAATTTAAAGGCTTTGTAGACTATGTATAGTGAAGTGTGGTTGTGCCTTATGTCTTCGACATCATGGTCCTAACAACCAAGTCATGTGCACTTTCTTTTGGCTTGTTAATATTGTCTACTTTCATGAAAACATGTTATCCACTATGGCAGCACCTTTAAATGTTCATACATAGAGCAATTATTACATGTTGGTTCTCCGAGTGTTCTCGACAACGGGTGTTGGTTCGCCTTATTGGGATTTTTGGCGTTAAAGACCCTGTCTAAGCAGTCGCTTTATCTGTTTGGGCCTCAATGCCCGGAGTGTTGTTAATTTGCTTCTAGTTCTCTTTTTCTTTTCTCTTTGCTTCAACTTCCACAGTGATGTTAGCCTCAACCATTCTATTTATATCATGAGCTGCTCCAAAGGCATGTATCACATTAAAGAACCTCGGGCCCACGAAGGGACAATAGGGTCAATGGGAATCTTCCTACTGGAACTTGCTTCCTTGCTCTTGCTCTTTGCTTTGGTTTTGTTCGGCTTTTCTTCATCTCTGCTAAACTTTAGTGCTCTTATGTGTCGGGGTGGTACGTCTCTTCCTGCAACTTTGGATCTAGCCATGTCTGCAAAAAATCTTGAGATAACGTTAGAACATTTTTGACAAACTAAGCAGAGATATTTAGTTGCAGGTAGGTGGTCAGTCCATTCAGCGTGTCGCCGAATACCTTTGGCGAGCCACGGTTAGTCCGCCGAAGGTCACATTGCAGAAGGGTTAGGGGTGCAGACAAAGGGCGATTAAGATGACATTCGGCAAGTCGCTGAGTGCACTTGGCAATCCCGTGCTTCTCACCAAAAGTTACAGAGGTTGTAACAAATAAAGCATGGAAAGAAGGGCGAGATAGGGCACTTAGGCGAACCACAGAGTTGTTCGGCGAGCTCGTCACAGCTCAGCGAATGACCCAACGTGCCTACTTTTGACCCAACTTCTCGAAATCGACCCCGCAACCCGTGAAAACACAATCAAAGAACACATAGAACAAATTTGACCAAGACCCATAACATACGAATACCATTCACTACACATTAAGTCAACTCGAAGAGTTGGCGAACAAGATTTCAACATTTTAGGCAGTTTAGGCGAGGTTATCGAAGAAAAATCGACACAAACAATTCAATCCAATCAAGTTGGATTCAGCAGATTTCATCACAGTATTTGCAAATAAGTACAATGTTGATAAAAACAATTACACGGTTTGAGAAACTAACCTTTTGTGCTGCTAAAATGGTTATTTAAACGCTAGGGAGTAATGTAATCCAAATCCGCGCACAAATAAATGACCCAAGATACTTCAAAAGTGCAAGAAAAATAAAACTAGAGTGCAGGTGTGAGTTTGGGAAGGTGGAAAAGTGAGGGAAAGAGAATGAAGTTTGAACATTTTAAACCTTTGGCTGAAAGACCGTCCAATTCTTGTCCATTCGGCGACATTAGTCTCAATCTCCCAACCTGTTGGTGATTCGCTAAGTTGTCACTTGTCTCACCGAGTTTTACAGGACTTTCTGTCAAGATGAAGATCCAAACGGCAGTCTGCATCGAAATCACCGGTATACTCGGCGACTCGCCAATGATTTCATTGAGCTCGCCGAGTTTTACAAACCCAAACCCAAACTGGGTTGGATCCAATGGCAGAATGCGTCGAGGTCGCTGAACCTTTTGACGATTCGGCGATTGGGACTTCCGTGCCAATCTGTACTTTTTATTCAACTTCCACACTTTCCCCTGCGAAATCAACACACCATTATTTTATCAAAAACAAAATAAAAATAAGAACAGGGGTTTTGGGTTGCCTCCCAAACAGCGCCTTAGTTACCGTCGTGGCACGACCCAGTTCCCCATTGACATTCTGTCTTTGGGGTCGACCTCAGAACCACTAGGTGACCCTTTTTTTAAAGTTGGGTGGAGGTGCGGCAGCTCATACGTCACCACATTCTCAAGCAACTTGATGGATCTGGAGTGAGAGCCAACCATTTGATTTAGAACCTTGATCCCCTCCTTCATCTCTTCAAGCACCCGATCTTGTTCAGTGACCTTTTGGAGAATGAGTAATAGAGTGTTATTGACATTCCACTCTCATTGTCTGTAGAGCTTCTTCATTTATGGAATTTACACTGGACTTCTACCTCTGATATTTTGGTGGGCAACTCATTCAGCTGAGTTACAATACGTTTAACTCGAAGTCTCTTGAATTCTTGGCTCGACTCGGCCGAGTTGCCACCATTTCGCTCAGCCATGCTCAGGGAACCTACCTACATATACAATTTGGAAGAAAAACAAAATTAAAAATAAAATTAGTTAACTATGATCATTGAAAGCAAAATTCAACTTAATCACAAACTTTCATGTAACACCAGTCCGCGGCAACGGCGCCATTTTGATGATTGCATTATCAAGACACATCTTACAATTCGGGTGTCTATGATTGTACAATAGAATAGTAACCTAACCAAGGGTTGGGGTCGAATCCCAAGGGAGTGAGCTTGAAAATTATTAGGAAAATAAAATCAAGTTCTAATTAGTTGTAGTTTGGAAACATTTTCGAATACAAATATGCTAAATTAAAGAGGGATAGAAAAGTGTCAAATATCAAATAGGGGTTTTGTCACAAGTTGGCAAAAATAGCGAAATTAGCAAGAAACTTTAATAAGTGAGAGGGGATCCTTGGGATGTGATTAGGAATACGGGATAAACAATATTATTGGGTACACGCTTTTGATAGAGAACTTATAGAGTAGTTGTGACTAGGATAGACTTTAAGGGGGATAACCTCTCTCTCGAGCGACTTACCCCATTTCAAATGGGTTCCTCTCGGACACCCACTTGCCACATGAAGACCAGACTACGCCTTAACCCACTGAATCTCTCTAGATGAGTGTGTGGATATGGGACTAGGGTTCAGTCTCTCGAGCTGAACCTCATGTCGACCCACTCACACTGGCCATCAATTTCGTAGTCTTAGTTTTACGACCCCTCTCTCGAGCAAGCCAAAAATACATAAATAAACTTGTATTTGCAACTAAAAATTCATTAGATTCAACCACAACTACTAAATAAAATCACAATTAAACTACAATTAAAGCATCAGCAAGCAAAACTCAACAACTAATCTAACCCATATTTACAAAATCACACCCCAAGAATTGGGGTTTTTAAGCCACACATCAAGAGATAGAAATTTATAACTAAATGAGCTTGCATTCAAATGGGTAAATAGATTTGAGTCTTAATACAGGCTAAAAATGAAGAATCCAAGAGACCCACTTCCGAATTGGAGAAGATAAAACCCTCTCAAACTTAGAGATGAAAGCAAAAACTAAAATATGATGTTCAAAATTAAAGTCTCCTCTCAAAAAGTTAACTCTCAATGAGTATTTATAGTTTTCAGAAATTTGTGTTGCGTCAGGTCGTTTGGTGACATTAGTCGGGATTGCCGAAGCATTCGGTGATCCACCTTTTGGCCTAGTTTGTCGCCCTTTTGTTTTGGTCTTCAATATTGAGTGTTCTGGAGCATCGCAGACTTGACTTCTCGCATCATCGTATTTTTTGATCATTTGGTGATAGAATACTACTTTGCGGAGCTGTTCAGTGACACGTCGACTACTCCTTTCATCACCAATTTGATCCTTACTTTAGGGCTCAGCACACTAGAACGAAAGGCGAGGATGGGCCTGTTGGCGATACGCCGAGTGTGCTCGGCGATCCTCAGGCCTTCACTTCTTCGTTCTTTTGGCATTCTTTTGTTCCTTTTTTCTATGTAGTGTCCATGCTATCCCTCAAACTTAGAATACATGAAACTTAAGGATTTTTATCAGATATAGAGATAAAAGATGCATTTAAGGACAATAATTCTATCAAAATATAGCCCTAAATGAGTCCCAATTGTGGACTCATCAGTTGTGAAAGTTTAGAAGTCGAAAAGTATGAAAATGAAGAGATTTTGAATTTAAAATGGTACGGCCTTTAAAACTATTCAATTCACGCATCAGTTGGTGACCACGACTTACGTCGCTGAGTGGTACTTTAGCCCGCCTAGTTTTACAAGACTCCTAGCAAACTAGGTGGCTCCATCGACGATCCAGGTCGAGCTCGCCGACCTGTTAGGTGAGTCACCGACCACACTTTTGGCTCGCTTAACTGCCATTTTCCAAAAATTTCACCTTTTTAACCTGCTCATTCAACACCCGTTATTCAAACAACAACAATAAAAGCTTAAACACTTGGGTTGCCTCCCAAAAAACACCTTATTTAACATCGTGGCACAACGTGGATATGCTTTTCAAGGTTCATTTTTTAGGTTAGCCAAGGTGTCACTTAGTAAACCCCCTTTTAGCCTTGGGTTCAAATGAGATGAGATTTGACCCATTTATGTTTCCAATTTCTTGATGGATGCTGAGTAAGAGGTGACCGTTTGATTGAGTTTGGAGATATCTTCTTTCATTTCTTTTAAAACCTTCTCTGACCCTTCCACTTTATTGAGAATGTGTGCAAGCGTGTCTCTGTGCGGAAGTTCTCTGGGTCAGCTCTTTGTTCTTTTGGCTTTTAACGCTCATGGGGTGGAACGTATATGTCCTTTTAACCATTCATTTCCTTCCAATTAGTCCTACCATCACATCACTCTCTATCACGGTCTCTCCATCCATCACCCCTTTCTCTATTCCAACTGGAATCCCATTCTGCCTTGGATAACTCCTGCTGGAACCCACCTCTTTGATTCGCAAGAAAATTCACTTCCTCATTATATAGAGCCTCAAAGTGTGGCTCCTCAGGGGTTACTCCCCTAACACCAACAACATTTACACTTTTCAACCCGCTATCCATTGCAGTTTTCGATAAAATATCTAGTTGGGTCATCATTTTGGTTATATTTTGGTCTCGCTTTTGATCCTTCTCGATCTTCTCTTTTGTCATCGTAAAAGTTAGAGGAGACACCTAGTCCTCCCGAGTGTACCATGCTCTGTTAATCATGGTTATCCCATCAAGGAGATTAGATGCGATTTAGAAAGGTTGTTGCATCATACATCCTTGGGACAAGTTGATCAGCCACACCTTTGTTCACTGAGTCTCGACTACAGTAGAAATGTTGTAACAAGACATTGTTTGGATGCTCGTGAGTCGGATATTGGAGTAACAACTTCTTAAATCGCAGCCATATCTCATGGATTGGCTCACCCTCCAAACGTTTGAAACCCTGAATATTGTCTCTCAATGACATAATCTTTGTCAGAGGAAAGAACCTTATGTACAAAGCCTCGGTAAGTTAAGCCCAAGTGCTAATGGAGTTCCTCGGTAGATCAGTTAACCATTTGATAGCTTCCCCTATCAAAGAAAAAGGGAACAATCAGAGATGGACTGATTCTTGAGAGATGTTCTTGAATGAGAACGGTCAACATACGTCTACAAATATCCGAATATGATCATGGGGATCCTGAGGATCTAGCCCCCATATAATCCTTTCATTTGCAAGAGTTGCAACGTTCTAGTCACATGGAAGACAACATTCCCCTAAACAGGAGGTAAATTAATAGCACCAACACCACCAAATTAAATTGGTTCATTAACATCATTCAAATTTCTGATATCATCTTGGAGGCCAAGTTGGCTACCTTACTTCCGCTCACACTCATCTTGTCCTCTGTTTAAACACAGCAGACAACAAACACAAAGCAAAGTACGTCTATTTAACTGCAACATAAGAACATCATAATTCAAACTTCAATAATAAAATTCTAAACACCACTCCCCGGCAGCGACACCATCTTCAACAAACGCTCGACTACACCTCATCCACTACTAGGTGTACATGGTTGTAATCTAGTAAAAACCCCAGCGAAGAGTTGGGGTCGAACCCACAAGAAGAAATCCAAGTTAAAATTCAGTTATAAAGTTACAAACGAGGTCTAATTGGTTATAGGAATAAAAATTATCAAAAACATTTAGATAAATCAAAGGGGTTGACAACGAATGTCAGATGGGGGGATTGGTTTGTGAGTTAGCAACTAACACAATTACTAAAACAGGGGGAAAAACAAGTGGAGAGGAATTCTTGGTGATGTGATCGATTATAGGCTAATTTCACTATATAGGTAATTGTAATTTCCTAACAATTGATAAATCTTAGTGGGTAGGCTAGACTAAAGATGCAATAGCTTTCTCTCGAACAACTACTACGATTCAAGTGAGTTCTCTCGAACCTTGGCAAGCTTAATACTATAAACAACCTAATACCTCAATTTATATACTCTCTCGAGCTAGATAAGTAGAATCGAGTTTAGAATTCACTCTCTCGAGCTGAACCCACAACAACTCAATAACTACAATGGCCAATCAATAACCTTAGCTCTAAACCTTTTTCTCAAGCAAGCCCAGAACACTAAGTTAGAAATGCATTTGCGACTACAATTCATAGATTAATACACAACTATCAATTAAACCCAGTTCAATTAAGCATTTAAATCAGTAACCAACAATACCCATAAGCTAATTAAAATGCATAATCACATGATCACACCCCAAGAATTGGGGTTTTAGCCACATATCATAAAAAGGAAGAAACAACTATCAATTATGTTAGTCATTAACTAGATAACAGTTCCCAAGTGTCTAAAATGCTTCAGTTCAACTTAATTCAAAAACCTAATGGAAAATTTCCTCAAAAACCAAGTCTCAAAAGCTCTAAGTTCTACCATGGAAAACTAAGGAAAAACTAGATAAGACTCGACTTTCGATTCCATAATAAACGATCTCCCTTTTCTATTTTTCAAATTTCAAGTTATAGTTTCCAAAATTTTAGCCTTCAAGACCATTAGGTGAAGTAAGTCGAGCATCGTCGACCAAGTCGGCGACGCGCTCTTTGCTACATTCCTTGGCCGGTTTGGCTTGCCTTTTAATCGTCAATGTCCTGTAACTTTAGGCAAGCTGGATCGAAGTCGCCGATCCAGTCAGGGGTGCACCAATTGTCCATTTCCATCACCAAGTAGGTTCTTCCTAGGGCTGGCATGCTGGAACTTTTGGCGAGCTAAAGAGCCACTCGGTGGCTCACCGAGTGGTCTTGGTGATCACCAGGATTGCCTTTCTTCAACCTTTTCAGCTTTTTTGCTTTTTTTTGCCTGGTAATGTCCTTACCTTTATCCTTTGCCTTCATTGCTTCAAATCAACACTTCAACATTAGTTTACAGCATAAATTAGGCATTGAGGACACTAAAACTATGAAAAAAAAGCCCTAAATGAGTCGAAATCTCAGACTCATCACTCTCCCACCATGCTACCTTCATTCTACCTACTGAGGAGGAGATGGTTTGGTGCTGTGTTTATGGGTTAAGACTGAGCTGTGGAGTGAGGCTCAATGTATGGTTTCAACAAACTTCTCTTTTCTGGATGTTTTTGATCATGCCCACACTAGGTAGCTCTATCCTATGGCCCAAGGGGTCAACGACAAGAGACTTAGATATGAGGGTAGCTATAGTGGGTGTTGTTCCATGCCCGTTAATTCTCATGATAGGGCTTGATGGCGATTTCAGTAAGGTTAGCCTAGTCTGCTTGTTAGTGACTCATTATAGAGTTTAGAGGGTGATCCATATAGCCGGAGTGAGGTTCGTTCTAGCTAAAGTCATGTATCACAGGCTAGTACTTTGGGCCATGGTTGTCGTTCTTCTGGGTGAAGATCATTTTCATGTTGTTTTTACTGTGGTACGTTGGTCACTAGGCTAAAGATTTCACTTTGCAAAGAGAGATTGTTCCAGTTCCACAACCACCTTTACCAACTCTACCAGTAGCACCTCCAGTTAGAGGTCGAGGTCAGGGTAAGGACCATCACAATGGACAACATAGTATTCTAGGTGGTCCCAAGGAGGTAGGTGAGTTGTTAGGATGGATTGTTAAGGCAGAGGGGGACATGGTCATTTCTATGCAGCCTAGTGAGGGCGGAGGCTAAGTCATAAGATTATGTGATTACAATATGAATCTTTAATTCGATCAACCCGCCTCGGCTTTATTTTATCCATGCTCTACTTATTTTTATGTGTCTATATATTATGCTTCTTGTATGGGTATGATCTTTGAGCCTATGGCAGCACCGTTGTGTGTGTCGACCTCCGTGGGTGAGTCTTTAGTAGTGGATCAGGTGTTTCAATCATTCTTAGTTACTATCCAGGGGGGTGACACCCAGGCAAACCTTGTAATTTTAGATATGCTTGATTTTGATGTGATTATGGGCATGGAATAGTTATCTCTTTACCGTGTGGTTTTAGATTGTTACCTTAGCCATGCATGGTGTTCCCCCAATGGTGTAGCAGGGCTCCGTTAGCAGCACACCGGTCAGTGTTATATCTTTTATTCAGGCATGGAGGCTAGTGGCTAGCAGGCGTTTTTCATTTTTGGCCTATGTGCATGATGTGAGTAGGGAGGTCCCTTTAGTTGAGTCCATTCCAGTTGTCCGTGATTTTTTGGATGCTTTTCCTACTCATCTACCTGGCGTACCTCAAGAGTGTGATGTTGACTTTCCGATCGAGCTTGAGCCGGGTACTCAACCTATTTCCTTTCAGCCATATAGAATGGCTCCTACAGATCTCAAATAGCTCAGTGTTCAGCTTCAGGATCTCTTGGATAAGAGATTCATCATGCCAAGTGTGCCGCCTTGGGGCGCTCCCGTTCTGTTTATGAAGAAGAATGATGGTACGATGCGCGTGTGTATTCACTATAGGTTTTTGAATAAGGTGACAGTGAAGAACCGCTACCCCATGCCTAGGATTGTTGATCTATTTGACTAGCTTCAGAGTGCCTCAGTATTTTTGAAGATTGATTTGAGATCGGGTTACCATATGTTGAGGATTAGGGCAACAGACATCCCTCAGACCGCATGTAGGACTCGATATGGCCACTATGAGTTCCTAGTGATGTCTTTTGGGTTGACTAATGTCCCTGCAACCCTCGTGGACTTGTATTTATTCTTGTTAGACAACTCTATACTCATCAATTTCAGGTTCTGGGAGGGTATCTACTATATGTAGTTTTGGGTTTGCTTTCTGTTTCTTCGTTTTAATATTGTAGTGTTATTTTTTATTTAGTTCTTCCCTTGTACTCACTACTTGTCGTTTTGGGTTTAGGTTTGTTTACTTACTGATGGGTTTTAGTAGGTGCCATCATGAATCGTAATATTGGGTCGTGACATTTTGAGACAAATATGTATATTTTTTGGTCCACTTTGGGACTTCTACTCTTTTATAGTAGCTTTGTACTCTTGAATTACAGGTTCTAGGTTAGATCTTTTGCTTTTTATATATATATAATGCTTCCGCCTTTTTCTTCTGTTATTTCTTTTGAATTTTCCATTCATGCTTTGTTTCTTCCCCCATACCCATTACTTGACATTCCGAATTATGGGATAACTTAACTACTGGTATGTTTTAGTAGGTTCCACCATGACTCAAGTGTTCGGGTCCAGACAGAGAGTATGATCGAGATACACAAGAGAATCAATAGCAGAAGGTGCTGATCATAAACATGAGGCTTTACGTGTGTGTAACTGATAAATGATAAGACATGTATTTCTTAAAAGGGTCAACTTGTTTCTGTGCAATTGCTATCTGAAGTTAATTCTAGTTAACTTTAGTGTTAACATTTTCAAGGATGAATTTGTTGTTTCATACCTAACTTACCAATATGAAGCTTATGTTGAAGATACTGATGCAATATGCACTTTGCCCGGAGAAAGAGTTGCTACCGAATGAAATTCTTACTTTAAATAAGAAAACAAAGCTTTGGGTAGCTCATCAACAACTTTTGTGGAAATTTTTTTGAAGATCTTCAACAAACTATGTCTGATAACTTTGTCTTGCTGTTATATTTCATATATCTCTTGTCTATATTAGCTACAAAGAACATTTTCAAGTATAAAAAGATCGTAAAATCCATTTTTCATTAAGTATATACTATAGATAATAAAATGAAATAAATCAATCACCCATGAAAAGGTTGAGACTTGTGAGACGAAGAGATCCAATCAATTTAGATTTGAAATAAGACGACATTAAAATTTATTTTTATCATCATATCCTCATCATCATACATCACATATTATTAAAAATGAGAAGCTTCAAAGTGCAAAATTGGATTACCGTTTTGCCCCAATATAAAATCAAAATAATATAAAATATTTATTTAGTTCAATATAAATAATAATCATTTATCATAGAGTAAATGCCTCCTATTGAATATTATAATAAGTTGTTTGTTTTCATGTTAGCCTACTACTAACTTGGCATAGCTTTAAATTTTCATATACTTAATGCTATCCTTCTCAATAATAATCTCATGTAGCTTTTTCATCTTCTTTGTGAATTTTACCTTATTTTATTTATTAATTATAGCCATTACACTTTTCAAGTTAATGTAAAAAAATATTAAAAAAATATTTCAGAATAAATATTATCAACCAGATGCACATATCTTCTTTCTATAATAATTAAAATCTAAAAAAGACTTATAAAAGAATGTAAGAAGAAACATTTTTCTTTTAATTTCTGTTCTTAATATCAAATGGACATTTACTTTTTCAGTTAAAAAACTGCACACATTAAAGAAAATTAAGAGACAAAACAATGTTAATATAGTATCATTTATGTGATTAAATGAAGAGTAAATAGAAAGTAGATATTTTAGTGATGATGTCTATATATTCTTGGAGTTGAAAAGGGAGGAATCAAATTACCATGTGAAATGATTGACAAACATACATGAAGAGGATCAATGATCACGAAGTCGAGCAATTTGAAGCACTTTTTTCCATTTTTTCAGTAATTTTATAATTTTATTATCCTTTCTTCTTTTAAATGTCGATTTTTTCTTTAGTATTGTAATTTTAAATATGTCGATGCTTAAATCTAAATAGCCAAGAAGCCTCCATATCCCAAATGTCCCGATTTATTGAGAAATTTCTCTATTGATAAAATTGTACATTCAAATTTATTTATTTCCTTTCTGCTGTAGTTATCTAAATAGCATAAGTAATTTTCAATTGTGCATTAAAATTTGTAGTTTGCTTTTCTTCACTGTTTATTTTCCTACAGATTAATATGTGACATACACAGAAAGCGTTTAAAACAAAATTATAAAGGATAAGTCATATATATTATGATATTGATGTATTCATACTATTAGAGGCTACATTATCATGGTTAGTTTCACATAATTTTCCTGTTATGGATTTTGTTTACTTGTCACGACCCGATTCCTCGAGTCATGAAGACGCCTACTATAACCCACCAGGAGGCAAGCCAATCCGTATCCCGGAACAACTAGTAATGGGATTGAGGGTAGAAAACTAAACCCAACAACACAATAATAATAACAACAGGAATCACAAATGGAAAGGCGGAAGCAAGCCAAAACTATATACAAATAAAAGATCCCTGCCAGAACCTGAAAGTCACAAGTACAAAGCTAGTAACAAAATTAGTACAAGTCTCAAAAGTGGACCACAGAAACAAGACTATCTCAGAAAACAAAAGATAAGTCAATATATAAATACAGAAGGAGACGGTCAAATCTAGGACACTATGTGCTCACCCTCACCTCCTAATATGAATGCAATTGGCTCGAAGTCAACGTTAATAGCTAAGTGCTCAGACCTACATCACGAAAACAGATGCAAAGTGAAGTATGAGTACCCAAAATAACAGGTACCGAGTAGGAATCACAGGCCGACTGAGCAAGAAAATCAAAAGTAGTATGAAATGCGACAATCTAACCTACTAACAGAATAAGCAGAAGAGAACATCTAATAGGTATGTACACGAGCGTACTCACACACAAAGAGAAGGAAAGTAGATAACTAAATTTGACCGGGCTCCCATAAACCCGGCGGGTACGCTCGTGCACAATAAGAGAGTAAAACCCGAACAAACTACCATAAGCCCGAAAGGTGCAAACAAAGGAGAGTGGAAATGAAGTAAGAGGATCCCATGAAGATTTCAATATTACCACAACTTTCTGGACATGAACTAAACAAATCCATGTGCCTGAAGCTTACCCAGAGCTAATAGGGAAATAAGAACTTGAACCGAGATTTAAAGTAACCGAGGATTTGACCCAAGGCTAAGTATAATCGTGGACTTGAACCACATAAAATATGACCAAGGACTTAACCAAGGTTAAGGATAATCCTGGACATTAACCACATAAAATAAGACCAGGTACTTGTACCTAGTTTAAGGTAGCTATGGACTTGAACCAAGGCTAAAAGTGGCAGTGGACTTGAACCATGACAATATATACCAAGGCAACGAATTGAACCCCGCCCGGTGGACTGAATTGGGGACTAGAACCACGAGTAGAGGCGAGACAATTAGAAATAGGATCAACTGTCAACCGAGCATCACGGGGAGTACCCCCAAACCGAGTGCCATCAATAAATCACTCCAACCAGAATTGTCGAGTAGCTTCCAAACCAAGAATTCCAATACATCAGAACCGACGGGACAAGGAATTATGGATATAAGGTTCCAAGAGTGGTGTTACTGCCTGGCTAAGGCCTAGTGTGAGACCCTGTGGTTCTTTCGCATAATATACGCATCATTGCATGAGTGTATGAGGTTTATATGACTTGACGTATCATGTTAGAAGAATAAGTTTGCATAGGGGTGGCTAAAAAGGAAATAATTAACTAACGTTATGAGTCAAGGATGCCCTTAAACAAGTTCGAGTTAAAGAATGTCTCTTCTAACACTCCGCCCGTTCAAAAGGTTTAAGTTAACCAGTACTTTTAGGGTAAGACAAAGAGTGTATTATATTCTATAAGGATGTTTTATAAGTTAATATAGTCGCTCAATGATTATAGGTTCAGGTTTGAAGTCAAGCAAGTTGGGAAATAAAAGTTGACAAAGGTTAGACTAAGTTTCTTTAAGAAACCTTCTAAAATTTGGGTTGAATGTCTCGGCGCGTTTCTCCCAATAAATAAATCTTTAGAAGAACCTCAAAATATTAAATCGAAGATCTATGAGTCTAGTTTCCAACGCATTAAACCATTTGTCCATACGACTTCAGAATTGACAGATATTCAGAATTTAGTGAGACTGCACAAGCAGGCACGTGAAGGTAGGTCCCTCGCCCCTATGTCGGTTTAGCTCTATAAGATTTGGTTTCTCTTCGTTCTAACTCATTTTTTTCAACAAAAATAAGAAGGAAACAGTCCTTAATCCTCTCTAAAGGTTCCCCTATCATCCAAGCAAAGATTTACAATATTTTAACGTGGTTTCACCATCGGAACGTTCATAGAGATTGTGTTACTTCTTTCCCCCTCGTTGGTTGTGATTTGAAAGATTCTTCGTGGTGAAGGAGTCTCGTTTTTAGGTGGTGTTTCTGCTGTTTGGAGGTAATAATCAATTCTCACCCTTCATTCTATTGAGTGATTCCAAGTAATAGCTATGCTATATAAGCAAGAACACGAATAGACAGCTGGAAAATTGTATTTTGATAGTTATTTGATGTTGGGCAGTTTTTGAAGTATTTTCTGATGTTGTTGTTGATGGAATTTTTGGAAATGATTTGGTTGTGTGTGGTTGTTGTTGATATGAGTCTGGAAGAGATGAAGAAGTATGGATGGGTAATTAATTATAAGATAAATAAGTGTAATGTTGGTTCTATTATTGCATTGCAATTTTCAAATGACTTCTTGTTAGTTCAACGTCTTGTGTTTGAGGAGACTCTTTGTAATTGAGGAGACATGCTAAAATACTATAAGGTCCATCAATTTTAAGTTATGATTTTGCCCTTTTATTCTCGTATTGCTTATGAAGATAAAGACGTGATTCCAAACGTAATTATTGGACGAACTCACAGGATGGTTATTGGAAGCCGTAAGTTTGAGTTATTATGGTTATATTTAACAATTATAGGACTATATTACATATATTTTTCTGGCTTTAATGGTTTGAAGACTCATGGTTTGGATTTGGTTGTGGTTATTTTGTAGTTGGAGAGGAGGGGTGTGGCGATACGCCGAGTTTTTATTATTCTGCATGCATACCCTATTTGGTTGTTGTTGACTATTTTTTAGGCCTCCACTTGTTAATAGGTGCTGCAAAAATGTATGTTATGTCATTAATTTGGGGTTGTAATTTGGAGAAGAAAAGGTAATGAATCATACATTTAAAAAGGATCTGGCGAGCTAATTACTCTGCTAGTAAGATCTAAATTGCTACTTTGACCCTGCTGTGTTAATATTATGCCTGTAATGGTTTTGTGACATGATTTTCTATAGATTACATATTGTAAGGAAGGGGAACAATCCATATTGATACAATAAGACCCAAAATTAAGGTATGTTAAGGCTAAGCACTGTACTTCCTTTGAGCACGAATTTTAGAATCCTAAATCGTCAAATATTATTTTACTACCCTATTACTAGAATGACCTTTTGTGAAAGGCATTGATATTGCAGCTGGTGTATTTTTGTGACTCTATTATGTTGTTATTCCACTCGTTCGGTTAGATAGGGTATTGGGCGTCTTTATGTCATTTTGTTGATTCTCTTGACTATAGGTCCATGTGTACGAATTCTTATTTTTCTTTAGGTGTAGTAACTTAAAAATATTTGGGATGAACAATATGAATTTGAAATCAGTCCTCCTTCCTCGCTAATTTAGATTTTTAAAAAGTTTAAAATAAAACGTCGATCTCCAAAACTCTTAAATGTAAATCATAGGTTTAAACTACTAAAGTACGGGTTTTTCTGAAATACTTTATTTTACAAACCACTAAGGAAACATATATAGATACTAAGTGAAGAACTTTAAGCTATTTATGAACATCCTAAAGTTTAATTTGCCTTTCTAAATCCAAGTTAAGTGTTCTAGTTTAATCTACAAGTCTATAAGTTTCATGAGATATTTACATGTGATACGAAAGTGATTATGATATTATGAGGACAAGAGTACCAATAAGCCAAGATTGGCAACATGATTCAGGTAACAAATGCATTACAAATCCATGACATTACATGCTATGCATTCTACTTTTGATCTATAATCGGAAGGTATGGGGCCTGTTGCCTCTATTTATATGTATGAGACACAGATGGCCACAAATTGGCGAATATGATCTCGGTTCGCTACCGGAAGGCACCATCATTGCTAGCAGTTGGTTGGGTATGACATGCATGGCGGCTACCAGAGTTTCTGCTTTAGGTGGTATCTTTATTCCCTTTTTTACAGTAACTATTTATTATTCTATTTTTTGCCTTACATACCAGTACATTTTAATTCGTACTGATGTCCCGTTACATGGGGATGCATTTTTGTTTCGTGCGTGCAGGTCCAGGTAGAGATTCTAATTAACCCCTCTGCTAGCTTTCGGGGTTCAGCTATGACTTGGTAAGCTCTATTTCTTCTTGGAGCTTTCATATGATGTTACTTTTATTGTACAGTTTGGGTATAATCGGGGCCTTGTCCCGACCAGTGCTTATGTCACTCATAGAAACTATTGTGGACAAAATATTCTGGGTTTCTTTCTGCATCTTCCAGTTTCCAGCCACATAGGATTGGCATGTATAGATATGCATGTATGTGTGTATATCTTCATTGTAGCCTTGTTGGCTAGCTAGTACCTTATTATCTTTGGCTTGTCTACCTTCGTCTATATGACTTACCGATATTCAGGTTATGACCTTAAAGGTCCAGTCATTGTATTTTAGATGTTATGCTGCCCGACCTTCTAAGCTCTCAGTTGAGTCAGTTGGTATGTTTATGTGGCTAACTTGATTGCTTAAGGTGTCAAGTTCCAGCCACACCTTCTCTAGTTTGGGGTGTGACACCTAGACTATCAAACTCAAGTCTGCTATATCACTCTACAGGGAGCTAAGCCGTCTGTAGCGATGTCGAAGAGGTTTCAAGGCCTAACGGCTCTATAATACGTCTATGGAAATCACTAGTCTAAGCCTTGACTAAGGCCAAACATGCTTTCAAATATACACACAAGCCATAAAAAGGGTGCCCCACAAGGTACGGATGATCAATAATTACATTAGACATGCTTCAGTAACCCGGAGTACTCGAAATTAGAGCCTAAGTCATGCTTTCTAGGAATTTAGCATGCTCAACCACCAATTACCCCCAAAATCACACAAATCAACATACAAATGTGAAATCATGCTCAATCGAAGGAGAGGGAAGTTGTAGCCTACTTGTATAGGGGATGCCGTTCACACCCGGATACCCTGGTGGCAAGGTATAAACCCCTCACATGGTTGATGTTGATCACACCCCAAGCAACCTATGTGGTGAGATATAAACCTCTCACATGGTTGATGTTGGTCACACCCCAAGCATCCTAGGTGGTGAGATATAAACCTCTCACATGGTTGATGTTGGTCACACCCCAAGCATCCTAGGTGGTGAGATATAAACCTCTCACATGGTTGTCCGGTTCTTTTCCCCCGGACAGGCATGGTCATGCAACACTTTATATAGGAAATTCCCATTAGGCTCTAATGCAATCTAACGTACGGAATGAACAAATACACAAGCTTAGTTTGTCAACAACACATCTCTGGATTTCCATACATCTCATAACTCAAGTTTTAAAGCATCGATTCATCAATTCTCCATAGTTGGATATTTTGTCAAACACCTTGAAGGCATGTAATGGAATCAAAGAGCATGTAAAATAGGGTAGTAATTATGCAGCCAAACCAGTGAACAACCTACACCAACACCTTTTTAACACCCACAATACCACATGAAAATCTCCACATCCATTCCAAATTTAGGTTCAAGTTCTAGAGTCACAACATGCTCAAAACAATCACTTTTCATGTTTAAAATTCAATGTGCAGGAAATTATTACAAAGAACAAGACTAATTTATGAATCTTAACTTAAACTATGAATTAATGAGTAGAGTAGAGTCTAGGCACTATGGGTGGAAGGACCCATGAGTTCAACATCACATACCTTGAGTTTTTATGAAGGTCTTGAGAGTGTCTTCAATGGAAGCTTGGAACTTGGAGCAAGAGTCTCTTCAATCTTGAAGAGGGTTTTGGATTAGGGTTCTTGAGAGAACTTGAGAGAAAATGTGTCTAAGTATGGGAGAGGTGTTTTGGGAAATGTTTTAGAGATGAGAATTGAACTAATGGTATATAGGAAATAACATATGCCCTTTGGAAAAATGGTCCAACACTTAGAAAAAAATAATGAGGCGGGTGAACAGTAAAAACGCTCACTGGAAATTGCCTTTCCTGCCGAACAAATTTTACGAAAATGGGCATAACTTCTTCGTCCGAACTCCGAATTAGGTGAAACGAAGTGCGTTAGGTAGCTAACTCAAAGGGATTTTCATGGATATGTTATTGGCCTCCCAATAATTTGTGTGCTAGGAGATATGACCCTCCAAAGTAGACCCTCGAAAAGTCTTCACTTGGAAATTTCGGATTTTGATACGGTTGGTCTAAAATTTGGGTTAGACCCATTTCCTACTCAATTTGACCCCCTAAAAAAGAATATGAAGTCGGATTTTTGAAAAACGAAACGGATTTTTGTTATATAGCTAAACAAGTTTCCGGTAACTTCCGAAGCACATTTTTAAGAACTTTTTGGGTCATTTCAATATCTCCCCCTTGGGAACATTCGTCCCCGAATGTGGAATAGACGTACAAGGCAAGACTTTGTAAGAACATATCAGCCCCAACATGAATGCAAATTTTTTTATTTAAACATCACTTCAATATTTCAAAACTTAGTGTAAAGCATCCATAACTCATCAATTTAAACATATATGCACTAATGATTCAGGGGCTGAAATGTAAGACTCAATGGAGTACAAAGGACTTGATTTAATACCTTAGGCTTGAGTGGAGTTGAATAGATAAGGATAACGTCTTTGCATGTCCGCTTCGGCCTCCCAAGTAACACTCTCCACTTGTTGATTTCTCCAAAGCACCTTAACGGACGCCACTTCTTTGTTCCTCAACCTTTTAACTTGTCTATCTAAGATCTGAACCGGGACTTCTTCATATGTCAAATTATCTTCTACAACACCCACAACCTCAAGAGGTACAATAGCGTTAGGATCACCAACACATTTCCTCAACATCGATACATGGAATACCGGATGAACTAATTCCATCTCCTTGGGCAACCCCAACTCATAGGCTACTTTACCAACCCTTCTTATTATCTCATAAGGACCGACATACCTAGGACTTAATTTCCCCTTCTTACCAAAACGAACCACACCTTTCATTGGAGAAACTTTCAAATAAACCCAATCACCCACTTTGAATTCAAGATCCCGTCTACTCACATCGGCATAAGACTTTTGACGACTTTGGGCTGTTTTCAACCTCTCCCTAATCATCCTTACCTTCTCAAGAGCATCCATGACCAGATCCGGACCCAACAATGCCACCTCTCCAACTTCAAACCACCCAACCAGTGACCTACACCATCTACCATAAAGTGCCTCAAAAGGAGCCATACCGATACTAGAATGATAACTATTGTTGTATGCAAATTCAATCAAAGGAAGATGATCATCCCAACTACCTTTCAACTCCAATACACAAGCTCTAAGCATATCCTCCAAGGTTTGAATTGTTCTTTCGGCTTGGCCATCCGTTTGAGGATGGAAGGCCGTGCTAAGCGTTACCTTTGTACCAAGACCCCTTTGGAATGACCTCCAAAAGTGAGAAGTGAATTGGGCACCACGATCCGAGATGATAGACAAAGGAATCCCATGCAACCTTACCAATTCATGAATGTACAACTTGGCATACTCTTCAGCCCCGTAAGTAGTTTTAACCGGTAGGAAATTAGCCGACTTTGTCATCCGATCAACCACCACCCAACCGAATCAAAGCCTCTTCTAGCCTTGGGTAAGCCCACTACAAAATCCATGTTGATTTCTTCCCACTTCCAAGTAGGTATCTCAATGTCTTGAGTTAGGCCACCCGGCCTTTGATGTTCGGCCTTGACTTGTTGACAACTATGGCAACCCGAAACAAATTTTGCAATGTCCTTCTTCATACCGCCCCACCAATACACATCCTTCAAGTCTCTATACATCTTTGTTGACCCCGGATGAATAGAATAAAAAGAATTATGAGCCTCATCAAGGATTCTTTCCCTCACACCATCCACACAAGGAACACATAATCTACCTTGGTACCTAAGGGCACCATCTCCCCCTTGGGAGAAAACCTCCACCTTACCACTACTCACCGAAGCCTTTAATTCTACCAAAGAAGGATCAAGATCTTGCTTGACTATCACCTCATCAACCAAGGAAGACCTTGAACCATCAACAAGTAGTACTCCTCCACTATCCACCCCTTCTAACCTAACTCCCAATTTGGCCAACCGATGGACCTCCTTAGCCAACTCTTTACTACCTTCCTCCACATGAGCCAAGCTACCCATGGACACTCTACTCAATGCATCCGCTACCACATTAACTTTCCCCGGATGATAGTGAACCCTCATATCATAATCCTTAAGGAATTCTAACCACCTCCTTTGTCTCAAGTTAAGATCTTTTTGCGTGAACACATATTGGAGATTCTTATGGTCGGTGAAGATATCAACATGCTCCCCATACAAATAATGACGCCAAATCTTTAAAACAAAAACCACGGCGGCCAATTCAAGATCATGGGTTGGGTAATTTCATGAACCTTAAGTTGCCTAGAAGCATAGGCTATAACCTTACCACTTTGCATCAACACACAACCCAAACCAATGCGGGAAGCATCACAATAAACAACAAAACCTTCTAACCCATCCGGAAGTGACAAAATAGGAGCGGACACAAGCCTTTCTTTCAAAGTTTGGAAGCTTTCCTCACACTCATCCGACCACACAAATTTAGCCTTCTATTGAGTCAACTTAGTCATAGGAGAAGCAAGAGAAGAAAACCCTTCCACAAATCTCCTATAATAACCCGCTAAACCCAAGAAACTCCTTATATCCGACGGGGTCAAAGGTCTAGGCCAATTCCTAATAACATCAGTCTTCTTAGGATCCATCTTAATACCATCCCCCGACACTACATGGCCTAGGAAAGCAACTTCCTTCAACCAAAACTCACACTTTTCATATTTAGCGTACAACTTCTCTTCCCTCAATCTTTGGAGTACAACCCTCAAGTGACCCTTGAGCTCTTCCTCACCCCGAGAATAGATCAAGATGTCATCTATAAACACCACCACAAAACAATCAAGGTAGGGTTTGAAAACCCTATTCATCAAATCCATAAAGAGAGCCGGAGCATTAGTCAACCCGAAAGACATCACCAAAAACTCATACTGCCCATACCTAGTACGAAAGGCCGTCTTGAAAATATCACACTCCCTCACCTTCACTTGATGATACCCTGACCGAAGATCAATCTTAGAGAAGTGACTAGCCCCATGCAATTGGTCAAATAAATCGTCAATCCTTGGAAGAGGATACCTATTCTTGACGGTGACCCTATTAAGTTGTCGATAATCAATACACATTCTAAGAGACCCATCTTTCTTCTTCACAAACAAAACCGGAGCACCACAGGGAGATTGACTAGGTCTAATAAACCCCTTCTCTAACAAATCTTTTAATTGCTCTTTCAACTCCGTCGGGGCCATACGGTAAGGGGGGATAGAAATAGGTTGAGTATCGGGAAGGAGGTCTATACCAAGATCTATCTCCCTTTCGGGAGGGACACTGGGAAGGTCTTCTGGGAAGACATCTAGAAACTCATTAACAACCGGAATAGACTCAATAGGAGGGACTTTAGACTCCACATCATTGACTCTCACAATATGGTACAAGCACCCTTTGGAAATCAACCTATGGGCTTTAATGCAAGAAATGAATTTCCCCTTCACCACAACATCCCGACTCTCCCACTCAAGGACGGGTTCATTAGGAAATCGAAACTTGACTTTACGAGTCCTACAATCAATAGAAGCATAATATGCATGCAACCAATCCATCCCAAGAATAACATCAAAATCCACCATGTTCAACTCAACAAGATCGCAAGGCAAGAACTTATTCAATATGCAAACCGGACAATTTCTATACACTTTTCTAGCAACAATAGAGACACCAATGGGAGTAGATACTTCATATGACTCATGCAACAATTCCGACTCGACATGAAATTTTCTAGCAACTAAGGGGGTAACAAAGGAAAGGGTGGCACCCAGATCAATCAAAGTATAAACATCAAGATCAAAGATTTGCAACATACCGGTTACCATATCCGGAGTCTCATTAACACCTTGTCTACCATGCAAGGCATAAAATCGATTATTCCTTGGGGCACCACTTTGAGAAGCACCTCTACCCAAAGGAGTAATGTTAGCACGTCGGACCTTGTTGCGGATCTTGGGACATTTAAACCTCTTATGACCCACTTCTCCACATTCAAAGCAAGCACCTGAACCCTTCATGCAAGGACCACCATGCTTCCTCCCACACTTAGGGCATACATCCATAGAACCCACTTCACCTCCCCCTTGAGGTCTAGGAACATTGGTAGCAAATCCCGGTTGACATAAGGGTTTCCTCGGCCTTGATGAAATCTAGAACCCTTAGGGAACCTATTCTCCAATCGGGCCCTCTTGGCCTCGTGCCCCCTTCTCTTCCTCAATTTCTCCTCCTCCATTTGCTCGGATAAGTCATCAAGCGAGACAAATCCATATCTCCAATGAGTATAGCGGACCGACACTCCTCACTAACCAAGTCGGATACACCATCACAAATTTGTTCATCCTCGACCTAGAGTCGACCACCAAGTGAGGTGCATATTTGGAGAGTTGGACAAATTTGAGGGCATACTCCCTCACACTCATAGCTCCTTGCTTCAAGTTCATGAACTCCACCAACTTTGCCTCCCTAAGCTCAAGAGGGAAGAACCTATTAAGGAAAGCAAGTTTAAACTCCTCCCACAACACCACATAGCCATTACCTTTCTCACCTTTCCATTGATGAAACCAAATTTGAGCAACCCCCTTGAGTTAGTAGGCCGCCAATTCTGCCTTCTCACAAGCACCAACATCCATAATGGTCAAGATTTTGCATACCTCATCGATGAACTCTTGCGGGTCCTTATCCACCTTTGAACCATGGAAGACCGGAGGGTTCATCCTCATGAAATCTCTACCCTTTCCCCCGGGGTGGTAGTTCGAGGAGCTTGGGCTCCTTGTTGCACTTGGTTAGCTACCACTTGTGCAAGCATGGTGAGTGCATCACAGAGCTCACCATTGGTGGGTGGCTCTTCCGGTGATCGGGCCCGTCTTCCCCTCATGTTTGGCATGATGATCTAGCAATCCAAAGAACAAGCGTTAGGGAGAAATCACCTTATCGCACTCTAAGCACGACATAGAACATGATGAAGGGAAACCTTTCCTAAAACGTTTTGTAGCCTCCCATTCATAGTCGTGGCACGCTTCATAACCATGATTAGGACTCTACTCAACGCGGTGTGTTGGACTCCGAGGATTTAACAACCTAGTGCTCTGATACCAAGCTTGTCACGACCCAAGCCTAGGGCCTAGACGTGACATGGCGAATGAGGAACCCGAAGGAACCCCAAACAAGCCTCTCAAACTTGTCGTCACACTTCATCGGTCACGGAAGTACAATCAACATTAATTAACGGGAAATAGGGACTAAGGGCAAACCATTTCAAAAAGACATCATAGAACAAGAGTCAAGCTCATTTACAAAATACTTGTCCAACGCACACCTCTACATACATAGATAGGACGGGGGCCATGACACACTACCGGCTCCCCTCATAGTCAAAATACAATTGCAAGCTAAAGTCTCAAAACATAGGAGTAGGAAACATAACATAGCCCTCGAATCATTGAGGACTCACCAACAAACTCGGATAAGCACCGCACTAGCCACGTGAATGGAGAGAAGGATCAAGAGTAGCTCCGGTCCCTACATGGTGACATCATGTAGGCAAAATATGCGTTAGTACTTGGAATGTACTAAGTATGCGGGGTGCAACACAACAATAGACAATGACACAATCGAAATACAAGAAATAGTTTCATAGGCATTATGAATAACAATATGAGGATGCATGATCAAAGTGAAGTCAAAACATGTTTAAGTAAATCTATACTAATAGTAGATATCATATGTGTATGCATGATCCAACCAATCTATAACCCCAACTTAGGATGGGGGATGCCGTTCACACCCGGACACCCTAGTAGCAAGGTATAAACCCCTCACATGGTTGATGTTGGTCACACCCCAAGCATCCTAGGTGGTGAGATATAAACCTCTCACATGGTTGTCCGGTTCTTTTCCCTCGGACCGGGCATGGTCATGCAACACTTTATATAGAAATTCC